>NC_070579.1:1018154-1330654 GCF_027409825.1 Scomber japonicus | reverse complement strand
TGTATCTGTGTATGTGTGTGAGTGTATATCTGTATGTGTGTGTATGTGTGTCTGTGACTGTGTGTGTATTTGTGTGTGTGTGTGTGTGTGTCTGTGTGTGTCTGTGTGTGTGTGTGTGTGTATATATCTGTGAGTGTGTGTGTGTGTGTATGTGTGTGTGTGAGTGTATGTATGTGTATCTGTGTGTGTATGTGCATATATGTGTGTGTGAGTGTATATCTGTGTGTGTGTGTGTATGTGTGTATGTGTGTGTGTGTGTGTCTGGATGTGTATGTGTCTCTCTGTGTGTGTGTCCTCTACATTTCTTCTTCTGTGTTTCTCTCCTCTCGTAAACTTCCTGCTCTAACAGGAAGATCTCTGCGGTCGTTTTCTGAAATCATCATTTATCATTTTTACTCTCCTGAAGACAAAAATCTGATGATTCATCTTTTCTCTGAGTCTCCCTGCAGGCAACACACACACACACACACACACACACACACACACACACACACACACACACACACACACACACACACACACACACTGTAATTACACCTTTGGCTTTAGGGCCGTCTGCACTGAGAACAATAACATCCTGTAAACAGCTGCTAACCCTAATTATTGATGAGCTGCTGCATGATTACATATATATATAATTATTACTGTACGGAGAAGTCACAAGCAGGTCAGAGGTCACAAGCAGGTCAGGAGGTCAGAGGTCAGAGGTCATAGGAGCTGACTCAGTGTGTTGATCAGACGTATTTCAGACTGTAGCTGCTGTGATGTTTCAGTGTTTGCAGCAGAGACTCAGTCTAAAGGAATCAGCTGTGTCATCCTGCTGCAGGTTACAGTCAGTCAGGCCGAGAGAGGAGCAACGCTGCTTTATCATAAATACATTAATAAGGATCCTGATTGACAGTCAGAGTTTTTATCGTTCATCAAATCGATCTGAAAGTGATCCATAGATATCGCTCTCCTCTATCATTATAGTTATAGTAGTGGTGTGAACCCCTCCATCTACTGCAGTTAGAAAGACATTTAAAACTATATTTATATTGATATTTATAGTTGTGGTTCTCAGTGTGGGCGGAGCTTTACAGTCCAACACTTCCTGTAGGTTTAGGGTTAGGACTGTACCATCTCATTTAGACAGAGGGGTGTTCGGCTGTTACACACGTAAGATAAAGTGTTAGTTTAACGACTACACTGTAAATCATTTAATTTAAATCATTTTAAAGGGTTAGAGTCGGGGTTAATCCCAGCCAGCAGGGCCATGTGGGTGCTGAGTGGGCCATGTGGGTTAAATGTGTGCCATGTGGGTGCTGAGTGGGCCATGTGGGGTGCTGAATGGGCTGGAACTGGGCTAATTTTGCAGGTCTCACATGGTTTCAGTAACACGGGCCCATTTAAAGTCCATTCTGATCCCACATGGGTAAACATACGGGGTCTACATGGGTCTCACCCAGTTGAGCTCCACCTGAAACCCAGTCAGAGCCCACTTGAAGCCCATATAGGCAAACACAGGTGGGGTTACCATGGAAACTGCAGACAAACCCACTTGAGATCCATATTACAGCCCAAATGTAACCCTTATGGTCGCACATGGGCATGCCCCCCCCCACCCACTCACAGAGCCACCAGGCAGCAGGATGATCAGAGAGATTCAGTCCACTCAGGGTCAAAGGTCACGGCGGTGTCTCTGTCAGGACGCCTGCAGCCGATCACAGAGCGTCACAGACCTGCACTCGTCTGAATGCTTGCTGCAGTTTCTCAGAGCGGAGCTACTGACAGGAAGTGGTCTGTCTCACTGTCTCGCTGTGTCAGACCAACAGGAAACGCATCACAGGTTATATCGTCTGTCTTTCCCATGATGCTCTCTGTCTGCAGGGCATCTGAACCCTCGGCTGTCTTAGACCTGCTTTTGGTTTGATTGATGTTAAACCTTTGCCTGTAAGCTAACGTGCCAGCCAGTCAGATGTTGAAGGGATAATTGACTCCTAATCTATTCTCCACTATGCGGCCTAGTTTGTTGTGGTTGGTCTCAATAACCCCCCCCCCCCCACCCCCCACCCAAAGTCAGCGGTTCATTCTGGAACCGGTTTTTCTGGCCGAGAGTCGATTCTTTGTCTGTCAAAACAGGAAAACCAGCTCCAAATTAACCACTGGAACTCCTTTGGTGGAAAAGGGGTATTTGTGAATAGATGAATAGATAAGGAGTTAATTATCTCTTCAACATTTGACTGACGGTGACATTCAGTCTATAGAGAACCATCTCAATCCTGTCAAGCAGCCCAAATATGTTGTGTCTGCCGTGTTTGGATGTTAATGAAGAAGTAGAGTAACAGCTGTACTGACATATAGTCTGTCTGTTGGTACGAGTCTTTATGGGAAAGCAGCAAAGTAACTGACATAAAACCTCCTCAATTACCCCTAAAACCTCCTCAGTCACCCTTAAAACCTCCTCAGTTACCCCTAAAACCTCCTCAGTCACCCCTTAAAACCTCCTCAATTGCCCCCTAAAAACTCCTCAGTTACCCTTAAAACCTCCTCAGTTACCTTTAAAACCTCATCAGTTACCTTTAAAACCTCTTCATTACCCCTTACAACCTCCTCAGCTACCCTTAAAACCTCCTCAGTTACCCCTTAAACCTCCTAAGTTACCCCTTAAAACCTCCTCAGTTACCCCTTAAAACCTCCTCAATTGCCCCCTAAAAACTCCTCAGTTACCCTTAAAACCTCCTCAGTTACCTTTAAAACCTCCTCAGTTACCCCTAAAACCTCCTCAGTTACCCTTAAAACCTCATCAGTTACCCTTAAAACCTCCTCAATTGGCCCTTAAAACCTCCTCAGTTACCTCTAAAACCTCCTCAATTGCCCCCTAAAACCTCCTCAGTTACCCTTAAAACCTCCTCAGTTACCCTTAAAACCTCAATTACCCCATAAAACCTCCTCGGTTACCCCTAAAACCTGCTCAGTTACCCTTAAAACCTCCTCAATTACCCTTAAAACCTCCTCAGTTACCCTTAAAACCTCCTCAGTCACCCTTAAAACCTCTTCAATTACCCTTAAAACCTCCTCAATTACCCTTAAAACCTCCTCAATTGCCCCCTAAAACCTCCTCAGTTACCCTTAAAACCTCCTCAGTTACCCTTAAAACCTCCTCAGTTACCCTTAAAACCTCCTCAGTTACCCTTAAAACCTCAATTACCCCCTAAATACTCCTCAGTTACCCTTAAAACCTCCTCAGTTACCCTTAAAACCTCCTCAGTTACCCCTAAAACCTCAATTACCCCCTAAAACCTCCTCAGTTACCCCTAAAACCTCAATTACCCCCTAAAACCTCATTGGTTACCCTTAAAACCTCATCAGTCATTTTGAAAGTAAAAAGCTTCTTGAAGGAGCAGAAATGGAAAATCAGATTCATAAATGAGTTTCTCCTGCTCAGATGAAAGTGGAAGAGGAGGCGCATGTGACTAAATCCTGAACCCTGCTCCTTTAATCTCAACGCTCGTTTTAGTTTCAGATGAAACGAAACCGTGAGAAATGTTTTTAAGCTGTTTCTGTTGTTTTAGAGACGAAACGATGAAGAAGAAGAGGAGAGGAGTAGAAGAGAGAAGGAGGAGAGGAGGAGAGAAGGAGAAAGAGAGGGGGAAAGGAGGAGGGGAGAGGAGGAGTAGAAGAGAGAAGGAGGACAGGAGGAGAGGAGGAGAGAAGGAGAAGGAGAGTAGAAGGAGAGAAGGAGAGGAGAAGAGGAGGAGAGGAGAGGATAAGGAGAAAAGGAGAGGAGGAGAGGAGAGGAGGAACAGAGGAGGAGCAGAGGAGGAGAGGAGAGGAGAGAATGAGAGGAGGAGGAGCAGAGGAGGAAGAGAGAAGGAGAGGAGGAGAGAAGGAGAGAGGGGAGGAGAGGAGAAAAGAGGAGATGAGAGAGGAAAGGAGAGGAGAAAAGGAGAGAGGAGAGAAGGAGAGAGGAGAGGAGGAGAGGAGAGGAGAGGAGAAGGAGAGGAGAGGAGGAGGAGCAGAGGAGGAGGAGAGGAGGAGGAGCTGAGGAGGAGCTGAGGAGAGGAGAGGAGAGGAGAGGAGAAGGAGAGGAGGAGAGTAGAGGAGGAGCAGAGGAGGAGAGGAGAGGAGAGAATGAGAGGAGGAGGAGCAGAGGAGGAAGAGAGAAGAAGAGGAGCAGAGGAGAAGGAGAGGAGGAGAGGGCAGAGGAGTAGAGGAGGAGTAGAGGAGAAGGAGAGGAGAGGAGAGGAGGAGAGAAGGAGAGAGGGGAGGAGAGGAGAGGAGAGGAGAGGAGAGAAGGAGAGAGGAGAGAAGGATCCGAGGAGAGGAGAGGAGAGGAGGAGAGGAGGAGAGGAGGAGCAGGTGGAGGAGAGGAGGAGCAGGTGGTAAACAGTGAAACAGGTTGAGTGTGTTTAACAGGAAGCAGCTCTGTGAGGAATGTTGGTGAAACTGCTGCTGAGATTAAAAAGATGTGTTCAATGATTAAAGCTAACAGACTCTGAGCTTCATTTAAACCCTGAGACATGATCCAGATGTTCTGAGACATGATCCAGATGTTCTGAAACATGATCCAGATGTTCAGAAACATGATCCAGATGTTCTGAAACATGATCCAGATGTTCTGAAACATGATCCAGATGTTCTGAAACATGATCCAGATGTTCTGAAACATGATCCAGATGCACTGAAACATGATCCAGATGTTCTGAAACACGATCCAGATGTTCTGAAACACGATCCAGATGTTCAGAGCAGCTGTGTGTTTAATAGTTTAAGAGTCTGATGAGTTTCTAACGAGCAGCTTTTAAAGACTTTAACTTTCTCTTTTCATCTCATTTACCATTAAAACCTCCTCAATTACCCCTAAAACCTCCTCAGTTACCCTTAAAACCTCCTCAGTTACCTTTAAAACCTCCTCAGTTACCCCTAAAACCTCCTCAGTTACCCTTAAAACCTCCTCAGTTACCCCTAAAACCTCCTCAATTACCCTTAAAACCTCCTCAATTACCTTTAAAACCTCTTCAATTGCCCCCTAAAACCTCCTCAATTACCCTTAAAACCTCCTCAATTACCTTTAAAACCTCTTCAATTGCCCCCTAAAACCTCCTCAGTTACCCCTAAAACCTCCTCAATTACCCTTAAAACCTCCTCAGTTACCTTTAAAACCTCTTCAATTGCCCCCTAAAACCTCCTCAGTTACCCTTAAAACCTCCTCAATTGCCCTTAAAACCTCCTCAGTTACCCCTAAAACCTCCTCAGTTACCCTTAAAACCTCTTCAATTACCCTTAAAACCTCCTCAGTTACCCTTACAACCTTCTCAATTACCCTTAAAACCTCCTTGGTTACCCCTAAAACCTCCTCAGTTACCCTTAAAACCTCTTCAGTTACCCCTAAAACCTCCTCAGTTACCCTTAAAACCTCCTCAGTTACCCTTAAAACCTCCTCAATTACCCTTAAAACCTCTTCAATTACCCTTAAAACCTCCTCAGTTACCCTTACAACCTTCTCAATTACCCTTAAAACCTCCTTGGTTACCCCTAAAACCTCCTCAGTTACCCATAAAACCTTCTCAATTACCCTTAAAACCTCCTCAGTTACCCCTAAAACCTCCTCATTTACTCTTAAAACCTCCTCAATTACCCTTAAAACCTCCTCGGTTACCCCTAAAACCTCCTCAGTTACTCCTTAAAACCTCCTCGGTTACCCCTTAAAACCTCCTCAGTTACCCTTAAAACCTCCTCAATTACCCTTAACACCTCCTCAGTTACCCTTAAAACCTCCTCAATTACCCTTAAAACCTCCTCAGTTACCCTTAAAACCTCCTCAGTTACCCTTAAAACCTCTTCAGTTACCCTTAAAACCTCCTCAATTACCCTTAAAACCTCTTCAGTTACCCTTAAAACCTCCTCAATTACCCTTAAAACCTCCTCGGTTACCCCTTAAAACCTCCTCAGTTACCCTTAAAACCTCTTAAGTTACCCCTAAAACCTCCTCAGTTGCCCTTACAACCTCCTCAATTACCCTTAAAACCTCTTCAGTTACCCTTAAAACCTCTTCAGTTACCCTTAAAACCTCTTAAGTTACCCCTAAAACCTCCTCAGTTACTCTTAAAACCTTCTCAATTACCCTTAAAACCTCCTCAATTACTCTTAAAACCTCAGCAGTTACCCTTAAAACCTCCTCAATTACTCTTAAAACCTTCTCAATTACCCTTAAAACCTCCTCAGTTACCCTTAAAACCTCCTCAGTTACCCCTAAAACCTCCTCAATTACCCTTAAAACCTCCTCAATTACTCTTAAAACCTCCTCAATTACCCTTAAAACCTCGTCAGCTACCCTTAAAACCTCCTCAGTTACCCTTAAAACCTCCTCAATTACCCTTAAAAACTCTCTTTATCTCTTCATCTCTCACTTCTTCACATAATAAACTATCTCAGATTTCATCTCTCTGAGTTTAATAACAACTCTTCACTCACTAATAATTACTTCATATCCACAAACCACAAACAGTAGAAATAATAAAGCATTTAAAATCAAATAAAAAGGTTAATATAGAATCATCCTCACGTTTCTCTGCTGGCTTCACTTTGATTTTCATTTCGTGGAAACTTAAATTCTGTTAAATGATGATAAAGACTCAGACTGGTGATAATAAATCATAGTGTGCGTCATGTCTGACTTCACATGCTGCTGGAGTTAAACAGTCTCACCTCCGCTGGGAGCCGCCGGCTGCTGCTCTGCGCGTGTCCGCTCCGCGCTGCCTCCTCTCCGGCGGAGTTCTCCTGCTCCTCCCCGGCCTCCTGCTCCTCTCCGCCGGCCTGCTCCTCCGTCCGCTGCCGCTTGGCCGCCCGGTAGTATCCTCCTCCTCCTCCTCCTCCTCCTCCTCCGTCTGCTTTCTCCTCCATCTGAGGCCGGACTGTGGACGCACTGAGGAAGACTGCTGCTGTCAGGAGGAAGAAGACGCGTCTGTGTGCAGAGATAGGAAACACGCACAGACCTCCCACTCTGACACGGATTTCAGCACCGAGCAAGAAGCAGACTGAAGCTCTAGGGCAACAAAATAATTATAATTATTATATCATTTGAATTATTATTAAGAGTATACTTACTTATAATAATGATAATAATAATAATCTTATCCTTTAGGCTTTAGTAGCTAGTAATTATAATTATAGTAAACTTATTTACAGCACAGTTCATGACCAGCTGCTGAGCATAAAAACAAAGAATAAAAATATTTGTGATAAAACAATGAAAAAAAAAACATGGATAAATATAATCTTATTTATTTAAGGCCTATATTATATTTTATAATTAATATAATCTTCATTTATTTTAGTGTACACTTATAATTATTATTATACTGATACTTCTATCCCTGGATCAAATGTAACAATAATATTAATAATAAGCTTTTTAAAAATTTAAAAATTAGGAAGGTTATTAAATATTTTTAAATTAAAGAGCTAATATTAATAAAAGTGTTTTTTTAAAAGCTGAATGAATGTCCGTGGTTGTAATGACCGCTGTAGCCTGAAGGGGGCGATGCTACGTTGAATCGTATTTTTTAGATTTCCTTCTCGCTGACACTTTGATTCGCCTCTGGTGTTTGCTCTTTTAATCTGAAACCACAGCCTACAAACAGGAAACAGGAAACAGGAAATCAGATCCACCTTCAAACAGGTCTGACATTAAATAAAGCCGCCAAACTTCTCCTCGTCGTCACGGCAGCGTTACTCACAGACTGACGCCTCCAGACATCTAAACTATGATTCATCACTTTATTTGAACTTTTGCCTCCTTTAATAAAGACTAGTGGTGGATTAATGATCAGCTGGTGACACTTTCACTATCAGTGAGTCAAATATCAACGAGCTTCAGATCAAAACGTCACAGATTCATCGATACGCAGACGACTCGCTACTAATTATTAACAGTCAATAACAAACTGTGACATTTCAGATAATCATGAATATAAATCATAAAATATAACAGTACAACCGGATCAGAGCAAAGACTGCACCACTAATGACTGGTTTGTGCTCTTGATGCGGTGTGGAGAGGCTGAATGAAGGATCTGAGCGGACCTTAAAGGATAATTACCGTTTTTTACAACCTGGACTTTATTTCTAGCATAAAATACGATCATTTACTCACCCAGACAACTTTGGAGTCATGTGGAGTCGTTCTCCAGTGGAGCGCCGAGTATATCCGTATAATGAGAGTATACGTGGGAACCGAAGCTCAGCCTCTATATAACACATTATCTGAAGCTCAGCCTCTATATAGCACATTATCTTATGCTAGAAATAAGGTCCAGGTTGTAAAAAACGGTAATTATCCTTTAAGAATGGTGCTGTGTAATCGTTTGACTCAACCCTGAATGCTTTGTTTTAATTGTTTCTTTGTTTGCATAAATAAATATCTATTTTTATACTTAAACCACTTAAACCACTATCTGTGTCTGGGTGCATTCGTCCTTAAACTATTTCTCTGGGGGCGAAACTCCCCCAGGTGGTGTAGTTTAAAGTACTCAAATTTTATTCTTCCAATTAATTAGTTTATTCCACCCGCCCTCCATTCCTGCCACATAAAGAAACCTAAAAACTACCAAAAAGAGATGCAAAAAATACTAAAAGAGACACAAATTTACTAAATAAACCTAAAAACTACCAAAAGAGACATAAAAATGACTAAAATCAACCTCCAGTTAGTTTGAGTAACAGCTGCCATCTGGTTACCATGGCAACATAGAGATGGAGAGACGAAAGAGACTCAAAACTACCATAAAGAGACATTTCCATCATTATGTCTGTGTTATATTTTCATGTCTGAGGTAAAACATGATATTGTGTGATAGGAGATGTTTAGTCTCTCTGCTCTGAAACATGAATCAAGCTTTAAGCACATTTATTGATCAGTCAGATTATTTACTATGAATCAACATTTGGTATAAACACTTTTTATGAGCAGAACAAACTGTGAGGAGAGAATATGATTAACTTTATTACTGATGGTGTTGATCATTATCGTTCAGCATCATGACGCACCCGTTGACTTTATCATAAACATGGATCAGCTGTTTACATGCCACAGAGTCACGTTAACACAATCTGCTCGTCTGACTCGGAGAAAACAAGATAATAAACATCACAGCTGCTCATGTTACTTCATATTTTACATACTTGTACTTTACTGCAGTACATTTGTGTATCAGAACTTTGTTGTTGCTTCTTTCCCATTAATCATCTCAGCAGCCCTCACATTTATCTGCTGACCCTTTGGAGGGGCCCCACCCCTAGGTTGGGAACCACTGGACTAAACTAGCTAACTGTATATAAAGTAGTTTAAACTAGCTAACTGTATATAAAGTAGTATAAACTAGCTAACTGTATATAAAGTAGTATAAACTAGCTAACTGTATATAAAGTAGTGTAAACTAGCTAACTGTATATAAAGTAGTGTAAAGTAGCTAACTGTATATAAAGTAGTGTAAACTAGCTAACTGTATATAAAGTAGTGTAAAGTAGCTAACTGTATATAAAGTAGTGTAAACTAGCTAACTGTATATAAAGTAGTATAAACTAGCTAACCGTATATAAAGTAGTGTAAAGTAGCTAACTGTATATAAAGTAGTATAAACTAGCTAACCGTATATAAAGTAGTGTAAAGTAGCTAACTGTATATAAAGTAGTATAAACTAGCTAACCGTATATAAAGTAGTATAAACTAGCTAACCGTATATAAAGTAGTATAAACTAGCTAACCGTATATAAAGTAGTGTAAACTAGCTAACTGTATATAAAGTAGTATAAACTAGCTAACTGTATATAAAGTAGTGTAAACTAGCTAACCGTATATAAAGTAGTATAAACTAGCTAACTGTATATGAAGTAGTGTAAACTAGCTAACTGTATATGGGAGTGTACCTATGTTCCCCGGGTCCTATGTTCCCCGATCGCGGCTAACTCAGTTGCTAGCTCAGCGGCTAACTCCGCTGTTAGCTTGGCGGCTAGCTCGGATGCTAATTCGGCTGCTAACTGGCTAACTGTAGACAGGATCATCCCTATGTTCCCCGGTCACATACAAAGCGGGGAGCATAGGGATGATCCCACCGTATATAAAGTAGTATAAACTAGCTAACTGTATATAAAGTAGTATAAACTAGCTAACTGTACATAAAGTAGTATAAACTAGCTAACTGTATATAAAGTAGTATAAACTAGCTAACTGTACATAAAGTAGTGTAAACTAGCTAACTGTATATAAAGTAGTATAAACTAGCTAACTGTATATAATCTAATGATGTCATATATAATAATATATCAGATGTTGATTTAATGTTTATGTGCATTTTGTTTTTCTGACATTGTGAGACATCATGTCAGTAATAAATCTCTGTACTGCTGCTCTCTGCTGTCCTCTAAAGTAAAATATGAGTTTATAAAAACTGAAACAGAACTGCTGACTAATAATTATTGATTTGGTTTTATTATTGATTATTGACCTGATGAAGAAAAAGATTATTATTCTACAAACTGAAGCCTTTAAGGTCAGCTTGTTGTTTGCAGCAGGAAACTTTCAGTGCTTTTATTTCTGACAGCATTTTTTGTTGAATATATATTGATTATAGATGTATTTCAGTGTTTTATGCTCTGTGTGAACACATATTAGAGATTGAAGTGCGTAAAATGAGTTTTGTTGCATGTTTGTGTTTAAGTGAGAGACAGATGTGTCAGTTTGATTGCTGCAGGGAACCAATCAGAAACAGGAGGGACAATGTCTGTGCATCTGCAGTGAGAGGCCTGCAGGTGGAGACACACACACACACACACACACACACACACACACACAGGATGTCAGATTCGCCTGCAGCCACAGTTGTTGTAATGTGTGAATACCAAAAACATGCAACCTATTATTTTGTGCTGAGTATATTTAAAACATTTCAATTTCACCATTTAAACATGTTGAATTCATTATATTCATTCTATATAATATTTACCTGGACCATAAAACAGTGACTGTGAATTATGAACAACATATATAGGATTAATAAAATATACAAACATCTGGACATGTGACCAATCAACCGAAAGGGTCCGGTCATATGATCCTCAGACGGGAAGCAGGTGACCAACAGATTGAAGGAGAATTAAAGATATAAAAGCTTGTCTGACTGTGTTAGTGAAGAAGATTCCTGGATTTTACTCTCAGTCCTGAACACAGAGAAGAGTTTTCAGTCTGAAGTTTGTCCTCTTTGTTCATTGATATGAATTTGACTCTCCCTCCTACAGAGGAACCAGAGAGACTGAGGAACCAAAGCCGACCCAAAACCCAGCACACAGAAGTTCAGTGAATGTGGTGTTGAAGGTGTGGAGGTGGATCAGTGTGTCAGAGGAGACTCTGTAGAAGAAGGCCAGAGTGCCAGCAGGACAGTCCACATACACTGCTACTCTGTCAGAGACAGAGGAGGAGGAGATGGATGTTTCTCTGTTATTGTGCCAGACAGAGTAACGACCATTAGAGCAGCTCAGACTCCAGGACTGATCATTCAATCCAAACCCACAGTCATCACTGTATCCTTTCCTGCTGATTCTTCTGTAACTCACTGATATATAAACGCTTCTTCTCCACTCGACCTCCCAGTAACAGCGACCAGTCAGAACATTTCTACACAGCAGCTGAGGCCAGGAGTCAAATCTGTCTGGATGATCAGGATATGACTGATCCTTCTTCACATTTGTCACCTTCGTGTTGTTATCAGACAGTTTGAGTTCTCTGTTCATTGTGTTTGGATCCAGTTCCAGTTCACAGGCATCTGATGGAGAGAACGAGACACAATACAGCTGCAGTTTATCATCTGTTGATTTATGAACTACTTTACTGAAACCGTTCAAACTTAAAGCGTCTCCATGACGACTGTGTTGGCCTCATACCAGCAGACAGAAGCAGGTGTGCACACAGTCACACAGCCTGATAACAAAGGCTGCATCTCAACTCTCTTATTTCATATTTCCTCCTCCATCCTGCCTGAACAGGAAGTTGTTCTGGTCCTCCATTTAACGTTGGTCCCAAGTCTTTCTACAGTATTTCTGCTCTGAGGAAATGTGAGAGCAGCCTTCACTCAAGTCTTTTAGCGGCTCACACGCCTCCTTATTTATTGATGAGCTGCTGCAGCTGATCACACTGATCTGATTCATCACAACATCTCTGCTGTTTCACTATTTTAGACCTGATGTTTCCTCTTTATGTTCCTTCTGCTAACAGGAAGTTGAATCTTTTTCTCATTTATTTGATGTTTGTACTCATTCAGTAACTTTTGGACTCAGATGTTCTTATTAATGTGGAGACTCAGAAAGTTTTGCTTCCTATTACAGAGAGTCTGCTCTTATTTTTGAATGGAGAGTCTAACAACAGTGAGGTTGATAACTTGATCTTTTATGCAAACATCATATTCACTCATTCACATTTCTTCATTTTCTTCCAAACAAAAACTAGTTTGATGTTGAACTTCAGACTTTCTCTGATTCTGTCTGCAGAGTCTCCAAAAACTAAAAAGCTTTAAAGACGTTTCATCTTTTCACAAACATTGTGATGTCATCGTCACTTTTTTATAAGTTTCTTTTATAATGTATTGTTTCATATAGTATAATTTAGGGCTGGACAATATATCGATATTATATTGATATCGTCTAGGATTTGGATATTATAATATGGTGATACAGCATCAGTGTTTCTTTTCCTGGTTTTAAAGGCTGATTACAGTAAAATGATGTAATGTTGTGAACTGACCAGATATATCCACATTACTGATTATTATTTATCAAACATCTCATTGTGTTAGTATTTAGTGAAAGCATAGTCAACATTTAATTTCTATGTTTACTTTGCACCATTGTTAAGCATTTCTTTAATGTTAATCTACATTTAGACTTGTACATTTATTTATTGGGGTGTTTTTAAAGGTTGTGTTGACATTTCTTTTCCTTGTCTACCTTGATTGATAACTGAGGTGATTAAAATCAGAGGAAGTTTACAATAAATGTATCAAATAATTTTTTTATTGTGAATCAGCTTTCAGCCAAATCACCCACCGATAGTACAATTTATTTATATTTAATTATTTTATATTTTCTACAATAAAACCTGTTATTTGTACTGTATATCACTGTTAATAAAGTTTATTTAAAAAAACCTGTTGAAACAGACACACACACACACACACACATTCCTGATCTCTAATTGATAATGTCTCCTGTGAGACATCAGCATAATAACACCTAATTATTCATTCATATTCATGTTTGTATTGATTTTTAATGATTATCTTTGATAACTATTACTTATTGCTGATAATCAAACCTGCTCCTACTGAGTCCCAACAACTGAGACATCACTGAGGAAGACCATGAGATGTGACTGAAAGCTTTGGACATACAGAGTAAGTGGACCTTTAACAGTTCAGTTAGAACATGACCAGTCAACATGACAGTGATATTCAGTAATATTCATGTTTGTTCATCAGGTTTGGTGTAAATTGAAGGTCTTTGCACATCAAGTCTGTTATTTTCATCTCAAACTGTCGTCTGTTACAAACACATTTTAGTCCAAATGCTCCAAACAGCTGAAATCAGTATGAATGAATGAACTTTATCTGCAGGAGAGACATGAGGGACATTTTGGAGCAGGTAGCGCCACCATGTGGACATTTATAAAGCATTTCTCTTTTAACTCCTGAACTGTGATCAACAGAAGGACATTACTGTTTCATGGATTCATTGGTTCAAGATAAATGTCAGTTTAGGCCACGCCCATTTCTGACTAAACGCATTTTCCATCATTTTGAACCTTTTTCACTTCTTTTACATATTTCATCCAGTTTTTCTCAAAGTTCTCATGAATCAAACTGAAAACACACTCACACTTCCTCACACCAGGTTTCAGTCTCTGCGGTCCACCATGGTCCATCCTGGAGGAAGAGACAAAGACACAATCAGCTTCATACACCTTCACTCATAACCACCATTAAACATCAACCACAGTCCCTCAGTTAGTCAGAGTGTCTGTCTATCTGTCCATACCTGAGAGTGTCCATACCTGAGAGTGTCCAGTCTCCAGTGTGGATCCTCCAGTCCAGCAGACAGAAGCTTCTCTCCTGAGTCTCCTGGATGATTGTAGCTCAGGTCCAGCTCTCTCAGATGGGAGGGGTTGGCACTCAGAGCTGAGGCCAGAGAAGCACAGCCTTCCTCTGTGATCAGACATCCTGACAGACTGAACACACACAACACTTCATGTAATGAGTTTAAAAACATTCTCAACTCAATAAACAGGATTTTGTCCTTCAGGCCTTTATATTCACACTCAGCGCCCCCTGCTGTATGTTTAGGTTAGTAGGAGAGGGTTAGGGTTAGAGTTGAGAAGATTTAATAGAAATGTAATGATGCTTACAGTATGCACATTGAGTCTTCATTAAAGATTAAATGACAGAAACATATTCTGACTCACATGTACTCCCTACATTTGAACACAAATATCTGGACTTTCGAATCCTCACATTCGAGTCAAACAGGCTCGTTACTTGTTTCAACCTCAGTGACTTCATAAAAAGAAGACAAGATGTGCAAAAAAAGGATAGAATTTTTTTTTTCTTTTGGTGTGTTTGCTCCCCCTGGGTGATTTAGGGTCAGAGGTCAGGGGTCACTGGGTGACTGCTCATATCTAAATGTGCTACTGAAGGAATATGACAGCAGCAGGAAGACTCTACTATATGAACACATGCTGAGCAACAACATCTCTAACAGTAACTTTATACATAATATTTATTCATATAACACAATCTATGACAGTCAGTGAAGAAAGATTAATCACATCATGTTAACGCTAACAGCCCTAATATTTAAATAACATGTATATTATTTATTTGTTTATTTGTTATATATTTATATTTATGTATATTCTGACATATGGTTTCCTTTTTTATGTGTTAAGAATGTTTGGTTTTATTATCACATGAGGTAAAAATTCATTTTTACTTTTTACTTTTTACTTTTGTACTTACATACATTTCAGAGCCTAAACTCTCTTACTTTTACTCGAGTTAAGAGTTGAATCAGTACTTTTACTTTAGTACAGACTGAGAAGATTTTTGCCACCTCTGATATTACAACACATTGGCTCAGAACGTACAGAAAGTATATTTGGTATAAGAACTCATCATGTAAACTAGAAACTGGGGAAAAAACAAAATATTACTTTATCAACATAATCATAACAAATGACCTGAGAGTTTCCAGTCCGCAATGTGGACTCTCCATTCCAGCAGAAAGCTGCTTCACTCCTGAATCCTGCAGGTTGTTGTTACTCAGGTCCAGATCTCTCAGACTAGAGGACTGGGAGCTGAGAACTGAGGACAGAGCTGCACAGCTTCTCTCTGAGAGGTTACAGTCAGTCAGTCTGGAAATATGAAGAAAAGCAAACAAAAAATAGGTTACTTAATGACAGATAGAAAGATTCCTTTATTGTCATTGTATAAAATACAACGAAATTCAAGGTAGAGAACGGAGCTCAATTAAAAAGTTATAAATAGTGAAATTTAATTAAATAGAGCCAACTATCTGAGTACATACAGAGCTTTGTTGGAGGCTTTGACCATTGGCAGCAGCCTCAGAAGAACCGCCTCTGAAGCAGAGTATTTCTTCAGGTCAAACACATCCAGATCTTTTTCTGATGGCAGTAGGAGAGTTTCCAGTGTGCAGTGTGGACTCTCCAGTGCAGCACACAGCTGCTTCACTCCTGAATGCGGCAGGTTGTTGTTCCTCAGGTCCAGATCTCTTAGACAAGAGGACTGGGAGCTGAGGACTGAGGACAGAGCAGCACAGCTTCTCTCTGAGAGGTTACAGCCATTCAACCTGAAGAATAATCAACAGAACAAAAGAAAACTATTGTAAATATGACTTGAGCAAAGATTAATCTGGATAGTTCTGTGAACACCTACAGAGCTTTGTTGGAGGCTTTGACCACTGGCAGTAGCCTCAGAAGAGCCTCCTCTGAAGCAGAGTATTTCTTCAGGTCAAACACGTCCAGATCTTTTTCTGATGACAGTAAGATGAAGACCAGAGCTGACCACTGAGCAGGAGACAGTTCATCTGTGGAAAAACTTCCTGATCTCAGGAACTGTTGGATCTCCTCCACTAGAGAACGATCATTCAGTTCATTCAGACAGTGGAACAGATTGATGCTTCTCTCTCCACACAGATTCTCATTGATCTTCTTCTTGATGTACTCAACTGTTTTCTGATTGGTCTGTAAGCTACTTCCTGTCTGTGTCAGCAGACCTCGTAAGAGAGTCTGATTGGTCTGCAGTGAAAGACCCAGGAGGAAGCGGAGGAACAAGTCCAGGTGTCCATTTGGACTCTTTAAGGCCTTGTCCACAGCACTCTGGTAGAAATGTGTTGATTTGTCTTTAAAGACTTTAGACCACCAGGATGTTGTCTGTTCTTCTGCCAGCAGATTGACTCCAGAGTTTATGAATGTCAGATGGACATGAAGAGCAGCTAGAAACTCTTGAAGGCTCAGATGGACGAAGCAGAACATCTTGTCCTGGTACAGCCCTCTCTCCTCTTTAAAGACCTGTGTGAACACTCCTGAGCACACTGAGGCTTCTCTGATATCGATGCCACACTCTGTCAGGTCTGATTCATAGAAGATCAGGTTGCCTTTCTGCAGCTGCTCAAAAGCCAGTTTTCCCAGAGACTCAATCATCTTCCTGCTCTCTGGACTCCAGTGTGGATCTGTCTCAGCTCCTCCATCATACTTGATGTTCTTCAGTTTGGACTGAATCACGAGGAAGTGGATGTACGTCTCAGTCAGGGTCTTGGGCAGCTGTCCTCCCTCTCTGCTTTTCAACACATCCTCCAGAACTGTAGCAGTGATCCAGCAGAAGACTGGGATGTGGCACATGATGTGGAGGCTTCGTGATGTCTTGATGTGGGAGATGATGGTGCTGGCCTGCTTCTCATCTCTGAATCTCTTCCTGAAGTACTCCTCCTTCTGTGGGTCAGTGAACCCTCTGACCTCTGTCACCATGCCGACACACTCTGGAGGGATCTGATTGGCTGCTGCAGGCCGTGTGGTTATCCAGAGGCGAGCGGAGGGAAGCAGTTTCCCCCTGATGAGGTTTGTCAGCAGCACATCCACTGAGGTGGACTCTGTAACATCAGTCAGGTTCTTATTGTTGTGGAAGTCCAGAGGAAGTCTACACTCATCCAGACCGTCAAAGATGAACACAACCTGGAACTCTTCAAACCTGCAGATTCCTGCATCTTTGGTTTCAGTAAAGAAGTGATGAACAAGTTCCACCAAGCTGTACTTTTTCTCTTTCACCACATTCAGCTGTCTGAAAGTGAATGGAAATGTGAAGTGTATGTCCTGGTTGGCTTTGTCTTCAGCCCAGTCCAGAGTGAACTTCTGTGTTAAGACTGTTTTCCCAATGCCAGCCACTCCCTTTGTCATCACTGTTCTGATTGGTTCACCTCTTCCAGGTGAGACTTTAAAGATGTCTTCATGTCTGATTGTTGTTTCTGGTCTGTCTGGTTTCCTGGATGCTGTTTCAATCTGTCTGACCTCATGTTCATCATTGACCTCTGCAGTCCCTCCCTCTGTGATGTAGAGCGGTGTATAGATCTGATTCAGAAGGGTTGGGTTTCCTGCCTTAGCGATCCCCTCAAACAGACACTGGAACTTCTTCTCCAGGTTCGACTTGAGTTTACGTCGACACTTTGCAGCACGAGTTCCTGAATGAACAATCAACAAAAGAAATCAGTGAGTGGATCCTACAGAAAGTCTAGAAATCTGAACATGTAAGTGTGTCTGTGTAGTTTTTCCTCCTCCATCAGTTTTATTCAGCTCATCAGTGGAGGACAAACAGCCTCTGATCTGATGCAGATGTGTGCAGCATATTTACAGCAGAGTTTGAAATATAAACCTCTCCCATGTTGCCTCCATTTCCTCTCCATCATGTTAAATCTGTTAAAATCCTCTTACTGCTCTGCAGACGCTCAGCCAGCTCCTCCTGCTTCATTCTCCTCAGGAGGTGCACTGTGATCTTCAGAAATGCGTCTCTGATGCTCCTCCTCTGCTCTTCCTCCTCACCGCCCAACACCTCCTCATCCTCACTCTGACTCTCTAAGCATTCTGGGTAATCTGGACTCAGACCCCTCTGGACTCTCTTCAGCTCGTTCTTCACAAAAGTGACGATGTTCTCCTCCAGCAGCTGGAACAGAAAGATAAAGTGAACATTTCATTTAAACTGGTAGAACACAACATGTGATTCATGTGTCAGTCTGAAGGCCTGCTGGTCTAAACAGAGCAGCATGGACACTGTTAGGACCTGAATGCTACTTTACTATTTCATCTGTGGTTGATGGAGTTAATAGTAAAAGGTGTGTTTGTACATGTACACACCATAAATATCCAGTCCAGCTGTGTTTGATGCTGCTGTGCAGACTGATCACTGGGAACCTCTGAGCTCTGCTGCTGAACTCTGTGGAGAAAACATCACGTTTAAGGACATTTAATGACTCAAATCTGCACGCAGCTTATTAAAGATGTTCTGTCATGATGACTAAATGAACTCCTGTAAATGCTGCTCTGATTACTGGATGTTAAATTCTTACCTTCCATCAGCAGGTTGTCCATCTTTAAACTTAAGAGGAAGCATCATAGACCGGTCACTCTTCATGGACACACAACTGGGTTCAGGAGAGTCTGCTCTCTGCTGCTGCATCCTGATATGAATAAAGAAGTGGACAAAAGCATGTAGTTAACACCAAAGAACTGCTACTCAGTGCCTCCACAGTTACCCAACCAGGCCAGAAGGGATATATAATCCCTCCAGTGTGTTCTGGGTCTCCTCCCAGTTGGACCTTGAACTCCTCTAAAGGGGGGAGTCCAGGAGGATCCTGACCAGTAGCCCAATCCACTTCAGCTGGCTCCTTTCCATGTGAAGGAGCAGCGGCTCTACTCCTAGCCTCCCCCGGATGTCTGAACTCCTGACCCAATCTCTAAGGTTGAGCCTAGACACTCTCTGCTTTTCCAGCATCTCATAGTTTGGGTCACTAC
Source organism: Scomber japonicus (assembly GCF_027409825.1). Taxonomy (NCBI): domain Eukaryota; kingdom Metazoa; phylum Chordata; class Actinopteri; order Scombriformes; family Scombridae; genus Scomber; species Scomber japonicus. The sequence goes on along the minus strand of NC_070579.1, from coordinate 1,311,552 downwards.
CCAAAGCTGGTGAGCAGAGGTGAGGGTTGGGACGTAGACTGCCTGCTAAACTGAGAGCTTCACCTTCAGGCTCAGCTCTTTCTTCACCTGGTCTGGTACAAATGCCCGCATCACTGCTGATGCTGCACCGACACACCTGTCGATCTCACGCTCCATCTTACCCTCACTTGTGAACAAGACCCCCAGATACTTAAACTTCTCTGCTTGAAGCAGTGACCCCCCACCCCCCCAACCTTGAGGGGGCCGTCCACCTTTTCCAGCAGAGCACTATGGCCTCAGATTTGGAGGTGTTAACTCTCATCCTGGCTGCTTCACATTCGGCTGCAAACCGTCCCAGAGCCTGTTGGATGTCTTCACATGTAGAGTCCAACAGAACAACATCAACCGTAAACAGCAGAGAGGATATTCTGAGGTCCCCAAACTGGACTCTCTCCTCCCCCCGGCTGCACCTTGAGCCTCTGTCCATGAAGATCACAAACAGGATCAGAGACCAGGGACAGCCCTGATGGAGCCCAACACCCACTGAGACCAGGTCTGACTTACTGCAGAGGATGTGAACACAGCTCTCACAGCGGTTGTACAGGGACCCAATGGCTCGCAGCAGAGACTCTGGTACCCCAAACTCCAACAACACCTCCCACAAAATCCCCCGAGGGACACGGTCCTAAGCCTTCTCCAAGTCCACAAAGCACATGTAGACTGGATGTGTAAACTCCCATGACCCCTCCAGTATCCCTGCAGGTTGAAGATGTGGTCTACTGTTCCACGGACAGAATCCACATCGCTCCTCCTGAATCAGAGGTTCGACAATCGGCCAACCATTTTTAAATTCTTACCTTACATCAGCAGGTTGTCCATCTTTAAACTTAACAAGACCATCCATAGACCAGTCACTCTTCATGGACACACAGCTGGGTTCAGGAGAGTCTGCTCTCTGCTGCTGCATCCTGATACAAACAAACAACAAATCAAAGAGTTTAAAAAGATGAATTTTGAGCAGACTGTCAGCAGCTGAAGTTTTAGAAGCAGAATGAAAATCAGTAAGAAGACAGTGGATGAGAAACGTTCTCCTGTTCATCAAAATGTCATCTGATGAAAGATGCTGTCTCATCTTAGTTGATTAGTTGACTAATCAGTGGTTGAGCTCTTTGTTAACTCACAAAGTTAGTAGTTCATTCTGAGTTATTGTGACTTATTATTCAGTAGTTGAGTGTCAGATGTGACAGTGAGTGTGAATAATGATGGTGGAGTGATGTGAGTGGAGAACAGTGATGGACAGTTAGAGATCCTCATCTCACCTCTGAGCTTTGGTCTGGCTGTCATGTTCCCCACACAGAGAGCTTTTAGAGGGAGGGACTCCCTCCTCTCTGTCCTCACTCTGATCCATAGCAGAGAAACAGCTGCTGGGAGAGCTGCACTCACTCACTACAACATGGAAGATGTTCAGCTGCTCAGTTCACATCCAGTCACAGAGACTTTGGAGCTTTAGAAACATGACATCACATTCATCAGAATTGAGTGAATGCAAAGAGTCAGTTAATTAACATTTTAAATGCACAAACATCAGCCTTCAACATGTAGTTTGTCCTACATGATCTCTGTGACGTTAATAGTGTCAAGTTGTAAAATAACTTTATTACAGTAAAAGTTCTGCATTCAAAAAATTTAACAGTATACATTTCATCAGTTTAATTAAATATCAGAAAGTCTTCAGCTGTTTCCTGTCAGAGGAAAACCTCCATTAACATGATGATACATTTAACATCTGCTCCCTGTATACTCTGCAGTATAGACTACTCCATAGTATACAGTATATAGACTACTATATAGTACACAACTGAGTATTTATAATATTATTATAGAAAGACCAAACTGACAAAATGGCGGACTGAGAGAAAAAGTCTGTCTGAGTCTGTTCTGGATCAAAGTTGATTCCCACTCAGTCCTGGACTAATCAGAGTCAGCTGTTAACTGAGCTGAGCTCCTCTCAACACTAACAGCAGCTTCACTTTCTGCTCTTTACACTTTTTACTGTCAAATAACTGAAAACTGTCACTTACCCGAGCTTCACACGGAGAAAATATCTGAGTCACAGCTGAGAGAGAAAAGTTAAACAACTGCTGCAACGAGGAAATGAACAGAGAGAAAAATACCTGCTAGGTGCTGCGTCATGAAACAAGTTCAACTAGTTTCTAGATGCTGGAAATGATTTAATCTGATCAGAAAGAATCTGAACTAAAAACATTCAGCAGGCTTCATATTATTACTACTAATTATTTATTTATTTGTACCCGAAGGTGAAGTAAAAAGGTGAAGTGCCACTAGCTAGCTGGAAGATGTACTCTGATACTTTACTGTTTGGATGAAAACTTTAAATTCAGTGAATAAAAAGTAAAAGTACTGCAGTATTATAGTGATGTAGTATGCAGTAACCCATTATGCTAGTTAGCTCTGGGGCTAATCTGATCTAATCTTTGTATTAAGCTAGCTAGCTGTGCCTTTAATGTGCTTTTAGCTGCTAATTATAAACCATTTAATCAGCTGGATAACGTTAGCTTTCATTATCTGCCAAACTTTGTCATTTAGAGTTAAACTAAAATAAACATTAGCGTTTGTGTGGCTGATGTTAGCGTAGATAATAATAGTTATAGTAATAATAATATGAATAGTTAATAACAGGACAGTTATCATGCTGGGTTCATTAATTCACTTTATTAAAGACTGATCTTTAGATGATCTCACAACACTGGAACAGTAGCGAACATCTTTTCATGTTTCGTTAAATGAAATGAAACCAGTTAAACATCTTGACTCTTGATCTCTGACATTATTCCACTTTTACATTCGGGGACAAAATGAAATAAAAGTTCTACAGTTTCATTCTCAGGATGTCAGATATTCTTTTTCAGGGTATAAAATTCTCCACATTTATGGTTTAATATCTTTAAAATATGTCATTAATATGTAATATGTTGTAATGTACAAAAATAGTAGATGACAGTAGAGACTCGTCAGCTGTTCATCAGGCTGTTTAACGTTAGCTAGCGGAGGCGTCGATCTTGTTGCTATGGTAACCTGTGATTGAAGGAAGCGTGTTTGGACCCTGCGGAGCTCCAGCAGGAAACAAGAGACTCCATTAAAGTTTGATTTATTTCTGAAGGTTCAACTTTAACCTCCTGCCTCCTCATATGGGGACGACATTAAACTTCGCTCTGCTGAACTTTGACCTGCTGTCCTCGTTCATAAACACCTCTGTGTGCCACCTAGTGGTCAAAAAAAGCACATTACACATTAATCAGTGTAGAAACCAGATGGCTTCTTGGCCAAATCAATCAGCTGATCCCAGATAAAAGTGGAGCAGGAACAAAACCTGTTTAATAATGTTTATTTGATATGAATTTGACTAATTTTAGCAACAAGCTACGACACTGCTAATCAGGACGTTTGAGGACGTTGGGATTTTATTATCATTGGTGTAAATGTGAGGAAATAAATCGTTTTATACACTGATGAATTAATTGTATTACAGTAAAATAATCATTGGATCCTGACAGTAACTACAGCAGAGTCAACTGAGACTAATCAATGAATCATGTAGAAGGAAAAATAACTGAGTGTCTGAGACAGATCTGCTTCACAGTGCAGAGTGTGTGTGATGTTTGATTTCAGCAGCTGATCTTCAGTCAGCAGAGTTTCTGTCCACAGGAGAGACTCTCCCTCCTACAGAGGAACCAGAGAGACTCTCCCTCCTACAGAGGAACCAGAGAGACTCTCCCTCCTACAGAGGAACCAGAGACTCTCCCTCCTACAGAGGACACAGAGAGACTCTCCCTCCTACAGAGGAACCAGAGAGACTGAACCAGGCCAGTAGAATGCAAACCCAGCATACAGAGGTTCAGTGAATGTGGTGTTGAAGGTGTGGAGGTGGATCAGTGTGTCAGAGGAGACTCTGTAGAAGGACAGAGTGCCAGCAGGACAGTCCACATACACTGCTACTCTGTTAGAGACAGAGGAGGAGAAGAAGGAGAAGAAGGAGGAGGAGGAGATGGATGTTTGTCTGTTATTGTGACGGACAGAGTAACCATCATTATCAGAGCAGATCAGACTCCAGGACTGATCATTCCTTCCAAACCTACAGTCAGCACTGTCTCCTTTCCTGCTGATTCTTCTGTAACTCACTGATATATGAACTCTTCCTCTCCACTCGACCTCCCAGTAACAGCGACCAGTCAGAACATTTCTACACAGCAGCTGAGACAAGGAGTCAAATCTGTCTGGATGATCAGGATATGACTGAACCTCCTTCACACATGTCACCTTCCTGTTGTTATCAGACAGTTTGAGATCTCTGTACATTGAGTTTGGATCCAGTTCCAGTTCACAGGCATCTGATGGAGAGAACGAGACACAATACAGCTGCAGTTTATCATCTGTTGATTTATGAACTACTTTACTGAAACCATTCAAACTTAAAGCGTCTCCATGACGACTGTGTTGGCCTCATACCAGCAGACAGAAGCAGGTGTGCACACAGTCACACAGCCTGATAACAAAGGCTGCATCTCAACTCTCTTATTTCATATTTCCTCCTCCATCCTGCCTGAACAGGAAGTTGTTGTGGTCCTCCATTTAACGTTGGTCCCAAGTCTTTCTACAGTATTTCTGCTCTGAGGAAACGTGAGAGCAGCCTTCACTCAAGTCTTTTAGCGGCACAGAGGAAGTTTACAATTAAAGTGTTTAAATTTGATATCTTCCCCATGTCCTTATTTTAAATAGGTCATAAAAAAAACCAATTATGGATAACGACTGATATGAAACACTTTTATCGTGATGCAGTTTTCAGCAGTATTATGTTACTAGTACTGTTCATTACTGTTAATAAAGTTTATTTTAAAAAAACTCACGTGATGTAACACACACACACACACACACACACACACACACACACACACACACACACACACATTGTTATATCTGACCTCAGGGAGGCAACACCTACAGTTGAAACCAGAAGTTTGGAGAGGCCATCACTGATCTCAATCCTATAGAAGATTTGTGGGCAGAGCTGAAAAGGCGTGTGTGAGCAAGGCGGCATACAAACCTGACTCAGTTACACCACCTCTGTCAGTTTGTGGAAGGATATTCAAAACGTTTGACCCAAGTCATACAGTTTAAAGGCAATGCAACCAAATACTAATGAAATTTATGTAAACTTCTGACTTTGAAGAAAGTAATTTTAAAAAATTCTCTCTCATTATTCTGGAATTAAGCAAAAATAAATAATATTCGTAAGTTTCGTCTGATATGTCAGACAGAGAGAAAAAAAAAGAAGTTATGTCTTTTTATACAGTGTATGTAAACTTGTGGTTTCAACTGTAATTATTCATTCATATTCATGTTTTTATTGATTTTTAATGATTATCTTTGATAACTATTACTTATTGCTGATAATCAAACCTGCTCCTACTGAGTCCCAACAACTGAGACATCACTGAGGAAGACCATGAGATGTGACTGAAAGCTTTGGACATACAGAGTAAGTGAACCTTTAACAGTTCAGTTAGAACATGAACAGTCAACATGACAGTGATATTCAGTAATATTCATGTTTGTTCATCAGGTTTGGTGTAAAGTGAAGGTCTTTGCACATCAAGTCTGTTATTTTCATCTCAAACTATCGTCTGTTACAAACACATTTTAGTCCAAATGCTCCAAACAGCTGAAGTCAGTATGAATGAATGAACTTTATCTGCAGGAGAGACATGAGGGACATTTTGGAGCAGGTAGCGCCACCATGTGGACATTTATAAAACATTTCTCTTTTAACTCCTGAACTGTGACCAACAGAAGGAAATTTCTGTTTCATGGATTCATTGGTTCAAGATAAATGTCAGTTTAGGCCACGCCCATTTCTGACTAAACACATTTTCCATCAGTTTGAACTTTTTTCACTTCTTTTACATATTTCATCCAGTTTTTATCAAAGTTCTTATGAATCAAACTGAAAACACACTCACACTTCCTCAGACCAGGTTTCAGTCTCTGCGGTCCACCATGGTCCATCCTGCAGGAAGAGACACAGACACAATCAGCTTCATACACCTTCAATCATATTCACCATTAAACATGAACCACAGTCAGTGTTCGAATTACGTGGGAGCCAAGGGGAGCTGAGCTCCCTTTCCCTAAGGCTCCTATGAAAGAGGCAAACTTGATTTTCTGTGAAGGTTTTCAATGCGTCATATTATATTACCTTAATGAGCATAATAGCCCTAAATATATCACCATTTAAATATAAATATCGCCATCCATTCACAACTTTGTATTGAACGTGTTTATTATACCGCAACGCATATGGCTGTACTTCACTACCACATCACTATGCGTGGACTGAAACGGAAGTTTGGAGCTTGCGAATGTCAAGTTCAGACTCCGAAGAAGACTTCTCTCTCTCTATATTTTCATATGCATTATTCGCAAAAAAAAAAAAAATCATACTGTAGTTGCTTAAACTTTTTCGCCATGCCACCGAAAAAAAGACCAGTACTGGCTGGCCTCTCGGCGTTCTGCTTCACGGCAAAAAAAATTAAAAAAGACAGTGTTGCTGACGTGATACCAGAGACGGACGGTGACCTTCCTGAAGCCTCGGCTAGGTCAACTGTTAGCAGCACCACAGAGGACAACACTGCTGCAAAAAGTCAAGAACATGGACACGGACAACAACTTACCGGTGACCACGGACACGACGACAGACATGACGGCGACATCACAGACGAGCCAGAGACCAGGAGGGATGGGCCAATTAACTGGACAACCGAGCAGTGGCGCTCCTGGAGAGAGAAGAACCCTTGGCTAACTGCAGGCAAGAGTGGCCTTGGGTGCTCTGTCTGCAAGGCGGCAAAGACACTTCTGCTAACCGACAGAACGACCGGAGCCCACATTTCCGATGCTTGGGTGAGCGGCACAGTGAGTAGCCCAGTACAAAAGCAGTTGAGGAAAAAAATCTACCAGCACCGCGATAGTCTTGCACACAGACGTGCAGTTGAAATTGCAGACCTTAAGCAAAAAGATGTTCTACCATCAAAAGTATTGGAACAACACGCAGCTTCCCTTGATGTGACCGCAAACTCATTCAGATCGGCTTAAACTGTCGCTAAAGAGAGGATGCCATACACAAAAATGGGTCCTATTATGAAGTTAAACGAGCTCAATGGTGCGAAAGTGGGATCTGCTCACCGCTCTGACCACTCTTGCGCCGCCATCGTTGAACACATAGCAGATGAAATGAAGAAACAACTCGTTTCCCACATTCTGAAGCTTGATTCACGCATCAGTGTAACGTTGGATGAAAGCACAATCCATGGGCGCTCGTATATGATCATCTACATTAGGAGCAATGTCACCGGTGATGGAGATGTGGATAATGTGTTTTTTGATTTAGTCGAGTTGGGCCGTGGCGATGCAGAATCACTTCACAGTGCGTTGCTGAATAGTCTCTACAGCGCTGGATTGAACGCGGAGTTTCTGAAAAGGAACTTGATCAGCATAGCCACCGATGGAGCTGCCGTCCTGACCGGCAGACAGACGGGGCTGATCGAGAGACTGAAACGAGACTTTCCCCAACTACAATCGGTCCATTGCCTGGCGCATAGATTAGAATTGGCAGTTGCCGATTCTCTGAAGCTGGGTTTTTCATCTCAAAGCTGTATAGCCTCTACCACCAGTCCACTAAAAATGCAAGGGAGTTAGAGAAAGCCGCGGCAGAGCTAAACATCCACATTCTCAAAATCGGGAAAATATTTACCATAAGGTGGGTTGCCAGCAGCTACCACCTGTCCACCTGTCTGTCCATACCTGAGAGTGTCCACCTGTCCATACCTGAGAGTTTCCATCTGTCTGTCCATACCTGAGAGTGTCCACCTATCTGTCCATACCTGAGAGTGTCCACCTGTCTGTCCATACCTGAGAGTCCACCTGTCTGTCCATACCTGAGAGTGTCCATCTGTCTGTCCATACCTGAGAGTGTCCAGTCTCCAGTGTGGATCCTCCAGTCCAGCAGACAGGATCTTCTCTCCTGAGTCTCCTGGATGATTGTAGCTCAGGTTCAGCTCTCTCAGATGGGAGGGGTTGGCACTCAGAGCTGAGGCCAGAGAAGCACAGCCTTCCTCTGTGATCAGACAACCTGACAGACTGAACACACACAACACTTCATCTAATGAGCTTAAAAACATTCTCAACTCAACAAACAGGATTTTGTCCTTGAGGCCTTTATGTTCACACTCAGCGCCCCCTGCTGTATGTTTAGGTTAGTAGGAGAGGGTTAGGGTTACCACCCGTTGTTCTTGGAGGCTGAATTACTGAAACTCAGAGTTTAATCTGATGCCATTCTGTTTTAACTGTGACAGAAGAAATGTCTTTAAAGTTAAATATTATTTGACAACATTTGTAAAGACAGTGAGGAGATTTAATAGAAATATAATGATGTTTACAGTATGCACATTGAGTCTTCATTAAAGATTAAATGACAGAAAAACATTCTGACTCACATGTTGGCATCAAGTATTTTTTTTGTACTCCTTCCATTATTAAAATAGGATCGTTATTGTTTCAACCTCAGTGACTTTGAAAAAGGAGACATGACCTGCAAATAAACAATAGAAAATATCTTGTTTGGGGGACGTAGGGTCAGAGGTCAGAGGTCAGGGTTAATCCCTGGCTCATATCTAAATGTTCTACTGAAGGAAAGTCCAACAGTGAGCAGACAGAGCGGGAATATGAACACAGCAAAACTTTCCGTTTTTGTGTGCTAAGAACTTTTTTGGTTTTGTTGAGTTATCAAATGAGATAAAAATTCATTTTTGCTTTTTACTGTACTTACATACATTTCAGAGCCTGAACTTTCTGACTTTTACTTGAGCAAAGAGTTGAATCAGTACTTCTACTTTAATACAGAATGAGAAGACTTTTGCCACCTCTGATATTACAACACATCAGCTCAGAACGTACAGAAAGTATATTTGGTATAAGAACTCTTCATGTAAACTAGAAACTGGGGAAAACAAAATATTACTTTATAAATATAATTTAAAAAATTACCTGAGAGTTTCCAGTCCACAGTGTGGACTCTCCAGTCCAGCAGAAAGCTGCTTCACTCCTGAATCCTGCAGGTTGTTGTTACTCAGGTCCAGATCTCTCAGACTAGAGGACTGGGAGCTGAGAACTGAGGAGAGAGCTGCACAGCTTCTCTCTGAGAGGTTACAGTCAGTCAGTCTGGAAATATAAAGAAAAAACAAACAAGAAATAGGTTACTTAATTTATTTTAAAAAGACAATAGAGTATCTAAATGATAGATAGATAGATAGATAGATAGATAGATAGATAGATAGATAGATAGATAGATTCCTTTATTGTCATTGTATAAAATCCAACGAAATTCAAAACCCAAGGTAAAGAACAGAGCTCAATTAAAAAGAAAGAAATAGTAAAATATAATTAAATAAAGCCAACTATCTGAGTACTTACAGAGCTTTTTTGGAGGCTTTGACCATTGGCAGCATCCTCAGAAGAACCGCCTCTGAAGCAGCGTATTTCTTCAGGTCAAACACGTCCAGATCTTTTTTTGATGGCAGTAGGAGAGTTTCCAGTGTGCAGTGTGGACTCTCCAGTGCAGCACACAGCTGCTTCACTCCTGAATCCTGCAGGTTGTTGTTACTCAGGTCCAGATCTCTTAGATTAGAGGACTGGGAGCTGAGAACTGAGGACAGAGCTGCACAGCTTTTCTCTGAGAGGTTACAGTCAGCCAGTCTGGAGAAGAATCAGCAGAACTAAAGAAAACTATTGTAAATATGACTTGAGCAAAGATTAATCTGGATAGTTCTGTGTGTACTTACAGAGCTTTGTTGGAGGCTTTGACCACTGGCAGCAGCCTCAGAAGAGCCTCCTCTGAAGCAGAGTATTTCTTCAGGTCAAACACGTCCAGATCTTTTCCTGATGACAGTAAGATGAAGACCAGAGCTGACCACTGAGCAGGAGACAGTTCATCTGTGGAGAGACTTCCTGATTTCAGGGACTGTTGGATCTCCTCCACTAGAGAACGATCATTCAGTTCATTCAGACAGTGGAACAGATTGATGCTTCTCTCTGCAGACACATTCTCACTGATCTTCTTCTTGATGTACTCAACAGTTTTCTGATTGGTCTGTGAGCTACTTCCTGTCTGTTTCAGCAGACCTCGTAGGAGAGTCTGATTGGTCTGCAGTGAAAGACCCAGGAGGAAGCGGAGGAACAAGTCCAGGTGTCCATTTGGACTCTTTAAGGCCTTGTCCACAGCACTCTGGTAGAAACGTGCTGATTTGTCTTTAAAGACTTTAGACCAGCAGTATGTTGTTTGTTCTTCCAGCAGATTGACTCCAGACTTGATGAATGTCAGATGGACATGAAGAGCAGCCATAAACTCTTGAAGGCTCAGATGGACGAAGCAGAACACCTTGTCCTGGTACAGCCCTCTCTCCTCTTTAAAGATCTCTGTGAACACTCCTGAGCACACTGAGGCTGTTCTGATATCGATGCCACACTCTGTCAGGTCTGATTTATAGAAGATCAGGTTGCCTTTCTGCAGCTGCTCAAAAGCCAGTTTTCCCAGAGACTCAATCATCTTCCTGCTCTCTGGACACCAGTGTGGATCTTTCTCAATTCCTCCATCATACTTGACCTTCTTCAGTTTGGACTGAACCACCAGGAAGTGGATGTACATGTCAGTCAGGGTCTTGGGCAGCTCTCCTCTCTCTCTGCTTTTCAACACATCCTCCAGAACTGTAGCAGTGATCCAGCAGAAGACTGGGATGTGGCACATGATGTGGAGGCTTCGTGATGTCTTGATGTGGGAGATGATGGTTCTGGCCTGCTCCTCATCTCCTCATCTCTTCCTGAAGTACTCCTCCTTCTGTGGGTCAGTGAACCCTCTGACCTCTGTCACCATGCCGACACACTCAGGAGGGATCTGATTGGCTGCTGCAGGTCGTGTGGTTATCCAGAGGCGAGCAGAGGGAAGCAGTTTCCCCCTGATGAGGTTTGTCAGCAGCACATCCACTGAGGTGGACTCTGTAACATCAGTCAGGTTCTCAGTGTTGTGGAAGTCCAGAGGAAGTCGACACTCATCCAGACCGTCAAAGATGAACACAACCTGGAACTCTTCAAACCTGCAGATTCCTGCTTCTTTGGTTTCAGTAAAGAAGTGATGAACAAGTTCCACCAAGCTGTACTTTTTCTCTTTCAGCCCATTCAGCTCTCTGAAAGTGAATGGAAATGTGAAGTCTATGTCCTGGTTGGCTTTGTCTTCAGCCCAGTCCAGAGTGAACTTCTGTGTTAAGACTGTTTTCCCAATGCCAGCCACTCCCTTTGTCATCACTGTTCTGATTGGTTCATCTCTTCCATGTGAGGCTTTAAAGATGTCTTCTTGTCTGATTGTTGTTTCTGGTCTGTCTGGTTTCCTGGATGCTGTTTCAATCTGTCTGACCTCATGTTCATCATTGACCTCTGCAGTCCCTCCCTCTGTGATGTAGAGCGGTGTGTAGATCTGATTCAGAAGGGTTGGGTTTCCTGCTGTAGCGATCCCCTCAAACAGACACTGGAACTTTTTCTCCAGGTTAGACTTGAGTTTATGTCGACACTTTGCAGTACGAGCTCCTGAATGAACAAACAACAAATGAAATCAGTGAGTGGATCCTACAGAACGTCTAGAAATCTGAACATGTAAGTGTGTCTGTGTAGTTTTTCCTCCTCCATCAGTTTTATTCAGCTCATCAGTGGAGGACAAACAGTCTCTGATCTGATGCAGATGTGTGCAGCATATTTACAGCAGAGTTTGAAATATAAGCCTCTCCCATGTTGCTTCCATTTCCTCTCCATCATGTTAAATCTGTTAAAATCCTCTTACTGCTCTGCAGACACGCAGCCAGCTCCTCCTGCTTCATTCTCCTCAGGAAGTGCAATGTGATCTTCAGAAATGCCTCTCTGCTGCTCCTCCTCTGCTCTTCCTCCTCACCGCCCAACACCTCCTCATCCTCACTCTGACTCTCTAAGCATTCTGGGTCATCTGGACTCAGACCCCTCTGGACTCTCTTCAGCTCGTTCTTCACAAAAGTGACGATGTTCTCCTCCAGCAGCTGGAACAGAAAGATAAAGTGAACATTTCATTTAAACTGGTAGAACACAACATGTGACTCATGTGTCAGTCTGAAGGCCTGCTGGTCTAAACAGAGCAGCATGGACACTGTTAGGACCTGAATGCTACTTTACTATTTCATCTGTGGTTGATGGAGTTAATAGTAAAAGATGTGTTTGTACATGTACACACCATAAATATGGACTCCAGCTGTGTTTGATGCTGCTCTGCAGACTGATCACTGGGAACCTCTGAGCTCTGCTGCTGAACTCTGTGGAGAAAACATCACGTTTAAGGACATTTAATGACTCAAATCTACACTCAGCTTATTAAAGATGTTCTGTCATGATGACTAAATGAACTCCTGTAAATGCTGCTCTGATTACTGGATATTAAATTCTTACCTTCCATCATCAGGTTGTCCATCTTTAAACTTAACAACACCACCCTGAGACCGGTCACTCTTCATGGACACACAGCTGGGTTCAGGAGAGTCTGCTCTCTGCTGCTGCATCCTGATATGAATAAAGAAGTTAAAAAAGCCTGTAGTTAACTCTAAAGAACTGATTCTCAGTGCCTCCACAGACACCCAACCAGGCCAGAAGGGATATATAATCCCTCCAGAGTTTACTGGGTCTCCTCCCAATTTGAAGTGCCTGGAGCTCCTCTAAAGGGGGGAGTTCAGGAGGTTCCTGACCAGGAGCCCAAACCACTTCAGCTGGCTCCTTTCCAGGTGAAGGAGCAGCAGCTCTACTCCTAGCCTCCCCCGGATGTCTGGACTCCTGACCCGATCTCTAAGGCTGAGCCCAGACTCTCTCTGCTTGGATCCAGCATCTCATTGTTTGGGTCACTACCCAAAGTTGGTGAGCATAGGTGAGGGTTGGGACGTAGACTCACTGCTAAGCTGAGAGTTTCACCTTCTGGCTCAGCTCTTTCTTCACCAGGACAGTCCGGTAAACTCCTCCACTTGGGGCAGTGACCCCCCCTCCAACCCCCCCAGTCCACTTTTTTCCAGCAGAGCACCATGGCCTCAGATGTGGAGGTGCTGACTCTAATCCTGACCGCTTCACACTCGGCTGCAAACCGTCCCAGAGCTTGTTGGAGGACTTCACATGTAGAGTCCAACAGAACAACATCAACCACAAACAGCAGAGAGGCGATTCTGAGGTTCCCAAACTGGACTCTCTACTCCCCCCGGCTGCACCTTGAGAACCTGTCCATGAAGATCACAAACAGGATCAGAGACCAGGGACAGCCCTGATGGAGCCCAACACCCACTGAGACCAGGTCTGACTTACTGCAGAGGATGTGAACACAGCTCTCACAGCGGTTGCATAGGGACCCAATGGCTCGCAGCAGAGACCCTGGTACCCCAAACTCCCACACGGGGGGTTCACAGTCCTAAGCCTTCTCCAAGTCCACAAAGCATATGTAGACTCGATGTGTGAACTCCCATGACCCCTCTAGTATCCCTGCAGGGTGAAGAGCTGGTCCTGAATCAGAGGTTCGACAATCGGCCAACTATTTTTAAATTCTTACCTTCCATCAGCAGGTTGTCCATCTTTAAACTTAATAGGACGATCCATAGACCCGTCACTCTTCATGGACACACAGCTGGGTTCAGGAGAGTCTGCTCTCTGCTGCTGCATCCTGATATGAATAAAGAAGTGGAAAAAAGCATGTAGTTAACACCAAAGAACTGCTGCCCAGCTTCACTGAGTCTCTGCTGCCAAGTGCCTCCACAAATATCAGCCCCTCCCCTGCTGAGGTCCTCCTGTCTCTTGGTCTCCTTTCTACATGGTTTTGTTGACACCTTGGTCTCCAAAGTTTCTGTCCTGAGCTGCTCTTTCAGCCTCTAGAGTGGTCCTGTCCATCTGTCCTGCCTTCTTTCTCCTCTTTGTTTTCTTCTTCCTGACCAGCCTGGAGGGACATTTGGGAGCTGTCCCTTGAGGGGGCAACTGTCATGATTCCTGTTTAAGCTCTGTTTGTGTTGTCCTGTCTGTTTCTGTCCCTGCCTTTAGTTTCAAACCCACCTGCTGCCACTGTGTAATTCCAGCTCCTCACTACATATACTGCTCTCACTCATTTTCTTTCATTCTAGACACTAGATTGTGATGCTGTTCCTGTCTGTTCCTGTTCCTCTTATTACCTGTTCCTGCTAGTTTCAACCTTATTTGAACTGCTTTCCCTTTATGGTCTGTAAGCCTGTCTGTTGGTTTCTGAGCATTAAAGCTGTTTCCATTTAAATATACCTAGAAAACAATAACAACGGGCAGGTGAACCCTGTGACACTGTGGGACGCCGCAAAAGCAGTCCTCAGGGGCAAAATTATCTCAATCACTGCCTTCATGAGGAAGGCAAAAGCCCAAAAACTGACTGACTTGCAGAACAAACTCCTAGAATTAGAACAGTCACACAGCAAGCAGAGAACGCCCCTCCTTCTGCAACAGATGAGAACCACCAGGAAATAGATAAAATTCATAGTGAAGAATTAGAGAAAAAGCTCCGGTTTACGAGGCAAAAATATTATTAGGCAGGTTCAAAAGCAACGAAACTGTTAGCTTGGAGACTACGTAAACAACAAGCTGAAAACACTATTCATGAAATAAGAGACCCCAAATCTAACAAAACAACCTGCACTCTAGATGGCATTCAAAAAGCATTTGAGACATATTATAAATCCCTGTACACACAGCCTGATAGAGCAGAGGCACATACTGTGGAACAATTCCTGAATCAGCTAGATCTTCCCTCTATTGGAAAATTACATAATGATGATCTCACAAAAGAAATAACTAGGGAGGAAGTTGATAAAGCAATCTCTGGTCTGAAAGCAGGGAAATCACCAGGTGCCGATGGGTTTCCCGGTGAGTGGTACAAGTCTTTTAGAGATCAAGTAATCCCTCTGCTTTGTGAATGTTTTAATCATGTCCTAAAGGAGGGAGTTTTGCCCCCATCTTGGAGAGAGGCCATTATATCCATAATCCCAAAAGAAGGCAAAGACAGGAAAAAATGTAGTGGATACAGGCCAATTAGCGTGCTAAATCAAGACTATAAATTATACGCTTCCATACTGACTAAAAGGATGGAGAAGGTGCTACCACTATTAATAAGTGAAGACCAAACCGGCTTTATAAGTAACAGATGGACCCAAGATAACATAAGGAGGTGCCTTCATATAATAGAACAAATAAAACACGAAAAGACTAGTGCCATCCTGGTGAGTCTTGACGCTGAAAAAGCGTTCGACTCAGTGGGGTGGGAATACCTCTACCAGGTAATGGAAAAATTTGGCTTCTGTAAAAAATGTATACAGTGCATTAAAACATTATACTCATCGCCGACAGCCCGGATTAAGATTAATGGCCACTTGTCCGAGACTATACATCTACAACGAGGATGTCGCCAGGGCTGTCCTGCTAGCCCAGGACTCTTTAATTTGTTTATAGAACCATTAGCCCAACTAATTAGGCAGGAGACAATCCTTGAAGGCATCACAATAGGAGGTACAGAACACAAAATATGTCTGTACGCGGACGATGTTCTGGTAGCTCTTAAAAAACCAGCGTCAAGTGTACCACTACTTATGGATCTTCTAACGATGTATGGCACACTTTCAGGATATACTCTCAATATAGAGAAAACCCAAGCCCTGGTCTTTAATTTTAACCCCCCGCATGATCTTGCAACCAGGTACAATTTTAAATGGAACTCTACCAGTATAAAATATCTGGGAGTGAAACTGACAAAGGATACAACTCAACTCTACAATGAGAATTATACAGTGGTTAGCAAAAAGATAGGTGACGACTTTGACAGGTGGGGCACACTCCCTCTTGACTTCGGCAGCCGGATAATGACCACCAAAATGAATATTTTACCTCGCTTATTATATTTGTTTCAATCACTGCCAGTTCAAATTCCTGACTCACAGTTTAAAGTATGGGACAAGCAAATTTCAAGATTTATATGGGAAGGCAAAAAACCACGAATAAGATACAACACACTGCAGCTGCCGAGGGAGGAGGGGGGGATGGCCCTACCATGTCTGAGGGATTTTTATGTAGCAGCACAATTAACACCCTTGATTCTTTGGTGTAACCCCGAGTATGAGGCCAACTGGAAAGACATTGAGTTATCAATATCAGGTAGACCTGTGCAATCTTTGCTGGGCTGCCCCTCTGTCATTAAGGACTTACCTAATCTCCAGAATCAATGGGTCTATTTTTCACTGAATGTGTGGTCAGACTTCGTGAGGTGGCCAGCATTCGACCCAGATTTTAAGCCAGCATCCCTTGACTCAAAATATAGACAGTGGACAAGGTATGGAATTACATCATACTCTTCACTAGTCAAGGATGGGAAATTAATGGACTTTCAATCTATATCTGAAAAATACGGTCTAGAAAGACAAGATTTGTATAGACACACACAAATACAACATTACTATCAACATGAGGTGAAAGGACTGGATTCAGAGGAACAATCTGGGGTCACACAAATGTTCATGAAAGCTTATGACTCAAAGCTCTCCCGACGAATTATTGGAAACCTGTACTCAAGCATTTTATTGATGAAGACCCACTCAACAGATTATATGAAACAAAAATGGGAAAGAGAGTTGGAAATTGCAATTTCCCCAGAGGAATGGACTGCCATAATACACACCCAGATATCGACCACAAACTCACAGTGTTGGAGAAGCTTCTGCTGGAAGAACTTGGTGAGGTTTTTTATAACCCCCAAAATAAAATCAAAACAAACAGGTCATCAGACCCAATGCTGGAGACAATGCGGACAATTAATGGCAGACCATGCTCACATTTTTTGGACCTGTCCTACCTTGCAACCTTTCTGGACCGAAGTACAAGCTACAACAAAGAGGATTTTGGGATTTGGTATTGACTTCACTTGTATCTCATTCTACTTGGGGAATATATTAAAAGATTTGCATAACAGAGACAGATACTTATTAAAAATCCTCATGGCAGCAAGTAAAAAAGCAATAACCAGGTGCTGGCTTCTTAGAGAACCTCCCACTCTGAATTTATGGAAAAGAATAATAAATGACATATACAGTATGGAAAGCATAACTTTCATTTTGAGATTGCAGAAGGAAAAGGGAAAAGACTACTGGGCAAAATGGGTTACATATCTAGCCAAGTGTGATGGCTGAAATTGTTGTGGTCTATGAACAAAAGTTTATCACCTTGTGGCGAGCTTCTCTGTGTCTTACTAAATGTAAATGAATGATTGTATATGACCTCATGTTCATGTTATGAAAACAAAAAAAAATAAAGTTATAAAAAAAAAGCTGTTTCCATTTAACCTGTCTGTGGTGTTTGTGCCTGGTTCACCTGCTCTGCCCCACATAACACAGGAGGTTTATTCAGCCCAAACTGCCAACCAACTATTTCTAAATTCTTAATATCTATAAGCAGGTTGTCCATCTTTAAACTTAAAGACCATGTAAAGTGAATTCAGACATCTTCCGAATAAATAAATGTCATAAATATATTTGTAAAAAAGGTGTAAAAAGCAGTTCAACCATTTAGATTTGAATTGTGGAGCTAGGATTAGAACTGTGTTTCAAGATTTCTGTATTCAGGATTTAGTGGGCGGTGATTGGCATAAACCCGCCCCTGCTGCTGTAGAGGTAATAAATACATTCAAAGCCCACACTCTCTCTGATTGGATCCAGCATCTCATTGTTTGGGTCACTACCCAAAGCTGGTGAGCATAGGTGAGGGTTGGGACGTAGACTGACTGCTAAACTGAGAGTTTCACCTTCAGGCTCAGCTCTTTCTTCACCAGAACGGTCCGGTACAACACCCGCATCACTGCTGATGCTGCACCCATCCGCCTGTCGATATCACAATCTATCTGACCCTCACTGTGATGAAGAACCTGAGACCCTGCTTGGGGCAGTGAGGACATTTAAGGTCATTTAATGACTCTAATCTGCAATCAGCTTATTAAAGATGTTCTGTCATCATGACTAAATGAACTCTTGTAAATGCTGCTCTGATTACTGGATGTTAAATTCTTACCTTCCATCAGCAGGTTGTCCATCTTTAAACTCAATAGGCAGCTCCTTCGACCGATCACTCTCCATGGACACACAGCTGGGTTCAGGAGAGTCTGCTCTCTGCTGCTGCATCCTGATACAAACAAACAACAAATCAAAGAGTTTAAAAAGATGAATTTTGAGCAGACTGTCAGCAGCTGAAGTTTTAGAAGCAGAATGAAAATCAGTAAGAAGACAGTGGATGAGAAACGTTCTCCTGTTCATCAAAATGTCATCTGATGAAAGATGCTGTCTCATCTTAGTTGATTAGTTGACTAATCAGTGGTTGAGCTCTTTGTTAACTCACAAAGTTAGTAGTTCATTCTGAGTTATTGTGACTTATTATTCAGTAGTTGAGTGTCAGATGTGACAGTGAGTGTGAATAATGATGGTGAAATGATGTGAGTGGAGAACAGTGATGGACAGTTAGAGATCCTCATCTCACCTCTGAGCTTTGGTCTGGCTGTCATGTTCCCCACACAGAGAGCTTTTAGAGGGAGGGACTCCCTCCTCTCTGTCCTCACACTGATCCATAGCAGAGAAACAGCTGCTGGGAGAGCTGCACTCACTCACTACAACATGGAAGATGTTCAGCTGCTCAGTTCACATCCAGTCACAGAGACTTTGGAGCCTTAGAAACAGGACACCACATTCATCAGAATTGAGTGAATGCAAAAAGTCAGTTAATTAACATTTTAAATGCACAAACATCAGTCTTCATCATGTAGTTTGTCCTACATTCATATGCGTACTAAACTACTGATTTAATGATCTCTGTGACATTAATAGTGTCAAGTTGTGAAATATTACAGAAAGACCAAACTGACAAAATGTTAGACTGAGAGAAAAAGTCTGTCTGAGTCTGTTCTGGATCAAAGTTGATTCCCACTCAGTCCTGGACTAATCAGAGTCAGCTGTTAACTGAGCTGAGCTCCTCTCAACACTAACAGCAGCTTCACTTTCTGCTCTTTACACTTTTTACTGTCAAATAACTGAAAACTGTCACTTACCCGAGCTTCACACAGAGAAAATATCTGAGTCACAGCTGAGAGAGAAAAGTTAAACAACTGCTGCAACGAGGAAATGAACAGAGAGAAAAACACCTGCTAGGTGCTGCGTCATGAAACAAGTTCAACTAGTTTCTAGATGCTGGAAATGATTTAATCTGATCAGAAAGAATCTGAACTAACAACATTCAGCAGGCTGCTTAAAGAAAAAACTGCTGTTGTTACTTTACTGCAGTAAAACTACTAATACACTCATGTATAAATACTCTATTACAAGTAAAAGTACTGCAGTATTATAGTGATGTAGTATGCAGTATTACAGTAAAAGTACTGCAGTATTACAGTAAAAGTACTGCAGTATTATAGTGATGTAGTATGCAGTATTACAGTAAAAGTACTGCAGTATTATAGTGATGTAGTATGCAGTATTACAGTAAAAGTACTGCAGTATTATAGTGATGTAGTATGCAGTATTACAGTAAAAGTACTGCAGTATTACAGTAAAAGTACTGCAGTATTATAGTGATGTAGTATGCAGTATTACAGTAAAAGTACTGCAGTATTATAGTGATGTAGTATGCAGTATTACAGTAAAAGTACTGCAGTATTATAGTGATGTAGTATGCAGTATTACAGTAAAAGTACTGCAGTATTATGAGTGATGTAGTATGCAGTATTACAGTAAAAGTACTGCAGTATTATAGTGATGTAGTATGCAGTATTATAGTAAAAGTACTGCAGTATTATAGTGATGTAGTATGCAGTATTAAAGTAAAAGTACTGCAGTATTATAGTGATGTATGCAGTATTACAGTAAAAGTACTGCAGTATTATAGTGATGTAGTATGCAGTATTACAGTAAAAGTACTGCAGTATTATAGTGATGTAGTATGCAGTATTACAGTAAAAGTACTGCAGCGTCTTCTATGAGAAAACTTATATTTCTAGTAAAGAGGAAATATAAGTGAAATATAACTTGTGAACAGATTTGAGGCTCATTTCTGGAATTTGTGGAGGAGTAAAATGTGACTGTGTCTTTCTAATCTAGTGCTATTATTATTCTAATGATCATAGTTTGATCAGATTATAGAAGGTGAAATATCCTCATGTGTACGTGTCACAGGTTTCTTAAATCTCGGGCACACAAGCACACAGACAGAGTCAGTCAAAGTTCAATAACTCAGGCAGGCTTTGTTAAAACAGTCAAAAATGGGGGAGACAGAGGGGACACAGTCTTTAACGGGGATCCCAAAAAGCTGGCCAGACAGTCTATGGTGCCCCCTTTAACGGTCTGTACTCCACCTTAGTTCCAGGGGTTCTGTCCAAAAAGGAAGGTACAGTAAGGGGGAGTATATTTCTTTTAGCTGCTAATTAGAAACCATTTAATCAGCTGGATAACGTTAGCTTTCATTATCTGCCCAACTTTGTCATTTAGAGTTAAACTAAAATAAACATTAGCGTTTGTGTGGCTAATGTTAGCGTAGTTAATAATAGTTATAGTAATAATAATATTAATAGTTAATAACAGGACAGTTATCATGCTGGGTTCATTAATTCACTTTATTAAAGACTGATCTTTAGATGATCTCACAACACTGGAACAGTAGCGAACATCTTTTCATGTTTCGTTAAATGAAATGAAACCAGTTAAACATCTTACTGACATTATTCCACTTTTACATTCGGGGACAAAATGCAATAAAAGTTCTACAGTTTCATTCTCAGGATGTCAGATATTCTTTTTCTGGGTATAAAATTCTCCACATTTATGGTTTAATATCTTTAAAATATGTCATTAATATGTAATATGTTGTAATGTACAAAAATAGTAGATGACAGTAGAGACTCGTCAGCTGTTCATCAGGCTGTTTAACGTTAGCTAGCGGAGGCGTCGCTCTTGTTGCTATGGTAACCTGTAATTGAAGGAAGCGTGTTTGGTTTGTTTATTTATGTTTAATAATGTTTATTTATATGAATTTGATTCATTTTAGCAACAAGCTACGACACTGCTAATCAGGACGTTTGAGGACGTTGGGACTTTATCATCATTGGTGTAAATGTGAGGAAATAAATCGTTTTATACACTGATGAATTAATTGTGTTACAGTAAAATAATCATTGGATCCTGACAGTAACAACAGCAGAGTCAACTGAGACTAATCAATGAATCATGTAGAAGGAAAAATAACTGAGTGTTTGAGTCTGAGACAGATCTGCTTCACAGTGCAGAGTGTGTGTGATGTTTGATTTCAGCAGCTGATCTTCAGTCAGCAGAGTTTCTGTCCACAGGAGAGACTCTCCCTCCTACAGAGGAACCAGAGAGACTCTCCCTCCTAGAGAGGAACCAGAGAGACTCTCCCTCCTACAGAGGAACCAGAGAGACTCTCCCTCCTACAGAGGAACCAGAGAGACTCTCCCTCCCACAGAGGACAGAGAGACTCTCCCTCCAAGAGAGGAACCAAAGAGACTCTCCCTCCTACAGAGGAACCAGAGAGACTCTCCCTCCTACAGAGGAACCAGAGAGACTCTCCCTCCTACAGAGGAACCAAAGAGACTCTCCCTCCTACAGAGGACACAGAGAGACTCTCCCCTCCTACAGAGGACACGGAGAGACCCTCCCCTCCTACAGAGGAACCAGACCAGACTGCGAACCCAGCATACAGAGGTTCAGTGAATGTGGTGTTGAAGGTGTGGAGGTGGATCAGTTTGACAGAGGAGACTCTGTAGAAGGACAGAGTGCCAGCAGGACAGTCCACATACACTGCTACTCTGTTAGAGACAGAGGAGGAGGAGGAGGAGGAGGAGGAGGAGGAGGAGGAGGTGGGGATGTTTGTTTTTCTCTTATTGTGCCAGACAGAGTAACGACCATCAGAGCAGCTCAGACTCCAGGACTGATCATTATATCCAAACACACAGTCAGAACTCTTTCCTTTCCTGCTGATTCTTCTGTAACTCACTGATATATAAACTCTTCCTCTCCACTCGACCTCCCAGTAACAGCGACCAGTCAGATCATTTCTGCACAGCAGCTGAGGCCAGACATCAAATCTGTCTGGATGATCAGGATATGACTGATGCTCCTTCACATCTGTCACAGTCCTGTTGTTATCAGACAGTTTGAGTTTTGTGTACATTGTGTTTGGATCCAGTTCCAGTTCACAGGCATCTGATGGAGAGAACGAGACACAATACAGCTGCAGTTTATCATCTGTTGATTTATGAACTACTTTACTGAAACCATTCAGACTTAAAGCGTCTCCATGACGACTGTGTTGGCCTCATACCAGCAGACAGAAGCAGGTGTGCACACAGTCACACAGCCTGATAACAAAGGCTGCATCTCAACTCTCTTATTTCATATTTCCTCCTCCATCCTGCCTGAACAGGAAGTTGTTCTGGTCCTCCATTTAACGTTGGTCCCAAGTCTTTCTACAGTATTTCTGCTCTGAGGAAACGTGAGAGCAGCCTTCACTCAAGTCTTTTAACGGCTCAGAGGAAGTTTACAATTAAAGAGTTTAAATTTGATATCTTCCCCTGGTCCTTATTTAAACAGGTCATAAAAAACAACAATTATGGATAACGACTGACATGAAACACTTATTGTGATGCAGTTTTCAGCTGTATTATGTTACTAGTACTGTACATTACTGTTAATAAAGTTTATTTTAAAAAACCTCACGTGATGTAACACACACACACACACACACACACACACAATTGGTCTCTGACCTCAGGGAGGCAACACCTACAGTTGAAACCAGAAGTTTACATACACTGTATAAAAAGACATATAACCTTTGTTTTTGTCACTGCCTGACTTTATATCAGACGAAACTTTTCCTGTTTTAGGTCAGTTAGGATTACAAAAATTATTTATATTTGCTAAATGCCAGAATAATGAGAGAGATAATTTTTAGACAATTTTTTATTACTTTCTTCAAAGTCAGAAGTTTACATACACTAAGATTACTGATGTCATGGCTTTGGAAGATTCTTCCATTTGAGTTAACCTGTTAACACCTGTGGATGTATTTTAAGGCACACCTCAAACACACTGCTTCCTGTGTGTGTGACATCATGGGAAAATCAAAAGAAATCAGCCAAGATATCAGGAAGAGAAATGTGGACTTCCACAAGTCTGGTTCATCCTTGGGTACAATGTCCAGATGCCTGAAGGTGCCTCATTCGTCTGTTCAAACAATTATACACAAGTATAAACACCATGGGAATGTCCAGCCATCATACCGCTCAGGAAGGAGACGTATTCTGTGTCTGAATGGTTAAACCATTGTCGTCTACAGCTAAATGTGTCAAAAACCAC
This sequence comes from Scomber japonicus, assembly GCF_027409825.1. Taxonomy (NCBI): domain Eukaryota; kingdom Metazoa; phylum Chordata; class Actinopteri; order Scombriformes; family Scombridae; genus Scomber; species Scomber japonicus. The sequence goes on along the minus strand of NC_070579.1, from coordinate 1,287,994 downwards.
GAGCATGTATTTTACTAAGAAAGCCAGTAAAACTGTTGAGCCACACATACTTGTACTCGGACAAAGACTAGAAATAGTTAAAGAGGTCAAATACATTGGGATTGTGATAGATTCTTATCTTTCTTTTAAAACTCAGATGAAGAAGGTCTGCAACAGGGTAAAGTACAACCTGTCAACTGAGGCAGCTACAGTGTACATGAATGCCATGATCATATCACACCTAACTTACTGTCTAACAAGTTGAGACCACTGGAATCATTATATAACCAAACCATGAAAACACTCGACAAGAAGCCTAATAGCTTTCACCACTGCAACATACTGCAAACATATGCCTCATTTACAAAATATTTCATGGTCTGGCTCCTCCTCCACTCAGTAGTTAGACGACAAGTAAATCCAAATCAGGTCACGAGAGGAGTCACAAGAGGAAACTGCATTATCCTACTGCACCAGTCCACATCAGGGACATTACCACTCACAGGTCTTTCTCTAGACAATTAAGAATATGGCTCATAAGACTCCAAACCTGTCAGCACTAATCTGATTAAACTCATCATCTTACTAAACTGACCTGTTGCTAAAACTGCTGTTTATGGCTCATGTATGTTTTTCCTGTTTTTACTTGTTCCTGCTCGTCTGTCTTTGTGTTTGCTGATAAAATGTCTTGTTGCCTGACCCGTTTTATTTTTATCATGTTTCTTGAACTTGTTTTTCTTCTGTCTGTCCCTGTTTATGCAGTTGAATTGTCCTGTTGTGTGACTGCTGTCCTGCTTCTGGTTTGATTGCTGCTCATATGTGTTTGACCTGCTTACGTCCATTTTATCTCACCTTAGTTCTTGCTTATGTCTGCTGCTGTCTAACTGCTCTGTGACTGTTTGTTTGTCGCTTTGTTCAGTCGTAGTTTGCTTTGTTTTTACTGTCTGCTGCTTATGTCACTCTGTGTTTATACTTATTGTAACTAACTTGTCTTGTAATGTTTTAAATCTGTTTCTTGATTTTAGGCTGCCAACTCACAGCTGGCCAGGGACAACAGATGAAAACTAGCCTTTGGGCTAATTCTGGCATATTTACAGATATGTTTATTAATATGCACTGTCCCTGACAAATAAACTAATAAAATAAAATAAATCCACAGTGAAACGAGTTCTGTACTGACATGGGCTGAAAGGCCACTCAGCGAGGAAGAAGCCATTACAATGCAAACAAGGACAAATACCTTAATTTTTGGAGACATGTCCTGTGGTCCTGTGGTCTGATGAAACTAAAATTGAACTGTTTGGCCATAATGACCATCGTTACATTTGGAGGTAAAAGGGGGAAGCTTGCAAGCCTGAGAACACCATCCCAACTGTGAAATATGGGGGTGTTTTGCTGCAGGAGGGACTGGTGCACTTCACAAAATATATGGCATCATGAAGAAAGAACATTATGTAGAAATATTGAAGCAACATCTCAAGAAATCAGCCAGGACGTTAAAGCGTGGGCGCAAATGGGTCTTCCAAATGGACAATGACCCGAAGCATACCTCCAAATTAGTTACAAAGTGGCTTAAGGACAACAAAGCCAATGTTTTGGAGAGGCCATCACTGATCTCAATCCTATAGAAGATTTGTGGGCAGAGTACGAGTCGCAAGTCCGAGTCACCAGCTCTGATTCTGACTTTGAAGAAAGTAATAAAAAAAAGTCTAAAAAAATTCTCTCTCATTATTCTGAAATCAAGCAAAAATGAATAATTTAGGTAATCCTATATGACTAAAAACAGGAAAAGTTTATTTATGTCTTTTTAACAGTGTATGTAATCTTCTGGTTTCAACTGTAATTATTCATTCATATTCATGTTTTTATTGATTTTTAATGATTATCTTTGATAACTATTACTTATTTCTGATAATCAAACCTGCTCCTACTGAGTCCCAACAACTGAGACATCACTGAGGAAGACCATGAGATGTGACTGAAAGCTTTGGACATACAGAGTAAGTGAACCTTTAACAGTTCAGTTAGAACATGAACAGTCAACATGACAGTGATATTCAGTAATATTCATGTTTGTTCATCAGGTTTGGTGTAAAGTGAAGGTCTTTGCACATCAAGTCTGTTATTTTCATCTCAAACTGTCGTCTGTTACAAACACATTTTAGTCCAAATGCTCCAAACAGCTGAAGTCAGTATGAATGAATGAACTTAATCTGCAGGAGAGACATGAGGGACATTTTGGAGCAGGTAGCGCCACCATGTGGACATTTATAAAACATTTCTCTTTTAACTCCTGAACTGTGACCAACAGAAGGAAATTTCTGTTTCATGGATTCATTGGTTCAAGATAAATGTCAGTTTAGGCCACGCCCATTTCTGACTCAACACATTTCCATCATTTTTAACTTTTTTCAATTCTTTTGCATATTACATCCAGTTTTTCTCAAAGTTCTCATGAATCAAACTGAAAACACACTCACACTTCCTCACGTCAGGTTTCAGTCTCTGTGGTCCACCATGGTCCATCCTGGAGGAAGAGACAAAGACACAATCAGCTTCATACACCTTCACTCATATCCACCATTAAACATGAACCAGAGTGTCCACCTGTCTGTCCATACCTGAGAGTGTCCCCCTGTCTGTCCATACCTGAGAGTGTCCATCTGTCCATACCTGAGAGTGTCCACCTGTCTATCCATACCTGAGAGTGTCCACCTGTCTATCCATACCTGAGAGTGTCCCCCTGTCTGTCCATACCTGAGAGTGTCCATCTGTCCATACCTGAGAGTGTCCACCTGTCTATCCATACCTGAGAGTGTCCACCTATCTGTCCATACCTGAGAGTGTCCACCTGTCTGTCCATACCTGAGAGTGTCCACCTGTCTGTCCATACCTGAGAGTGTCCAGTCTCCAGTGTGGATCCTCCAGTCCAGCAGACAGAAGCTTCTCTCCTGAGTCTCCTGGATGATTATAGCTCAGGTCCAGCTCTCTCAGATGGGAGGGGTTGGCACTCAGAGCTGAGGCTAGAGAAGCACAGCCTTCCTCTGTGATCAGACATCCTGACAGACTGAACACACACAACACTTCATCTGATCAGCTTAAAAACATTCTCAACTCAGTAGACAAGATTTTGTCCTTCAGGCCTTTATGTTGACACTCAGCGCCCCCTGCTGTATGTTTAGGTTAGTAGAAGAGGGTTCGGCAGTGATGGGAATAACGCCGTTTAAATAAACGGCGTTACTTTTTTCAGTAACGGGTAATGTGACTAATTACTATTTCCATCGTTACAACGCCGTTACGTTATTTAATTAAATGAGGCACGTTACAAACTGAAGCTAATCTACTCAGCGAACCTGTTATCATCCAACTTTGCTCTCAGCCACAAAAGCTGCAAAGCCTTTTTTTTTTTTTGGAGAGGGGAACGGGAGAAGGGAGATGATGATTGGTTAAGGCAGAGTAAGATTTCATGGTAAGCCAATCAGAGGCCAAACAGGGTTTACACACAAACAACACATGCACACAGCAGCCTCACACACACACACTAGCAGGTGTCCGTTACAGGCATCTTTTTTTTTTTAATTATTATTTTTTTAAGTAACGCTTTAGTTACTTTCCCTGGTAACTAGTTACTTTTATAATGGAGTAATTCAGTGACTAACTCAGTTACTTTCTGGGAGATGTAGCTGTAGCTGTAACTATAACTAATTACTTTTTAAAAGTAACGTTCCCAACACTGGGTTTCGGGTTACCACCTGTTGCTGCAGCCTGAAATTACTGAAGCTCAAAGTTTAATCTGCCATTCTGTTTTTATTTTGGCAGAAGAAATGTCAAAAGTTAAATATTATTTGACATCTGTAAAGACAGTGAGAAGATTTAATAACAATGTAATGATGAAAGATTAAATGACAGAAACACATATTCTGACTCACATGTTGGTGTGAAAGGAATTGTACTTACTATATACTTGATATTACACAGAGGAGGGAAGTAAGAAAGTATTTGTACTTGGCTACTGTACTGATTGGGGAAAATAAAATATTACTTTACAAACATAATCATGAAAACTTACCTGAGAGTTTCCAGTCCGCAGTGAGGACTCTCCAGTCCAGTAGAAAGCTGCTTCACTCCTGAATCCTGCAGGTTGTTGTTACTCAGGTCCAGATCTCTCAGACTAGAGGACTGGGAGCTGAGAACTGAGGACAGAGCTGCACAGCTTCTCTCTGAGAGGTCACAGCCACTTAGTCTGGAGGAGAAATATTAGAAAATAATAAGTAAGACAACAGAATATTTAAGTGATGAATAAATGCAAATATCTGTGTACTTACAGAGCTCTGTTGGAGGCTTTGACCACTGGCAGCAGCCTCAGAAGAGCCTCCTCTGAAGCAGAGTATTTCTTCAGGTCAAACACGTCCAGATCTTTTTCTGATGACAGTAAGATAAAGACCAGAGCTGACCAATGAGCAGGAGACAGTTTATCTGTGGAGAGACTTCCTGATCTCAGGAACTGTTGGATCCCCTCCACTAGAGAACGATCATTCAGTTCATTCAGACAGTGGAACAGATTGATGCTTCTCTCTGCAGACACATTCTCACTGATCATCTTCTTGATGTACTCGACTGTTTTCTGATTGGTCTGTGAACTACTTCCTGTCTGTGTCAGCAGACCTCGTAGGAGAGTCTGATTGGTCTGCAGTGAAAGACCCAGGAGGAAGCGGAGGAACAAGTCCAGGTGTCCATTTGGACTCTTTAAGGCCTCGTCTACAGCACTCTGGTAGAAACGGGTTGATTTGTCTTTGAACACTTCAGGCCACCAGGATGTTGTTTGTTCTTCTTCCAGCAGATTGACTCCAGAGTTGATGAATGTCAGATGGACATGAAGAGCAGCCAGAAACTCCTGAAGGCTCAGATGGACGAAGCAGAACACCTTGTCCTGGTACAGCCCTCTCTCCTCTTTAAAGACCTGTGTGAACACTCCTGAGTACACTGAGGCTGCTCTGATATCGATGCCACACTCTGTCAGGTCTGATTCATAGAAGATTAGGTTGCCTTTCTGCAGCTGCTCAAAAGCCAGTTTTCCCAGAGACTCAATCATCTTCCTGCTCTTCTTACTCCAGTGTGGATCTGTCTCAGCTCCTCCATCATACTTGATGTTCTTCAGTTTGGACTGAAGCACCAGGAAGTGGATGTACATCTCAGTCAGGGTCTTGGGCAGCTCTCCTCCCTCTCTGCTTTTCAACATATCCTCCAGAACTGTAGCAGTGATCCAGCAGAAGACTGGGATGTGGCACATGATGTGGAGGCTTCGTGATGTCTTGACGTGGGAGATGATGGTGCTGGCCTGCTCCTCATCTCCTCATCTCTTCCTGAAGTACTCATTCTTCTGTGGGTCAGTGAACCCTCTGACCTCTGTCATCACGCCAACACACTCAGGAGGGATCTGATTGGCTGCTGCAGGTCGTGTGGTTATCCAGAGGCGAGCAGAGGGAAGCAGTTTCCCCCTGATGAGGTTTGTCAGCAGCACATCCACTGAGGTGGACTCTGTAACATCAGTCAGGATCTCAGTGTTGTGGAAGTCCAGAGGAAGTCGACACTCATCCAGACCGTCAAAGATGAACACAACCTGGAACTCTTCAAACCTGCAGATTCCTGCTTCTTTGGTTTCAGTAAAGAAGTGATGAACAAGTTCCACCAAGCTGTACTTTTTCTCTTTCAGTCCATTCAGCTCTCTGAAAGTGAATGGAAATGTGAAGTGTATGTCCTGGTTGGCTTTATCTTCTGCCCAGTCCAGAGTGAACTTCTGTGTTAAGACTGTTTTCCCAATGCCAGCCACTCCCTTTGTCATCACTGTTCTGATTGGTTTATCTCTTCCAGGTGGGCCTTTAAAGATGTCTTCTTGTCTGATTGTTGTTTCTGGTCTGTCTGGTTTCCTGGATGCTGTTTCAATCTGTCTGACCTCATGTTCATCATTGACCTCTGCAGTCCCTCCCTCTGTGATGTAGAGCGGTGTGTAGATCTGATTCAGAAGGGTTGGGTTTCCTGCTTTAGCAATCCCCTCAAACAGACACTGGAACTTCTTCTCCAGGTTAGACTTGAGTTTACGTCGACACTTTGCAGCACGACTTCCTGAATGAAAAAACAAGAAATGAAATCAGTGAGTGGATCCTACAGAAAGTCTAGAAATCTGAACATGTAAGTGTGTCTGTGTAGTTTTTCCTCCTCATGTTAAATCTGTTAAAATCCTCTTACCCTGTAGACGCTCAGCCAGCTCCTCCTGCTTCATTCTCCTCAGGAAATGCACTGTGATCTTCAGAAATGCCTCTCTGCTGCTCCTCCTCTGCTCTTCCTCCTCACCGTCCAACTCCTCCTCATCCTCACTCTGACTCTCTAAGCATTCTGGGTCATCTGGACTCAGACTCCTCTGGACTCTCTTCAGCTCGTTCTTCACAAAAGTGAGGATGTTCTCCTCTAGCAGCTGGAACAGAAAGATAAAGTGAACATTTCATTTAAAGAACACAACATGTGATTCATGTGTCAGTCTGAAGGTCTGCTGGTCTAAACAGAGAAGCATGGACACTGTTAGGACCTGAATGCTACTTTACTATTTCATCTGTGGTTGATGGAGTTAATAGTAAAAGGTGTGTTTGTACATGTACACACCATAAATATGGAGTCCAGTGGTGTTTGATGCTGCTGTGCAGACTGATCACTGGGAACCTCTGAGCTCTGCTGCTGAACTCTGTGGAGAAAACATCACGTTTAAGGACATTTAATGACTCAAATCTGCACTCAGCTTATTAAAGATGTTCTGTCATGATGACTAAATGAACTCCTGTAATTGCTGCTCTGATTACTGGATGTTAAATTCTTACCTTCCATCAGCAGGTTGTCCATCTTTAAACACTGGAGGAAGATGACCCATAGAGTTGTCACTCTTCATGGACACACAGCTGGGTTCAGGAGAGTCTGCTCTCTGCTGCTGCATCCTGATATGAATAAAGAAGTGAAAAAAGCATGTAGTTAACACCAAAGAACTGCTGCTCAGTGCCTCCACAGACGCAAACAGGCCAGAAGGGATATGTAATCCCTCCAGCGTTTTCTGGGTCTCCTCCCAGTTTGACGTGCCTGGAACTCCTCTAAAGGGGGTAGTCCAGGAGGATCCTGATCAGGAGCCCAAACCACTTCAGCTGGCTCCTTTCCATGTGAAGGAGCAGCAGCTCTACTCCTAACCTCCCCCGGATGTCTGAACTCCTGACCCGATCTCTAAGGCTGAGCCCAGACTCTCTCTGCTTGGATCCAGCATCTCATTGTTTGGGTCACTACTCAAAGCTGGTGAGCAGAGGTGAGGGTTGGGACGTAGACTGACTGCTGAACTGAGAGCTTTACCTTCAGGCTCAGCTCGTTCTCCACCAGGACAGTCCAGTATACTCCTCCACTTGGAAGAGTGACCCCCCCCCCAAACCCCCTTCCACCCAACCTGAGGGGGCAGTCCACCATTTTCCAGCAGAACACCATGGCCTCAGATTTAGAGGTGCTGACTCTAATCCTGACCGCTTCACATTCAGCTGAAAACCTTCGCAGAGCCTGTTGGAGGACTTCACCTGTAGAGTCCAACAGAACAACATCAACCATGAACAGTAGAGAAGAGATTCTGAGGTCTCCAAACTGGACTCTCTCCTCCCCCCGGCTGCACCCAAAACCCACTGAGACCAGGTCTGACACTGCAGAGAATGTGAACACAGCTCTCACAACGGTTGTATAGGGACCCAATGGCTCGCAGCAGAGAACCTGGTACCCCAAACTCCCACAACACCTCCCACAAGGTCCCACGAGGGACACGGTCCTAAGCCTTCTCCAAGTCCACAAAGCACATGTAGACTGGATGTGTGAACTCCCATGACTCCTGCAGGGTGAAGAGCTGGTCTACTATTCCACGGCCAGAATCCACATCGCTCCTTCTGAATCAGAGATTCGACAATCGGCCAACCATTTTTAAATTCTTACCTTCCATCAGCAAGTTGTCTATCTTTAAACACAGGAGGAAGATGACCCATAGAGTCGTCACTCTTCATGGACACACAGCTGGGTTCAGGAGAGTCTGCCCTCTGCTGCTGCATCCTGATACAAACAGACAACAAATCAAAGAGTTTAAAAAGATGAATTTTGAGCGTCAGCAGCTGAAGTTTTAGAAGCAGAATGAAAATCAGTAAGAAGACAGTAGATGAGAAACGTTCTCCTGTTCATCAAAATGTCATCTGATGAAAGATGCTGTCTCATCTTAGTTGATTAGTTGACTAATCAGTGGTTGAGCTCTTTGTTAACTCACAAAGTTAGTAGTTCATTCTTATTGTGACTTATTATTCAGTAGTTGAGTGACAGATGTGACAGTGAGTGTGAATAATGATGGTGGAGTGATGTGAGTGGAGAACAGTGATGGACAGTTAGAGATCCTCATCTCACCTCTGAGCTTTGGTCTGGCTGTCATGTTCCCCACACAGAGAGCTTTTAGAGGGAGGGACTCCCTCCTCTCTGTCCTCACACTGATCCATAGCAGAGAAACAGCTGCTGGGAGAGCTGCACTCACTCACTACAACATGGAAGATGTTCAGCTGCTCAGTTCACATCCAGTCATAGAGACTTTGGAGCTTCAGCTGTGGAGGAAAAACAGAGCGAGAAGATGCTGCTGATTCTCCTTCATCAGTCCATCTGATGTGAAGCTGCTGTCACTTCATCATCACTTCACTGTCAAAGTCTACAAACATCAAATGTGCTTCTACTGACAGCTGGAGGAGGGACCACACCACCATCATCCATTACAAACAGCCAGGAGACAAACATCTGACAGGCTGCTGCTCAACATCAGCTAAACCAATCAGCTGATAGATTTTAGGAGACGGGAGGTGAAGACACATGAGTGTGTCTACATGAAAGGAGCTGAGGTGGAACAGGTGAACAGCTTCAGGTTCCTGCATCACTGACTCTCTGCTGTTCTCTCTACTGTTCTCTGATGCTATGAACATCAGCTGTTTCTATTATTTAGTCCACCCTCATTGATAGAAATGGACTAAATATGAGAAACAGCTCTCAGTAGAACAATATCATTCAACAGCAGCACAAAGTGCAGCCTCCAAAATGAGCAAGAAGCTGAATGAACACAAAGTGAACATTAAAGCTTGATGAAGGAGGATTTACTGCAGGACTGTTGGATCACATTGCAGCAGCTGGACCTCACAAACTGACTCTAACTGCTTTATTTCACTTCTCTCATTCTAATGACATGTGTTTGTGTCTCAGCTGCATTTCACTGTACAGTCCTGGATTGTGTGATGACAGTAAAGCTGAAGCAGCAGACTGACTTTATTCAGAGTTCCTCAGAAGTGAAATGAGTCACATGACTCCCTCTCTCCTCCACCTTGTTACCCTGCTGCTGCTCTCTGACTCTGTTCATTCTCTACTAATCTAATGACATCAGAGTAATGACATCTGTACCTGTGTAACACCACACTATTTCACTGGACAGGAATCTAATCCAACATCATTTCTCACCTGTCTTTTTCTCTCTGAACAATAAATGAAGTTCAAGCTGTCAGAGGAAAACCTCCATTAACATGATGATACATTTAACATCTGCTCCCTGTATACTCTGTAGTATAGACTACTCCATAGTATACAGTATATAGACTACTATATAGTACACAACTGAGTATTTATAATATTATTATAGAAAGACCAAACTGACAAAATGGCGGACTGAGAGAAAAAGTCTGTCTGAGTCTGTTCTGGATCAAAGTTGATTCCCACTCAGTCCTGGACTAATCAGAGTCAGCTGTTAACTGAGCTGAGCTCCTCTCAACACTAACAGCAGCTTCACTTTCTGCTCTTTACACTTTTTACTGTCAAATCACTGAAAACTGTCACTTACCCGAGCTTCACACGGAGAACATATCTGAGTCACAGTAAAAAGTCCAAAGGTTAAAGTATGAACCAGGAAATAAGCAGAGATAATAAAAACAGGTGCAGTAGAGATAAAAACACACTTCTGTCTGTGAGGATGTTGAATCTAAAAGCTACAACAGTTCAACTAGTTTCTAGATCCTGGAAATGAGTTCAGCAGGCTTCATATTATTACTACTAACAGTACAGGAAGAAGTACTCTGATACTTTACTTTGTCTTCTTGAAGCTGAACATAAACTTGTCATAGAAGTAAAAGTACTGCAGTATTATAGTGATGTAGTATGCAGTATTACAGTAAAAGTACTGCAGTATTATAGTGATGTAGTATGCAGTATTACAGTAAAAGTACTGCAGTATTATAGTGATGTAGTATGCAGTATTACAGTAAAAGTACTGCAGTATTATAGTGATGTAGTATGCAGTATTACAGTAAAAGTACTGCAGTATTATAGTGATGTAGTATGCAGTATTACAGTAAAAGTACTGCAGTATTATAGTGATGTAGTATGCAGTATTACAGTAAAAGTACTGCAGTATTATGAGTGATGTAGTTAAAGTACTACAGTAAAAGTACTGCAGTATTATAGTGAAGTAGTTAAAGTACTACAGTAAAAGTACTGCAGTATTATGAGTGATGTAGTAAACGTATTACAGTAAAAGTACTGCAGTATTATAGTGATGTAGTATGCAGTATTACAGTAAAAGTACTGCAGTATTATAGTGATGTAGTATGCAGTATTACAGTAAAAGTACTGCAGCGTCTTCTATGAGAAAACTTATATTTCTAGTAAAGAGGAAATATAAGTGAAATATAACTTGTGAACAGATTTGAGGCTCATTTATGGAATTTGTGGAGGAGTAAAATGTGACTGTGTCTTTCTAATCTAGTGCTATTATTATTCTAATGATCATAGTTTGATCAGATTATAGAAGGTGAAATATCCTCAAGTGTAGGCTACATGTTGGTTATTTTATTATTATCTCTTTCTTTATGTTTTATTGTGTCTTCCATCTTCTCTGTCTCATGATGAGGAACAGTCTGCTGCAAACCTGCTCAAAGCTGAACCTTCCTAAACCCTCCTTCCTTCCTAAAGTAGCTTCAAGGACCTAAATGTGATTGTTGATGTGTTTACTGTTAAAGACGATAAAAACAGGAGCTCAGTTGTCGGGGGGAGGGGCCAGACAAAAGATAGCTCAGAAAACCCCAATGATGATTACGACGGATGGTTTTTTTCAGGTTCCTGCATCACTGACTCTCTACTGTTCTCTCTACTGTTCTCTGATGCTCTGAACATCAGCTGTTTCTATTATTTAGTCCACCCTCATTGATAGAAATGGACTAAATATGAGAAACAGCTCTCAGTAGAGAGCTGTTTCTCTCAGTAGCCCGGCTCTCAGTAGCCCGGCCTTCGTCCATGGGGCCCGGCCGGGCTGAGGCAAAAACCCGGACATGGGAGGAGTTCGGCGAGCCCATGGAAAAAGACTTCCGGACGGCTTCGAAGAGATTCTGGACCACCATCCGGCGTCTCAGGAGGGGGAAGCAGTGCGCCGTCAACAGTGTGTACGATGGGGACGGTGCGCTGCTGACCTCGACTCGGGACGTTGTGGATCGGTGGAAGGAATACTTCGAAGACCTCCTCAATCCCACCGACACGCCTGCTGGTATGGAAGCAGGGCCTAGGGCCTCGGGTGTGGGCTCTCCTATCTCTGCGGTGGAGGTCACCGAGGTGGTCAAAAAGCTCCTCGGTGGCAGGGCCCCGGGAGTGGATGAGATCCGCCCCGAGTTCCTCAAGGCCCTGGATGTTGTGGGGCTGTCATGGTTGACACGACTCTGCAGCATCGCGTGGACATCGGGGGCAGTGCCTCTGGATTGGCAGACTGGGGTGGTGGTCCCTCTTTTTAAGAAGGGGGACCGGAGGATGTGTTCCAACTACAGGAGGATCACACTCCTCAGCCTCCCTGGTAAGGTCTATTCGGGGGTGCTGGAGAGGAGGGTCCGTCAGATAGTCGAACCTCGGATTCAGGAGGAGCAGTGTGGTTTTTCGTCCAGGCCGTGGAACTGTGGACCAGCTCTACACCCTCTGCAGGATTCTTGAGGGTGCATGGGAGTTTGCCCAACCAGTCCACATGTGTTTTGTGGACTTGGAGAAGGCATTCGACCGTGTCCCTCAGGGAATCCTGTGAGGGGTTCTCCAGGAATACGGGGTACCAGACCCCCTGATAAGGGCTGTCCGTTCCCTGTATGACCGGTGTCAGAGCTTGGTCCACATTGCCGGTAATAAGTCGGACTCGTTTCCAGTGAGGGTTGGACTCCGCCAGGGCTGCCCTTTGTCACCGGTCCTGTTCATAATTTTTATGGACAGGATTTCTAGGCTCAGCCAGGGTGTGGAGGGGGTCCGGTTTGGTGACCTCAGGATTGGGCCACTGCTTTTTGCGGATGATGTGGTCCTGTTGGCTTCATCAGACCGTGACCTCCAACTCTCACTGGATCGGTTCGCAGCCGAGTGTGAAGCGGCCGGGATGAGAATCAGCACCTCCAAATCCGAGGCCATGGTCCTCAACCGGAAAAGGGTGGAGTGCACTCTCCGGGTCGGGGATGAGATCCTGCCCTAAGTGGAGGAGTTCAAGTACCTCGGGGTCTTGTTCACGAGTGAGGGAAGGATGGAGCGGGAGATCGACAGGCGGATCGGTGCGGCGTCTGCAGTAATGCGGACTCTGCACAGATCCATCGTGGTGAAGAGAGAGCTGAGCCGAAAGGCGAAGCTCTGGATTTACCAGTTGATCTTGGTTCCTACCCTCACCTCTGGTCATGAGCTTTGGGTCGTGACCCACAGAACAAGGTGGCGGGTACAAGCGGCTGAAATGAGCTTCCTCCGTAGGGTGGTTGGGCTCTCCCTTAGAGATAGGGTGAGAAGCTCAGTTATCCGGGAGGAGCTCGGAGTAGACCCGCTGCTCCTCCGCGTTGAGAGGAGCCAGATGAGGAGGCTCGGGCATCTAGTCAGTGAGGTGTTCGGGGCCCATCCCACCGGTAGGAGACCCGGGACACGCTGGAGAGACTATGTCTCTCGGCTGGCCTGGGAACGCCTAATGTTAGCGTAGTTAATAATAGTTATAGTAATAATAATATGAATAGTTAATAACAGGACAGTTATCATGCTGGGTTCATTAATTCACTTTATTAAAGACTGATCTTTAGATGATCTCACAACACTGGAACAGTAGCGAACATCTTTTCATGTTTCGTTAAATGAAATGAAACCAGTTAAACATCTTACTGACATTATTCCACTTTTACATTCGGGGACAAAATGACATAAAAGTTCTACAGTTTCATTCTCAGGATGTCAGATATTCTTTTTCAGGGTATAAAATTCTCCACATTTATGGTTTAATATCTTTAAAATATGTCATTAATATGTAATATGTTGTAATGTACAAAAATAGTAGATGACAGTAGAGACTCGTCAACTGTTCATCGTTATCGTTTAACGTTAGCTAGCGGAGGCGTTGCTCTTGTTGCTATGGTAACCTGTAATTGAAGGAAGCGTGTTTGGACCCTGCGGAGCTCCAGCAGGAAACAAGAGACTCCATTAAAGTTCGATTTATTTCTGAAGGTTCAACTTTAACCTCCTGCCTCCTCATATGGAGACGACATTAAACTTCACTCTGCTGAACTTTGACCTGCTGTCCTCGTTCATAAACACCTCTTTGTGCCACCTAGTGGTCAAAAAAGCACATTACACATTAATCAGTGTAGAGACCAGATGGCTTCTTGGCCAAATCAATCAGCTGATCCCAGATAAAAGTGGAGCAGGAACAAAACCTGTTTAATAATGTTTATTTATGTTTAATAATGTTTATTTATATGAATTTGACTCATTTTAGCAACAAGCTACGACACTGCTAATCAGGACGTTGGGACTGTATTATCATTGGTGTAAATGTGAGGAAATAAATCGTTTTATACACTGATGAATTAATTGTGTTACAGTAAAATAATCATTGGATCCTGACAGTAACAACAGCAGAGTCAACTGAGACTAATCAATGAATCATGTAGAAGGAAAAATAACTGAGTGTTTGAGTCTGAGACAGATCTGCTTCACAGTGCAGAGTGTGTGTGATGTTTGATTTCAGCAGCTGATCTTCAGTCAGCAGAGTTTCTGTCCACAGGAGAGACTCTCCCTCCTACAGAGGAACCAGAGAGACTCTCCCTCCTACAGAGGACACAGAGAGACTCTCCCTCCTACAGAGGAACCAGAGAGACTCTCCCTCCTACAGAGACACAGAGAGACTCTCCCTCCTACAGAGGACACAGAGAGACTCTCCCTCCTACAGAGGAACCAGAGAGAGACTCTCCCTCCTACTGAGGAACCAGAGAGACTCTCCCTCCTACAGAGGAACCAGAGAGACTCTCCCTCCTACTGAGGAACCAGAGAGACTCTCCCTCCTACAGAGGAACCAGAGAGACTCTCCCTCCTACAGAGGACACAGAGAGACTCTCCCTCCTACAGAGACACAGAGAGACTCTCCCTCCTACAGAGGACACAGAGAGACTCTCCCTCCTACAGAGGAACCAGAGAGAGACTCTCCCTCCTACTGAGGAACCAGAGAGACTCTCCCTCCTACAGAGGAACCAGAGAGACTCTCCCTCCTACTGAGGAACCAGAGAGACTCTCCCTCCTACAGAGACACAGAGAGACTCTCCCTCCTACAGAGGACACAGAGAGACTCTCCCTCCTACAGAGGAACCAGAGAGAGACTCTCCCTCCTACTGAGGAACCAGAGAGACTCTCCCTCCTACAGAGGAACCAGAGAGACTCTCCCTCCTACTGAGGAACCAGAGAGACTCTCCCTCCTACAGAGGAACCAGAGAGACTCTCCCTCCCACAGAGGAACCAGAGAGACTCTCCCTTCGACAGAGGACACAGAGAGACTCTCCCCCCTACAGCGGAACCAGAGAGACTCTCCCTCCTACAGAGGAACCAGAGAGACTCTCCCTCCTACAGAGACACAGAGAGACTCTCCCTCCTACAGAGGAACCAGAGAGACTCTCCCTCCTACAGAGGAACCAGAGAGATTGAACCAGAACAGAACCCAAACCCAGCATACAGAGGTTCAGTGAATGTGGTGTTGAAGGTGTGGAGGTGGATCAGTGTGTCAGAGGAGACTCTGTAGAAGGACAGAGTGCCAGCAGGACAGTCCACATACACTGCTACTCTGTTAGAGACAGAGGAGGAGGAGGAGGAGGAGGAGGAGGAGGGGATGTTTGTTCTGCTGTTATTGTGATAGACAGAGTAACAACCATCATCATCAGAGCACCTCAAACTCCAGGAGTGATCGTTCCATCCAAACCAACACTTATCACTGCCTCCTTTCCTGCTGATTCTTCTGTAACTCACTGATATATAAACGTTTCCTCTCCACTCGACCTCCCAGTAACAGCGACCAGTCAGATCATTTCCACATAGCAGCTGAGACCAGGAGTCAAATCTGTCTGGATGATCAGGATATGACTGATCCTCCTCCACATGTGTCACCTTCCTGTTGTTATCAGACAGTTTGAGTCTTCTGCTCATTGTGTTTGGATCCAGTTCCAGTTCACAGGCATCTGATGGAGAGAACGAGACACAATACAGCTGCAGTTTATCATCTGTTGATTTATGAACTACTTTACTGAAACCATTCAAACTTAAAGCGTCTCCATGACGACTGTGTTGGCCTCATACCAGCAGACAGAAGCAGGTGTGCACACAGTCACACAGCCTGATAACAAAGGCTGCATCTCAACTCTCTTATTTCATATTTCCTCCTCCATCCTGCCTGAACAGGAAGTTGTTCTGGTCCTCCATTTAACATTGGTCCCAAGTCTTTCTACAGTATTTCTGCTCTGAGGAAACGTGAGAGCAGCCTTCACTCAAGTCTTTTAGCGGCTCAGAGGAAGTTTACAATTAAAGTGTTTAAATTTGATATCTTCCCCTGGTCCTTATTTTAAATACGTCATAAAAAAACAATAATTATGGATAACGACTGATTTGAAACACTTTTATCGTGATGCAGTTTTCAGCCGTATTATGTTACTAGTACTGTACATTACTGTTAATAAAGTTTATTTAAAAAAAACCTGTTGACCTGAACTCTCTCTCTCTCTCACACACACACACATTGTTGATCTCTAATTGATAATGCTGATGTCTCCTGTGATTGGCTGTTGATGAGGTCACTGTTCATATATCTGATGTTTGGTTATTGGTCTCTGACCTCAGGGAGGCAACACCTAATTATTCATTCATATTCATGTTTTTATTGATTTTTAATGATTATCTTTGATAACTATTACTTATTGCTGATAATCAAACCTGCTCCTACTGAGTCCCAACAACTGAGACATCACTGAGGAAGACCATGAGATGTGACTGAAAGCTTTGGACATACAGAGTAAGTGAACCTTTAACAGTTCAGTTAGAACATGAACAGTCAACATGACAGTGATATTCAGTAATATTCATGTTTGTTCATCAGGTTTGGTGTAAAGTGAAGGTCTTTGCACATCAAGTCTGTTATTTTCATCTCAAACTGTCGTCTGTTACAAACACATTTTAGTCCAAATGCTCCAAACAGCTGAAGTCAGTATGAATGAATGAACTTTATCTGCAGGAGAGACATGAGGGACATTTTGGAGCAGGTAGCGCCACCATGTGGACATTTATAAAACATTTCTCTTTTAACTCCTGAACTGTGACCAACAGTTTCTGTTTCATGGATTCATTGGTTCAAGAAAAATGTCAGTTTAGGCCACGCCCATTTCTGACTAAACACATTTTCCATCATTTTCAACTTTTTTCACTTCTTTTACATATTTCATCCAGTTTTTCTCAAAGTTCTCATGAATCAAACTGAAAACACACTCACACTTCCTCACACCAGGTTTCAGTCTCTGCAGTCCACCATGGTCCATCCTGGAGGAAGAGACAAAGACATAATCAGCTTCATACACCTTCACTCATATCCACCATTAAACATGAACCAGAGTCTCTCAGTTAGTCAGAGTGTCTGTCCATCTGTCCATACCTGAGAGTGTCCACCTGTGTGTCCATACCTGAGTGTCCACCTTTGTGTCTCTACCTGAGAGTGTCCATCTGTCTGCCCATACCTGAGAGTGTCCACCTGTCTGTCCATACCTGAGAGTGTCCACCTGTCTGTCCATACCTGAGAGTGTCCACCTGTCTGTCCATACCTGAGAGTGTCCACCTGTCTGTCCATACCTGAGAGTGTCCATCTGTCCATACCTGAGAGTGTCCAGTCTCCAGTGTGGATCCTCCAGTCCAGCAGACAGGATCTTCTCTCCTGAGTCTCCTGGATGATTGTAGCTCAGGTCCAGCTCTCTCAGATGGGAGGGGTTGGCACTCAGAGCTGAGGCCAGAGAAGCACAGCCTTCCTCTGTGATCAGACATGCTGACAGACTGAACACACACAACACTTCATCTAATGAGCTTAAAAACATTCTCAACTCAATAAACAGGATTTTGTCCTTCAGGCCTTTATGTTGACACTCAGCGCCCCCTGCTGTATGTTTAGGTTAGTAGGAGAGGGTTAGGGTTACCACCTGTTGCTGCTGGAGGCTGAATTACTGAAGCTCACAGTTTAATCCGATGCCATTCAGTTTTAACTGTGGCATAACTTTTGGTGTGTTTGCTCCGTGTCCCCTGACGTCAGGGGACAGGGTTAACACCTGGCTGACAGCAGCAAGAAGACTCTACTATGTGAACACATGCTTTACACTGCTCGATTATAAATATTTATACTACACAATCTGTGACAGTCAGTGAAGAAAGATTAATCACATCATGTTAACGCTAACAGACCTAATATTTATATAACATGTATATTATATATTTGTTTATTTATTATATATTCATATATGTATATATATTCTGACATATGGTTTGCGGCAAAAGTAGACTGTGCCCAGTGTATTTTTTTTACAAAAAGAGCAAAACTTTCCTTTTTTGTTTGCCATGAACTTTTTTGGTTTTGTTGAGTTATCAAATGAGGTGAAAATTAATTTTTACTTTTTACTTTTGTACTTACATACATTTAACTGATCTGAACTCTCTGACTTTTAATTGAGCAAAGAGTTGAATCAGTACTACTACTTTAGTACAGAATGAGAAGACTTTCACCACCTCTGATATTACAACACATGGGCTCAGAATGTACAGAAAGTATATTTGGTATTAGAACTATTCATGTAAACTAGAAAATGGGGATAACAAAATATTACTTTATAAACATAATCATAAAAACTGACCTGAGAGTTTCCAGTCCGCAGTGTGGACTCTCCAGTCCAGCAGAAAGCTGCTTCACTCCTGAATCCTGCAGGTTGTTGTGACTCAGGTCCAGATCTCTCAGACTAGAGGACTGGGAGCTGAGAACTGAGGACAGAGCTGCACAGCTTCTCTCTGAGAGGTTACAGCCAGTCAGTCTGGAGAAGAATCAGCAGAACAGAAGAAAACTATTGTAAATATGACTTGAGCAAAGATTAATCTGGATAGTTCTGTGTGCACTTACAGAGCTTTGTTGGAGGCTTTGACCACTGGCAGCAGCCTCAGAAGAGCCTCCTCTGAAGCAGAGTATTTCTTCAGGTCAAACACGTCCAGATCTTTTTCTGATGACAGTAAGATGAAGACCAGAGCTGACCACTGAGCAGGAGACAGTTTATCTGTGGAAAGACTTCCTGATCTCAGGTAGTGTTGGATCTCCTCCACTAGAGAACGATCATTCAGTTCATTCAGACAGTGGAACAGATTGATGCTTCTCTCTGCAGACAGATTCTCACTGATCTTCTTGATGTACTCGACTGTTTTCTGATTGGTCTGTGAGCTACTTCCTGTCTGTCTCAGCAGACCTCGTAGGAGAGTCTGATTGGTCTGCAGTGAAAGACCCAGGAGGAAGCGGAGGAACAAGTCCAGGTGTCCATTTGGACTCTTTAAGGCCTCATCTACAGCACTCTGGTAGAAATCTTTTAGTTTAGGTTTGTCTTTAAAGACTTTAGACCACCTGGATGTTGTTTGTTCTTCTGCCAGCAGATTGACTCCAGACTTGATGAATGTCAGATGGACATGAAGAGCAGCCAGAAACTCCTGAACACTCAGATGGACGAAGCAGAACACCTTGTCCTGGTACAGCCCTCTCTCCTCTTTAAAGATCTGTGTGAACACTCCTGAGCACAGTGAGGCTGCTCTGATATCGATGCCACACTCTGTCAGGTCTGATTCATAGAAGATCAAGTTGCCTTTCTGTAGCTGCTCAAAAGCCAGTTTTCCCAGAGACTTAATCATCTTCCTGCTCTTCTTACTCCAGTGTGGATCTGTCTCAGAGGCTCCATCATACTTGATGTTCTTCAGTTTGGACTGAACCACCAGGAAGTGGATGTACATCTCAGTCAGGGTCTTGGGCAGCTCTCCTCCCTCTCTGCTTTTCAACACATCCTCCAGAACTGTAGCAGTGATCCAGCAGAAGACTGGGATGTGGCACATGATGTGGAGGCTTCGTGATGTCTTGATGTGCGAGATGATGGTGCTGGCCTGCTCCTCATCTCTGAATCTCTTCTTGAAGTACTCCTCCTTCTGTGGGTCAGTGAACCCTCTGACCTCTGTCACCATGCCGACACACTCAGGAGGGATCTGATTGGCTGCCGCAGATCGTGTGGTTATCCAGAGGCGAGCAGAGGGAAGCAGTTTCCCCTTGATGAGGTTTGTCAGCAGCACATCCACTGAGGTGGACTCTGTAACATCAGTCAGGATCTCAGTGTTGTGGAAGTCCAGAGGAAGTCGACATTCATCCAGACCGTCAAAGATGAACACAACCTGGAACTCTTCAAACCTGCAGATTCCTGCTTCTTTGGTTTCAGTAAAGAAGTGATGAACAAGTTCCACCAAGCTATACTTTTTCTCTTTCACCACATTCAGCTCTCTGAAAGTGAATGGAAATGTGAAGTGTATGTCCTGGTTGGCTTTGTCTTCAGCCCAGTCCAGAGTGAACTTCTGTGTTAAGACTGTTTTCCCAATGCCAGCCACTCCCTTTGTCATCACTGTTCTGATTGGTTCATCTCTTCCAGGTGAGGCTTTAAAGATGTCTTCTTGTCTGATTGTTGTTTCTGGTCTGTCTGGTTTCCTGGATGCTGTTTCAATCTGTCTGACCTCATGTTCATCATTGACCTCTGCAGTCCCTCCCTCTGTGATGTAGAGCGGTGTGTAGATCTGATTCAGAAGGGTTGGGTTTCCTGCTTTAGCGATCCCCTCAAACACACACTGGAACTTCTTCTCCAGGTTAGACTTGAGTTTACGTCGACACTTTGCAGCACGAGCTCCTGAATGAACAAACAAGAAATGAAATCAGTGAGTGGATCCTACAGAAAGTCTAGAAATCTGAGCATGTAAGTGTGTCTATGTAGTTTTTCCTCCTCCATCAGTTTTATTCAGCTCATCAGTGGAGGACAAACAGCCTCTGATCTGATGCAGATGTGTGCAGCATATTAACAGCAGAGTTTGAAATATAAACCTCTCCCATGTTGCCTCCATTTCCTCTCCATCATGTTAAATCTGTTAAAATCCTCTTACTGCTCTGCAGACGCTCAGCCAGCTCCTCCTGCTTCATTCTCCTCAGGAAGTGCACTGTGATCTTCAGAAATGCCTCTCTGCTCCTCCTCTGCTTTTCCTCCTCACCGTCCAACTCCTCCTCATCCTCACTCTGACTCTCTAAGTATTCTGAGTCATCTGGACTCAGACCCCTTTGGACTCTCTTCAGCTCGTTCTTCACAAAAGTGACGATGTTCTCCTCCAGCAGCTGGAACAGAAACATAAAGTGAACATTTCATTTAAACTGGTAGAACACAACATGTGATTCATGTGTCAGTCTGAAGGCCTGCTGGTCTAAACAGAGCAGCATGGACACTGTTAGGACCTGAATGCTACTTTACTATTTCATCTGTGGTTGATGGAGTTAATAGTAAAAGGTGTGTTTGTGCATGTACACACCATAAATATGGAGTCCAGATGTGTTTGATGCTGCTGTGCAGACTGATCACTGGGAACCTCTGAGCTCTGCTGCTGAACTCTGTGGAGAAAACATCACGTTTAAGGACATTTAATGACTGGAATCTGCACGCAGCTTATTAAAGATGTTCTGTCATGATGACAAAATGAACTCCTGTAAATGCTGCTCTGATTACTGGATGTTAAATTCTTACCTTCCATCAGCAGGTTGTCCATCTTTAAACGTAATAGGGTGACCCATAGAGAAGTCACTCTTCATGGACACACAGCTGGGTTCAGGAGAGTCTGCTCTCTGCTGCTGCATCCTGATATGAATAAAACAGAGACAAAAGCATGCAGTTAAAACCAAAGAAATTAAAGATTAATCATCAGTTTAAATGTCAGAATGTCAGAGGATTTGTCATATTTGGACATAAAATGAGATAAAAGCTCAGCAAACTCTTGGTTATAAATGCAGTTTTGTTTGGGAGGTCTGTAAATTATTAAAATTACCACTGGATCCTTAGAATGAACAATAAAACCAAGGTGTTCAGTAAAACAAAATAACTGCTAGCGGACTTAAGGAGAAAGAGGAGTGTGGAACCGCTCCCGCGCACATCAAAGGAGTCGAGGTTGAGAGGATTAGTGACTTTAGATTCGTGGGTACGCACATCTCTCAGGATCTCTCATGAAGAAGGCACAGCAGCACCCCTACT
This sequence comes from Scomber japonicus, assembly GCF_027409825.1. Taxonomy (NCBI): domain Eukaryota; kingdom Metazoa; phylum Chordata; class Actinopteri; order Scombriformes; family Scombridae; genus Scomber; species Scomber japonicus. The sequence goes on along the minus strand of NC_070579.1, from coordinate 1,266,311 downwards.
TTCTGAGGTCAGTAAGGAAAGTTAACCTCTCTCAGGAGCTGCTGCTGTCCTTCTATAGATGTTCAGTGGAAAGCATCCTGGTGTGGTTTACAAGCTGCACCAAGGATGAGAGGAAAACACTACAGAGAGCAATAAACAGAGACCATCGCGACCACACACTTCCCCTCCCTTAAAGACATCTACAGGTCCCGCTGCTTACGACGGGCCACTAACACAGTAAAAGACTCCTTCACACTACTACCCTCTGGTAGGCACTACAGGTGCCTTAAAACCTGCACTTCATAACTCCTGAGCAACTTCTATCCTTCTGCCACCAAGGAGCTGAACAGCAATCTCGAGAAATAGACTCTTTTAAATTATTAACTTTAAATAAGTACAATACGATGTGAAATAATGGCTGCAGCATCTACACTGACTTGTTTATATGATGACTGTTCATGATTAAGTTTTTTATATATATTTTATATTTTTATACTTTCTGTTATGTTGTTTATGTCGCACCACGGAGGGTTGCACGAACATTTCGTTGAAACAGTAATGGTCAAAGACAATAAAGTATTCTGATTCAGATTAAATGTCAGATTAAATAGAAATGTTTCAGAACAGAGTGACTGATGAGTTCATATTGCTGCAGTGATGAAAAGAGGATGGCAGCGACTTGGTCATGAGTGAACAGAAGAAGAAGGAAGTGAGGATGTTCCACAGCAGTTCTATGGCTCAGTAACAATCTGTGTTAACCTCAATAACTAAAGATGGAAATATAAACATCCCAGTTCACCTTCAGATGGATGAACACAGCATCAAGCAGCTTTTACTCTGTACAGACTCTGTTAGAGCAGCTACAAGGTGATTCAAACATCTTTTTAAAGACTGGCCCTGGTGCTTTATGTGTTTTCACAGATGTAAATGCTGCTCTGATTACTGGAGGTTAAATTCTTACCTTCCATCAGCAGTTTGTCCATCTTTAAAGCAAATAGGAAACCTCATAGACCGGTCACTCTTCATGGACACACAGCTGGGTTCAGGAGAGTCTGCTCTCTGCTGCTGCATCCTGATACAAACAAACAACAAATCAAAGAGTTTAAAAAGATGAATTTTGAGCAGACTGTCAGCAGCTGAAGTTTTAGAAGCAGAATGAAAATCAGTAAGAAGACAGTGGATGAGAAACGTTCTCCTGTTCATCAAAATGTCATCTGATGAAAGATGCTGTCTCATCTTAGTTGATTAGTTGACTAATCAGTGGTTGAGCTCTTTGTTAACTCACAAAGTTAGTAGTTCATTCTGACTTATTGTGACTTATTATTCAGTAGCTGAGTGTCAGATGTGACAGTGAGTGTGAATAATGATGGTGGAGTGATGTGAGTGGAGAACAGTGATGGACAGTTAGAGATCCTCATCTCACCTCTGAGCTTTGGTCTGGCTGTCATGTTCCCCACACAGAGAGCTTTTAGAGGGAGGGACTCCCTCCTCTCTGTCCTCACACTGATCCATAGCAGAGAAACAGCTGCTGGGAGAGCTGCACTCACTCACTACAACATGGAAGATGTTCAGCTGCTCAGTTCACATCCAGTCACAGAGACTTTGGAGCTTCAGCTGTGGAGGAAACACAGAGAGAGAAGATGCTGCTGATTCTCCTTCATCAGTCCATCTGATGTGAGGCTGCTGTCACTTCATCATCACTTCACTGTCAAAGTCTACAAACATCAAATGTGCTTCTACTGACAGCTGGAGGAGGGACCACACCACCATCATCCATTACAAACAGCCAGGAGACAAACATCTGACAGGCTGCTGCTCTCTGACTCTGTTCATTCTCTACTAATCTAATGACATCAGAGTAATGACATCTGTACCTGTGTAACACTACACTATTTCACTGGACAGGAATCTAATCCAACATCATTTCTCACCTGTCTTTTTCTCTCTGAACAATAAATGAAGTTCAAGCTGTCAGAGGAAAACCTCCATTAACATGATGATACATTTAACATCTGCTCCCTGTATACTCTGTAGTATAGACTACTCCATAGTATACAGTATATAGACTACTATATAGTACACAACTGAGTATTTATAATATTATTATAGAAAGACCAAACTGACAAAATGTTGGACTGAGAGAAAAAGTCTGTCTGAGTCTGTTCTGGATCAAAGTTGATTCCCACTCAGTCCTGGACTAATCAGAGTCAGCTGTTAACTGAGCTGAGCTCCTCTCAACACTAACAGCAGCTTCACTTTCTGCTCTTTACACTTTTTACTGTCAAATAACTGAAAACTGTCACTTACCCGAGTTTCACACGGAGAAAATATCTGTGTCACAGTACAAAGTACAAAAGTGGAAGTTTAAAAGCAGGAACCCACAAACAGGAAATAACATTTAGCAGGCTTCATATTATTACTACTATCAGTACTGGAAGAAGTACTCTGATACTTTACTACAATAAAACTCAATTACAGTAGAAGTACTGCAGTATTATAGTGATGTAGTATGCAGTATTACAGTAAAAGTACTGCAGTATTATAGTGATGTAGTATGCAGTATTACAGTAAAAGTACTGCAGCGTCTTCTATGAGAAAACTTATATTTCTAGTAAAGAGGAAATCTAAGTGAAATATAACTTGTGAACAGATTTGAGGCTCATTTATGGAATTTGTGGAGGAGTAAAATGTGACTGTGTCTTTCTAATCTAGTGCTATTATTATTCTAATGATCATAGTTTGATCAGATTATAGAAGGTGAAATATCCTCATGTGTACATGTTGGTTATTTTATCATTATCTCTTTCTTTATGTTTTATTGTGTCTTCCATCTTCTCTGTCTCATGATGAGGAACAGTCTGCTGCAAACCTGCTCAAAGCTAAACCTTCCTTAACCCTCCTTTCCTTTCTTCCTTCTTTCCTTCCTTCTCCCTCCTTTCCAGAGGGGAACTTTTAGCCTAGCTTAGCACAAAGACTGGAAGCAAAGGGGAAATGTTAGCCTAGCTTTCCTTTAATTCCTGAAGCCAATCACTTAAATTAGCCTCGATGGCATGCTAATTAGATCTTAACACCTATTGTCATTATGCTAGTTAGCTTCGTGGCTAATCTGACTAGCTTTGTGCTAAGCTAGTTAGCTGTTCCGTTAATGTGCTAGCTGCTAATTAGAAACCATTTAATCAGCTGGATAACGTTAGCTTTCATTATCTGCCAAACTTTGTCATTAAGAGTTAAACTAAAATAAACATTAGCGTCTGTGTGGCTAATGTTAGCGTAGTTAATAATAGTTATAGTAATAATAATATGAATAGTTAATAACAGGACAGTTATCATGCTGGGTTCATTAATTCACTTTATTAAAGACTGATCTTTAGATGATCTCACAACACTGGAACAGTAGCGAACATCTTTTCATGTTTCGTTAAATGAAATGAAACCAGTTAAACATCTTACTGACATTATTCCACTTTTACATTCGGGGACAAAATGAAACAAAAGTTCTACAGTTTCATTCTCAGGATGTCAGATATTCTTTTTCAGGGTATAAAATTCTCCACATTTATGGTTTAATATCTTTAAAATATGTCATTAATATGTAATATGTTGTAATGTACAAAAATAGTAGATGACAGTAGAGACTCGTCAGCTGTTCATCAGGCTGTTAAACGTTAGCTAGCGGAGGCGTTGCTCTTGTTGCTATGGTTACCTGTGATTGAAAGAAGCGTGTTTGGACCCTGCGGAGCTCCAGCAGGAAACAAGAGACTCCATTAAAGTTTGATTTATTTCTGAAGGTTCAACTTTAACCTCCTGCCTCCTCATATGGAGACGACATTAAACTTCACTCTGCTGAACTTTGACCTGCTGTCCTCGTTCATAAACACCTCTTTGTGCCACCTAGTGGTCAAAAAAGCACATTACACATTAATCAGTGTAGAAACCAGATGGCTTCTTGGTCAAATCAATCAGCTGATCCCAGATAAAAGTGGAGCAGGAACAAAACCTGTTTAATAATGTTTATTTATGTTTAATAATGTTTATTTATATGAATTTGACTCATTTTAGCAACAAGCTACGACACTGCTAATCAGGACGTTTGAGGACGTTGAGACTTTATCATCATTGGTGTAAATGTGAAGAAATAAATCATTTTATACACTGATGAATTAATTGTGTTACAGTAAAATAATTATTGGATCCTGACAGTAACAACAGCAGAGTCAACTGAGACTAATCAATGAATCATGTAGAAGGAAAAATAACTGAGTGTTTGAGTCTAAGACAGATCTGCTTCACAGTGCAGAGTGTGTGATATTTGATTTCAGCAGCTGATCTTCAGTCAGCAGAGTTTCTGTCCACAGGAGAGACTCTCCCTCCTACAGAGGAACCAGAGAGACTCTCCCTCCTACAGAGGACAGAGAGACTCTCCCTCCTACAGAGGAACCAGAGAGACTCTCCCTCCTACAGAGGAACCAGAGAGACTCTCCCTCCTACAGAGGAACCAGAGAGACTCTCCCTCCTACAGAGGACACAGAGAGACTCTCCCTCCTACAGAGGAACCAGAGAGACTCTCCCTCCTACAGAGGAACCAGAGAGACTCTCCCTCCTACAGAGGACAGAGAGACTCTCCCTCCTACAGAGGACAGAGAGACTCTCCCTCCTACAGAGGAACCAGAGAGACTCTCCCTCCTACAGAGGAACCAGAGAGACTGAACCAGACCAGGACCAGACTCTAAACCCAGCATACAGAGGTTCAGTGAATGTGGTGTTGAAGGTGTGGAGGTGGATCAGTGTGTCAGAGGAGACTCTGTAGAAGGACAGAGTGCCAGCAGGACAGTCCACATACACTGCTACTCTGTTAGAGACAGAGGAGGAGGAGGAGGAGGAGGAGGAGGAGGAGGAGGAGGAGGAGATGGATGTTCTGCTGTTATTGTGACAGACAGAGTAACCACCATAAGAGCATCTCAGACTCCAGGACTGATCATTCCATCCAAACCTACAGTCATAACTGTCTCCTCTCCTGCTGATTCTTCTGTAACTCACTGCTATATAAACTTCTCCTCTGCACTCGACCTCCCAGTAACAGCGACCAGTCAGATCATTTCTACACAGCAGCTGAGACCAGAAGTCAAATCTGTGTGGATGATCAGGATATGACTGATACTCCATCACACGTGTCACCTTCCTGTTGTTATCAGACAGTTTGAGGTTTCCGTTCATTGTGTTTGGATCCAGTTCCAGTTCACAGGCATCTGATGGAGAGAACGAGACACAATACAGCTGCAGTTTATCATCTGTTGATTTATGAACTACTTTACTGAAACCATTCAAATTTAAAGCGTCTCCATGACGACTGTGTTGGCCTCATACCAGCAGACAGAAGCAGGTGTGCACACAGTCACACAGCCTGATAACAAAGGCTGCATCTCAACTCTCTTATTTCATATTTCCTCCTCCATCCTGCCTGAACAGGAAGTAGTTCTGGTCCTCCATTTAACGTTGGTCCCAAGTCTTTCTACAGTATTTCTGCTCTGAGGAAACGTGAGAGCAGCCTTCACTCAAGTCTTTTAGCGGCTCACACGCCTCCTTATTTATTGATGAGCTGCTGCAGCTGATCACACTGATCTGATTCATCACAACACCTCTGCTGTTTCACTATTTTAGACCTGATGTTTCCTCTTTATGTTCCTTCTGCCAACAGGAAGTTGAATCTTTTTCTCATTTATTTGATGTTTGTACTCATTCAGTAACTTTTGGACTCAGATGTTCTTATTAATGTGGAGACTCAGAAAGTTTTGCTTCCTATTACAGAGAGTCTGCTCTTATTTTTGAATGGAGAGTCTATCAACAGTGAGGTTGATAACATCTTTTATGCAAACATCATATTCACTAATTCAGATTTCTTCATTTTCTTCCAAACAAAAACTATTTTGATGTTGAACTTCAGACTTTCTCTGATTCTGTCTGCAGAGTCTCCAAAAACGTAAAAGCTTTAAAGACGTTTCATCTTTTCACAAACATTGTGACATCATTGTCACATTTTATAAGTTTCTTTTTCATGTATTGTTTCATACAGTATCATTTAGGGCTGGACAATATATCGATATTATATTGACATTGTCTTAGAATTTGGATATTATAATATGGTGATACAGCATCAGTTTCTTTTCCTGGTTTTAAAGGCTGATAACAATAAAATTATGTAATGTTGTGAACTGACCAGACTGTTCTGTTATTTGTCTTTTACCCAGATTGTCTTTATATCCACATTACTGATGATTATTTATCAGACATCTCATTGTGTTAATATTTTGTGAAAGCACCGATAGTCAACTTTTAATTTCTATGTTTATAATAAACACTTTGCACCATTGTTAAATATTTCTTTAATGTTTATTTCTGCACCTTAATGTGAAAAGATTATTGTTAAGTGTTAATCTACATGATTAGATTATTTATTTGTCCTTTCGGAAAATTGTTCTATGCCGTTTTCAGTGCATCTGATACAAGTGCAAAGACATTACAATAAACAAGAACACAGTAGACAAACCATACACCCACCCCCCGCCCTCCCAGGACAAAAAGACAGGTTGACAATAGGACAAAAAACCCAACTTAAATACAGTACAATACTAAAGTGCAGTTATTCAGTACTAAAGTGCAATGTGCTATTCAGTCTTAGTTGTCTTATTTAACATGGATATGCTGGTAGGTATGAATGATCTGCGGGCTCTGTTTGTCTGGAATGAAGGCATCCTGAGCCTCCTACCTGAGGGCAACAACTCATATGTTTGATGTAAAGGGTGTGAGAGATCCTCGCATATATTATTTGCCTTCTTTACCACCCTTGTTTCAACAGTCATGGCCATCCTATTTAGAGGCTGGCAAGCAATCTTGCTGGCCATATTGACTATCCTGTGAAGCTTATTTTTATTTGCAATAGACAGAGAGAAGTACCAGGCCACAGAACAGAAACATAAAATGCTCTCCACAAAAGAATGGTAAAAGACCCGCATCATATCCCTATCTACTTTAAATTGCCTTAGCTTACGCATGAAGTACAGTCTCTGCATTCCCTTTTTGTAAATGGTGTCAGTGTTACAGCTCCAATTTAATTTGTCATCTATAACAGTTCCCAAATATTTATAGTTTGTTACAACCTCATTTAGACTTATGTACATTTATTTCTTGGAGTGTTTTTAAAGGTTGTGTTGACGTTTCTTTTCCCTGTCTGCCTTGATTGATAACTGTGGGAATTAAAATCAGAGAGACATGAGGGACATTTTGGAGCAGGTAGCGCCACCATGTGGACATTTATAAAACATTGCTCTTTTAACTCCTGAACTGTGACCAACAGAAGGACATTTCTGTTTCATGGATTCATTGGTTCAAGATAAATGTCAGTTTAAGCCCATTTCTGACTAAACACATTTTTTTTCAGTTCTTTTACATATTTCATCAATCAAAACAATCAAACTGAAAACACACTCACACTTCCTCACACCAGGTTTCAGTCTCTGCGGTCCACCATGGTCCATCCTGGAGGAAGAGACAAAGACACAATCAGCTTCATACACCTTCACTCATATCCACCATTAAACATGAACCACAGTCCCTCAGTTAGTCAGAGTGTCTGTCCATCTGTCCATACCTGAGAGTGTCCATCTGTCCATACCTGAGAGTGTCCACCTGTCTGTCCATACCTGAGAGTTGTAGCGGTTTGAGCAAATTTAATTAACCTTCACCCCACAAAGAGTACATGTTGGAACCATGACCCCAGTTGTCATGTTCCATGTTCCACAACACATTTTGACCCCCTTCCTCTTCAGGGCATTGAGGGGCTCAGCGATTTGGGAGAAATTTGGCACAAACCGATGGTACCACCCCGCCATTCCCAGGTAGGCACTGGGAAGTTCTGGACAGCCTGGGTTTTCTCTTGCTCCACCTGAACCCCCTGTGATGACACAACATGTCCAAGGAATGTCAGGGAGGTACGGAAGAATTTACTTTTCTTCACATTAACAGTGAGCCCTGCCATCCTGAGCTTGTCCATGATGGCTTGGACATCCCTGAAATGTTGTTGCCAGGAGTCGGAGTAGATGTCATCCAGGTACACAAAACAATTTTCTCCCTTAAGTTCGCCTAAGACCGTGTCCATGAGCCGTTGGAAGGTGGCTGGTGCATTTTTCAGGCCAAAGCTTGAACTGGAACAGTCCATATGGACAGATGAAAGTGGTCATGGCTCGGGATTTTGGATCCATCTCCACTTGCCAGTATCCACTGTTGAGATCCAAAGCTTTGAATACGGTGGCTCCAGTAAGGGACTCGAGGATTTCCTGGATGGTAGGGAGGGGATAGGCATCAGTGAGAGTTCTGGCATTGGGTTTTCTGTAATCCACACAGAACCTAGGCTTTCCAATTTTCCTGGGGACGATCACCACTGGAGAAGCCCATGGGGAGGATGAAGGTTCTATAACTTCATTTGACAACATTTCATCCAGAAGCTCCTTTAACACCGTCTGTTTGGGTGGAGAGAGACGGTAAGGCTTCTGTTTTATTGGCACATCCTCCGTCATGAATACTTGGTGCCTAAGCAGTTCCGTGCGCCCGACTTTGGTAGTGCAAACATTGCTATTACAATGCAGTCTCTCTCTCTCTCTCTTTCCCCTTCAGGTGTGAGCCTTGAACTGCCTTCTCAAAAAGTTCCTAAGCCCTGACCCAGTGGTGGCCTCCAATGAAGCAGCACCACCTTGAGGCAAAGCAAGCAAAGGTAGTGACAAGTTGGAGTCCCCACACAAATGCATGTCTAATAGAGAGTGACTTGTCATTGGTGAGCCTGAGATTGGTAGAGGGTCCTTTAATACTCCCCTGTCTAATACAGAACCTTCTGTTTCAGGTCCTGTTTTGTGACCCTCAGAGGGAAAGTCCAAGATGTCCTCCAGAGCTGAAGCCATCCTTTGTACAGAGATGCACCCACAGCCCGCAGTAAGGCTTCTTTGCAGTCCTTTTAATTTGTCCACACGCAATAAAACACAGATCATCATTTAACCATTCTGTGGAGTGATCGCCACAGAGTGTCCACCTGTCTGTCCATACCTGAGAGTGTCCATCTATCTGTCCATACCTGAGAGTGTCCATCTATCTGTCCATACCTGAGAGTGTCCATCTATCTGTCCATACCTAAGAGTGTAAATCTGTCCATTCCTGAGAGTGTCCATCTGTCTGTCCATACCTGCGAGTGTCCACCTGCCTGTCCATACCTGCGAGTGTCCACCTGTCTGTCCATACCTGAGAGTGTCCACCTGCCTGTCCATACCTGAGAGTGTCCATCTATCTGTCCATACCTGAGAGTGTCCATCTATCTGTCCATACTTGAGAGTGTCCATCTGTCTGTCCGTACCTGAGAGTGTAAATCTGTCCATACCTGAGAGTGTCCATCTGTCTGTCCATACCTGCGAGTGTCCACCTGCCTGTCCATACCTGCGAGTGTCCACCTGCCTGTCCATTCCTGAGAGTGTCCACCTGCCTGTCCATACCTGAGAGTGTCCACCTGCCTGTCCATACCTGCGAGTGTCCACCTGCCTGTCCATTCCTGAGAGTGTCCACCTGCCTGTCCATACCTAAGAGTGTCCATCTGTCTGTCCATACCTGCGAGTGTCCACCTGCCTGTCCATACCTGAGAGTGTCCACCTGTCTGTCCATACCTGGGAGTGTCCATCTGTCTGTCCATACCTGAGAGTGTCCACCTGTCTGTCTATACCTGAGAGTGTCCATCTGTCTGTCAATACTTGAGGGTGTCCACCTGTCTGTCCATACCTGAGAGTGTCCCTCTGTCCATACCTGAAAGTGTCCATCTGTCTGTTCATACCTGAGAGTGTCCACCTGTCCATACCTGAGAGTGTCCATCTGTCCATACCTGAGAGTGTCCATCTGTCTGTCCATACCTGAGAGTGTCCATCTGTCTGTCCATACCTGAGAGTGTCCACCTGTCTGTCCATACCTGAGAGTGTCCAGTCTCCAGTGTAGATCCTTCAGTCCAGCAGACAGAAGCTTCTCTCCTGAGTCTCCTGGATGATTGTAGCTCAGGTCCAGCTCTCTCAGATGGGAGGGGTTGGCACTCAGAGCTGAGGCCAAAGAAGCACAGCCTTCCTCTGTGATCAGACATCCTGACAGACTGAACACACACAACACTTCATCTAATGAGCTTAAAAACATTCTCAGCTCAGTAAACAGAATTTTGTCCTTCTGGCCTTTATGTTCACACTAAGCGCCCCCTGCTGTATATTTAGGTTAGTAGGAGAAGGTTAGGGTTACCACCTGTTGCTGCTGGAGGCTGAATTACTGAAGCTCAGAGTTTAATCTGATGCCATTCTGTTTTAACTGTGGCATAACTTTTGGTATGTTTGCTCTGTGTCCCCTGACGTAGGGTCAGAGGACAGGGTTAACCCCTGGCTGACAGCAGCAGGTAGACTCTATTATATGAACACATGCTTTACATTGCTCCATTACAACATCACTAATAGTTATATTATATGTAATATATATTCATATAACACAATCTGTGACAGTCAGTGAAGAAAGATTAATCACATCATGTTAACGCTAACAGCCCTAATATTTATATAACATGTATATTATATATTTGTTTATTTATTATATATTTATATATGTCTAGACTGCCCAGTGTATTTTTTGACAAAAAGAGAAAAACTTTGCTTTTTTGTGTGCCAAGAACTTTTTTGGTTTTGTTGAGTTATCAAATGAGGTAAAAATCATTTTTACTTTTGTACTTAAATACATTTCAGAGCCTGAACGTTCTGACTTTTACTTGAGCAAAGAGTTGAATCAGTACTTCTACTTCAGTACAACACATCGGCTCAGAATGTACAGAAAGTATATTTGGTATAAGAACTCTTCATGTAAACTAGAAACTGGGGAAAACAAAATATTACTTCATAAACATAATCATAAAAACTGACCTGAGAGTTTCCAGTCCACAGTGTGGACTCTCCAGTCCAGCAGAAAGCTGCTTCACTCCTGAATCCTGCAGGTTGTTGTTACTCAGGTCCAGATCTCTCAGACTAGAGGACTGGGAGCTGAGAACTGAGGACAGAGCTGCACAGCTTCTCTCTGAGAGGTTACAGTCAGTCAGTCTGGAGAATAATTTTAATAAGTTAACTCACAGTTCCAATCTATAAAGACAATAAACACTTGGTGGGTAAACTTTGACAGACAGTTGAATCCTGACCTGAGAGTTTCCAGTCCACAGTGTGGACTCTCCAGTCCAGCAGAAAGCTGCTTCACTCCTGAATCCTGCAGGTTGTTGTTACTCAGGTCCAGATCTCTCAGACTAGAGGACTGGGAGCTGAGAACTGAAGACAGAGCTACACAGCTTCTCTCTGAGAGGTTACAGTCAGTCAGTCTGGAGAATAATTTTAATAAGTTAACTCACAGTTCCAATATATAAAGACAATAAACACTTGGTGGGTAAACTTTGACAGACAGTTGAATCCTGACCTGAGAGTTTCCAGTCCACAGTGTGGACTCTCCAGTCCAGCAGAAAGCTGCTTCACTCCTGAATCCTGCAGGTTGTTGTTACTCAGGTCCAGATCTCTCAGACTAGAGGACTGGGAGCTGAGAACTGAAGACAGAGCTGCACAGCTTCTCTCTGAGAGGCTACAGTCAGTCAGTCTGGAGAAGAATTTTAATAAGTTATCTCACAGTTCCAATATATAAAGACAATAAACACTTGGTGGGTAAACTTTGACAGACAGTTGAATCCTGACCTGAGAGTTTCCAGTCCACAGTGTGGACTCTCCAGTCCAGCAGAAAGCTGCTTCACTCCTGAATCCTGCAGGTTGTTGTGACTCAGGTCCAGATCTCTCAGACTAGAGGACTGGGAGCTGAGGACTGAGGACAGAGCTGCACAGCTTCTCTCTGAGAGGTAACAGTCAATCAGTCTGGAGAAAAATCAGCAGAACAAAAGAGAACTATTGTAAATATGACTTGAGCAAAGATTAATCTGGATGGCTCTGCGTGTACTTACAGAGCTTTGTTGGAGGCTTTGACCACTGGCAGCAGCCTCAGAAGAGCCTCCTCTGAAGCAGAGTATTTCTTCAGGTCAAACACGTCCAGATCTTTTTCTGATGACAGTAAGATGAAGACCAGAGCTGACCACTGAGCAGGAGACAGTTTATCTGTGGAGAGACTTCCTGATCTCAGGTACTGTTGGATCTCCTCCACTAGAGAACAATCATTCAGTTCATTCAGACAGTGGAACAGATTGATGCTTCTCTCTGCAGACAGATTCTCACTGATCTTCTTCTTGATGTACTTGACTGTTTTCTGTTTGGTCTGTGAGCTAATTCCTGTCACTGTCAGCAGACCTCGTAGGAGATTCTGATTGGTCTGCAGTGAAAGACCCAGGAGGAAGCGGAGGAACAAGTCCAGGTGTCCATTTGGACTCTTTAAGGCCTCGTCCACAGCACTCTGGTAGAAACGTGTTGATTTGTCTTTAAAGACTTTAGACCACCTGGATGTTGTTTGTTCTTCCAGCAGGTTGACTCCAGACTTGATGAATGTCAGATGGACATGAAGAGCAGCCAGAAACTCCTGAAGGCTCAGGTGGACGAAGCAGAACACCTTGTCCTGGTACAGCCCTCTCTCCTCTCTAAAGATCTGTGTGAACACTCCTGAGCACACTGAGGCTGCTCTGATGTCGATGCCACACTCTGTCAGGTCTGATTCATAGAAGATCAGGTTGCCTTTCTGCAGCTGCTCAAAAGCCAGTTTTCCCAGAGACTTATTCATCTTCCTGCTCTTCTTACTCCAGTGTGGATCTGTCTCAGTTCCTCCATCATACTTGACGTTCTTCAGTTTGGACTGAAGTACCAGGAAGTGGATGTACATCTCAGTCAGTGTCTTGGGCAGCTCTCCTCTCTTTCTGCTTTTCACCACATTCTCCAGAACTGTAGCAGTGATCCAGCAGAAGACTGGGATGTGGCACATGATGTGGAGGCTTCGTGATGTCTTGATGTGGGAGATGATGGTTCTGGCCTGCTCCTCATCTCTGAATCTCTTCCTGAAGTACTCCTTCTTCTGTGGGTCAGTGAACCCTCTGACCTCTGTCACCATGCCGACACATTCAGGAGGGATCTGATTGGCTGCTGCAGGTCGTGTGGTTATCCAGAGGCGAGCAGAGGGAAGCAGTTTCCCCCTGATGAGGTTTGTCAGCAGCACATCCACTGAGGTGGACTCTGTAACATCAGTCAGGATCTCAGTGTTGTGGAAGTCCAGAGGAAGTCGACACTCATCCAGACCGTCAAAGATGAACACAACCTGGAACTCTTCAAACCTGCAGATTCCTGCTTCTTTGGTTTCAGTAAAGAAGTGATGAACAAGTTCCACCAAGCTGTACTTTTTCTTTTTCAGCACATTCAGCTCTCTGAAAGCGAATGGAAATGTGAAGTCTATGACCTGGTTGGCTTTGTGTTCAGCCCAGTCCAGAGTGAACTTCTGTGTTAAGACTGTTTTCCCAATGCCAGCCACTCCCTTTGTCATCACTGTTCTGATTGGTTCATCTCTTCCAGGTGAGGCTTTAAAGATGTCTTCTTGTCTGATTGTTGTTTCTGGTCTGTCTGGTTTCCTGGATGCTGTTTCAATCTGTCTGATCTCATGTTCATCATTGACCTCTGCAGTCCCTCCCTCTGTGATGTAGAGCGGTGTGTAGATCTGATTCAGAAGGGTTGGGTTTCCTGCTTTAGCGATCCCCTCAAACACACACTGGAACTTCTTCTGCAGGTTAGTCTTGAGTTTACGTCGACACTTTGCAGCACGAGTTCCTGAATGAACAAACAACAAATCAGTTTATTAGTTTTTCCTCCTCCATCAGTTTTATTCAGCTCATCAGTGGAGGACAAACAGCTTCTGATCTGATGCAGATGTGTGCAGCATATTTACAGCAGAGTTTGAAATATAAACCTCTCCCATGTTGCCTCTATTTCCTCTCCATCATGTTAAATCTGTTTAAATCCTCTTACTGCTCTGCAGACGCTCAGCCAGCTCCTCCTGCTTCATTCTCCTCAGGAAGTGCACTGTGATCTTCAGAAATGCCTCTCTGCTGCTCCTCCTCTGCTCTTCCTCCTCACCGTCCAACACCTCCTCATCCTCACTCTGACTCTCTAAGCATTCTGGGTCATCTGGACTCAGACCCCTCTGGACTCTCTTCAGCTCGTTCTTCACAAAAGTGACGATGTTCTCCTCCAGCAGCTGGAACAGAAAGATAAAGTGAACATTTCATTTAAACTGGTAGAACACAACATGTGATTCATGTGTCAGTCTGAAGGCCTGCTGGTCTAAACATAGCAGCATGGACACTGTTAGGACCTGAATGTTACTTTACTATTTCATCTGTGGTTGATGGAGTTAATAGTAAAAGGTGTGTTTGTACATGTACACACCATAAATATGGAGTCCAGCTGTGTTTGATGCTGCTGTGCAGACTGATCACTGGGAACCTCTGAGCTCTGCTGCTGAACTCTGTGGAGAAAACATCACGTTTAAGGACATTTAATGACTCAAATCTGCACTCAGCTTATTAAAGATGTTCTGTCATGATGACTAAATGAACTCTTGTAAATGCTGCTCTGATTACTGAATGTCATATTCTTACCTTCCATCAGCAGAATGTCCATTCTTAAATTAAATAACTAAAGATGGAACTATAAACATCCCAGTTCACCTTCAGATGGATGAACACAGCATCAAGCAGCTTTTACTCTGTACAGACTCTGTTAGAGCAGCTACAAGGTGATTCAAACATCTTTTTAAAGACTGGCCCTGGTGCTTTATGTGTTTTCACAGATGTAAATGCTGCTCTGATTACTGGATGTTAAATTATTACCTTCCATCAGCAGGTTGTCCATCTTTAAACACAGGAGGAAGAAGCTCCATAGACCGGTCACTCTTCATGGACACACAGCTGGGTTCAGGAGAGTCTGCTCTCTGCTGCTGCATCCTGATATGAATAAAGAAGTGAAAAAAGCATGTAGTTAACACCAAAGAACTGCTACTCAGTGCCTCCACAGACACCCAACCAGGCCAGAAGGGATATATAATCCCTCCAGTGTGTTCTGTCTGTCTGGTCTCCTTCCAGTTGGACTACTGCCTAGCTTCACTGAGTCTCTGCTGTCCAGCTTCACTGAGTCTCTGCTGTCCAGCTTCACTGAGTCTCTGCTGTCCAGCTTCACTGAGTCTCTGCTGTCCAGCTTCACTGAGTCTCTGCTGTCCAGCTTCACTGAGTCTCTGCTGCCCATTCTAGACACTAGATTGTGATGCTGTTCCTGTCTGTTCCTGTTCCTCTTGTTACCTGTTCCTGCTGGTTTCAAGCTTATTTGAACTGCTTTCCCTTTATGGTCTGTAAGCCTGTCTGTTGGTTACTGAGCATTAAAGCTGTTTCCATTTAACCTGTCTGTGGTGTTTGTGCCTGGTTCACCTGCTCCGCCCCACATAACACATGAGGTTTATTCAGCCCAAACAGCCAACCAACCATTTTTTAAACTCTTACCTTCCATCAGCAGGTTGTCCATCTTTAATCACAAGAGGAAGAAGCTCCATAGACCGATCACTCTTCATGGACACACAGCTGGGTTCAGGAGAGTCTGCTTTCTGCTGCTGCATCCTGATATGAATATAGAAGTGAAAAAAGCATGTAGTTAACACCAAAGAACTGCTACTCAGTGCCTCCACAGACACCCAACCAGGCCAGAAGGGATATATAATCCCTCCAGTGTGTTCTGTCTGTCTGGTCTCCTTCCAGTTGGACGTGCCTAGAACTCCTCCAAAGGGGGGCGTACAGGAGGACCCTGACCAGGAGCCCAAACCACCTCAGGTGGCTCCTTTCCATGTGAAGGAGCAGCGGCTCTACTCCTAGCCTCCCCCTGAAGTCTGAACTCCTGACCCGATCTCTAAGGCTGAGCCCAGACACTCTCTGCTTGGATCCAGCATCTCATTGTTTGGGTCACTACCCAAAGCTGGTGAGCATAGGTAGGGTTGGGACGTAGACTGACTGCTAAACTGAGAGCTTCACCTTCAGGCTCAGCTCTTTCTTCACCAGGATGGTCAGGTACAACACGTGCATGCTGCATGCTGATGCCTAAACTCCTCCACTTGGGGCAGTAACCGCCCCCCCTTACCCCGAGAGAGGGAAGTCCACCTTTTTCCAGCAGAAGATCACAAATGGGATCAGAGACCAGGGACAGCCCTGATGGAGCCCAACACCCACTGAGACCAGGTCTGACTTACTGCAGAGGATGTGAACACAGCTCTCACAGCGGTTGTATAGGGACCCAATGGCTCGCAGCAGAGACCCTGGTACCCCAAACTCCCACAACACCTCCCACAAAGTCCCCTGAGGTACACGGTCCACAAGGTCCCCACAAAGCACATGTAGACTGGATGTGTGAACTCCCATGATCCCTCCAGTATCCCTGCAGGGTGAAGAGCTGGTCCACTGTTCCACGGCCAGAGTCCACATCACTCCTCCTCACATCCTCCTGAATCAGAACACAACACGTCCCACAAGGTTTCCAGAGGGACACGGTCCTAAGCCTTCTCCAAGTCCAAAAAGCACATGTAGACGAGATGTGTGAACTCCCATGACCTCTCTAGTATCCCTGCAGGGTGAAGAGCTGGTCCTGAATCAGAGGTTCGACAATCGGCCAACCGTTTTTAAACTCTTACCTTCCATCAGCAGGTTGTCCATCTTTAAACTCAATAGGACGATCCACTGACCGGTCACTCTTCATGGACACACAGCTGGGTTCAGGAGAGTCTGCTCTCTGCTGCTGCATCCTGATACAAACAAACAACAAATCAAAGAGTTTAAAAAGATGAATTTTGAGCAGACTGTCAGCAGCTGATTTTTAAGAAGCAGAATGACAATCAGTAAGAAGACAGTGGATGAGAAACGTTCTCCTGTTCATCAAAATGTCATCTGATGAAAGATGCTGTCTCATCTTAGTTGATTAGTTGACTAATCAGTGGTTGAGCTCTTTGTAAACTCACAAAGTTAGTAGTTCATTCTGAGTTATTGTGACTTATTATTCAGTAGTTGAGTGTCAGATGTGACAGTGAGTGTGAATAATGATGGTGGAGTGATGTGAGTGGAGAACAGTGATGGACAGTTAGAGATCCTCATCTCACCTCTGAGCTTTGGTCTGGCTGTCATGTTCCCCACACAGAGAGCTTTTAGAGGGAGGGACTCCCTCCTCTCTGTCCTCACACTGATCCATAGCAGAGAAACAGCTGCTGGGAGAGCTGCACTCACTCACTACAACATGGAAGATGTTCAGCTGCTCAGTTCACATCCAGTCACAGAGACTTTGGAGCTTCAGCTGTGGAGGAAACACAGAGAGAGAAGATGCTGCTGATTCTCCTTCATCAGTCCATCTGACACCGCATTCATCAGAACTGAGTGAATGAGAAAAGTCAATTAATTAACATTTTAAATACACAAACAACTACTGATTCAAAATTAAATATCATAAAGTCTTCAGCTGTTTCCTGTCAGAGGAAAACCTCCATTAACATGATGATACATTTAACATCTGCTCCCTGTATACTCTGTAGTTTAGACTACTCCATAGTATACAGTATATAGACTACTATATAGTACACAACTGAGTATTTATAATATTATTATAGAAAGACCAAACTGACAAAATGGCGGACTGAGAGAAAAAGTCAGCTGTTAACTGAGCTGAGCTCCTCTCAACACTAACAGCAGCTTCACTTTCTGCTCTTTACACTTTTTACTGTCAAATAACTGAAAACTGTCACTTACCCGAGCTTCACACGGAGAAAATATCTGAGTCACAGCTGAGAGAGAAAAGTTAAACAACTGCTGCAACGAGGAAATGAACAGAGAGAAAAATACCTGCCAGGTGCTGCGTCATGAAACAAGTTCAACTAGTTTCTAGATGCTGGAAATGATTTAATGTGATCAGAAAGAATCTGAACTAAAAACATTCAGCAGGCTGGAAGAAGTACTTTACTGCAGTAAAACTACTAATACACTAACAAATACAAATACTATAATATGCAGTATTACAGTAAAAGTACTGCAGTATTATAGTGATGTAGTATGCAGTATTACAGTAAAAGTACTGCAGTATTACAGTAAAAGTACTGCAGTATTACAGTAAAAGTACTGCAGTATTACAGTAAAAGTACTTCAGTATTATAGTAATGTAGTATGCAGTATTACAGTAAAAGTACTGCAGTATTATAGTGATGTAGTATGCAGTATTACAGTAAAAGTACTGCAGTATTATAGTGATGTAGTATGCAGTATTACAGTAAAAGTACTGCAGTATTATAGTGATGTAGTATGCAGTATTACAGTAAAAGTACTGCTGTATTATAGTGATGTAGTATGCAGTATTACAGTAAAAGTACTGCAGTATTATAGTGATATAGTATGCAGTATTACAGTAAAAGTACTGCAGTATTATAGTGATGTAGTATGCAGTATTACAGTAAAAGTACTGCAGTATTATAGTGATGTAGTATGCAGTATTACAGTAAAAGTACTGCAGTATTATAGTGATGTAGTATGCAGTATTACAGTAAAAGTACTGCAGTATTATAGTGATGTAGTATGAAGTATTACAGTAAAAGTACTGCAGTATTATAGTGATGTAATATGCAGTATTACAGTGAAAGTACTGCAGTATTATAGTGATGTAGTATGCAGCATTACAGTAAAAGTACTGCAGTATTATAGTGTTGTAGTATGCAGTATTACAGTAAAAGTACTGCAGCATTACAGTAAAAGTACTTCAGTATTATAGTAATGTAGTATGCAGTATTACAGTAAAAGTACTGCAGTATTATAGTGATGTAGTATGCAGTATTACAGTAAAAGTACTGCAGTATTATAGTGATGTAGTATGCAGTATTACAGTAAAAGTACTGCAGTATTATAGTGATGTAGTATGCAGTATTACAGTAAAAGTACTGCAGTATTATAGTGATGTAGTATGCAGTATTACAGTAAAAGTACTGCAGTATTATAGTGATGTAATATGCAGTATTACAGTGAAAGTAATGCAGTATTATAGTGATGTAGTATGCAGCATTACAGTAAAAGTACTGCAGTATTATAGTGTTGTAGTATGTGTCACGTGGTTGGTTTGGTTTAAAAGAAGCCAAAACAATAATTTAGTTTAAAATGTTGCCAACAACGCCACCTAAGTTGAGGAGCTTAGGACTCCATAATTGCAGATAGGCTACAGGTTCTTTTTATCAGGACGGAGCAGAGTTAAAAAACCACATAAAAATGTATAAAGTTCACCAGGATTTATTATAAAACAGTCCAAAGTCTTTTCCCAGTTCCAGACCGTCCTGGAGGAATCCTTCCCAGGACTGGATGCTGATTTCAATTCTCGGAGGTGATGGGGGGGTGAGACCTTCTTCCTTCTCCGGATCTACTCGTTCCCTCAGTCCGGTACTCCGCCTGTAGACACAGAACACAACCGCCAGCCCTCTGTCGACACACCCGTCTACGCTCTCACTCCCTCCTCTGCCTGGCCCTACAGCCGGCCTTCTCAGTGTCTGCATTTTGGATTTGCGAATTAACACTCACGGTTTTCCTGGGTGATAACTGAACGTCATTCACCCAGGCTGGAGTAGTTACGCCGACAGACACGGGCCGCTGCACTTCAGGTAGGAGGATCTTTCTGCGATGGTAGGTTCTTGGTGGCCTGCTGGTTCTCCGGCTGGTTCCTCATCTTCTCCTTCTCCGGCCTCTCTGGCCTTCCTTCGTCTCTGGCTCCTCTCCCTCTCTGACGTCTCTGGCCTGCAATAAAAAGGGTCATACCTGCAAGCTGCCAGCTGTGGCTTGTTGCACTGATTGTCCGTCGGCTGTGGGATGTTCAAGGTCAGCTCGGAAAAAGAAATTTCAAACATAATTAAATCACAGCAAACCAATATATTAAACTGACCCTGTCACATATGCAGTATTACAGTAAAAGTACTGCAGTATTACAGTAAAAGTACTTCAGTATTATAGTGATGTAGTATGCAGTATTATAGTGATGTAGTATGCAGTATTACAGTAAAAGTACTGCAGTATTATAGTGATGTAGTATGCAGTATTACAGTAAAAGTACTGCAGTATTATAGTGATGTAGTATGCAGTATTACAGTAAAAGTACTGCAGTATTATAGTGATGTAGTATGCAGTATTACAGTAAAAGTACTGCAGTATTATAGTAATGTAGTATGCAGTATTACAGTAAAAGTACTGCAGTATTATAGTGATGTAGTATGCAGTATTACAGTAAAAGTACTGCAGTATTATAGTGATGTAGTATGCAGTATTACAGTAAAAGTACTGCAGTATTATAGTGGTGTATGCAGTATTACAGTAAAAGTACTGCAGCGTCTTCTATGAGAAAACTTATATTTCTAGTAAAGAGGAAATATAAGTGAAATATAACTTGTGAACAGATTTGAGGCTCATTTATGGAATTTGTGGAGGAGTAAAATGTGACTGTGGCTTTCTAATCTAGTGCTATTATTATTCTAATGATCATAGTTTGATCAGATTATAGAAGGTGAAATATCCTCATGTGTACATGTCACAGGTTTCTTAAATCTCTGGCACACAAGCACCCAGACAGAGTCAGTCAAAGTTCAATAATAGTTATAGTAATAATAATATGAATAGTTAATAACAGGACAGTTATCATGCTGGGTTCATTAATTCACTTTATTAAAGACTGATCTTTAGATGATCTCACAACACTGGAACAGTAGCGAACATCTTTTCATGTTTCGTTAAATGAAATGAAACCAGTTAAACATCTTACTGACATTATTCCACTTTTACATTCGGGGACAAAATGAAATAAAAGTTCTACAGTTTCATTCTCAGGATGTCAGATATTCTTTTTCAGGGTATAAAATTCTCCACATTTATGGTTTAATATCTTTAAAATATGTCATTAATATGTAATATGTTGTAATGTACAAAAATAGTAGATGACAGTAGAGACTCGTCAGCTGTTCATCAGGCTGTTTAACGTTAGCTAGCGGAGGCGTGGCTCTTGTTGCTATGGTAACCTGTAATTGAAGGAAGTGTGTTTGGACCCTGTGGAGTTCCAGCAGGAAACAAGAGACTCCATTAAAGTTTGATTTATTTCTGAAGGTTCAACTTTAACCTCCTGCCTCCTCATATGGAGACAACATTAAACTTCACTCTGCTGAACTTTGACCTGCTGTCCTCATTCATAAACACCTCTTTGTGCCACCTAGTGGTCAAAAAAGCACATTACACGTTAATCAGTGTAGAAACCAGATGGCTTCTTGGCCAAATCAATCAGCTGATCCCAGATAAAAGTGGAGCAGAACAAAACCTGTTTAATAATGTTTATTTATATGAATTTGACTCATTTTAGTAACAAGCTAAGACACTGCTAATCAGGACGTTTGAGGACGTTGGGATTTTATTATCATTGGTGTAAATATGAGGAAATAAATAGTTTTATACACTGATGAATTAATTGTGTTACAGTAAAATAATCGGTGAGGCCATGGAAAAAGACTTCCGGACGGCTTCGAAGAGATTCTGGACCACCATCCGGCGTCTCAGGAGGGGGAAGCAGTGCACCGTAAACACTGTGTACGGTGGGGATGGTGCGCTGCTGACCTCGACTCGGGACGTTGTGGATCGGTGGAAGGAATACTTCGAAGACCTCCTCAATCCCACCAACACGCCTTCTGGTAAGGAAGCAGGGCCTGGGGGCTCGGGTGTGGGCTCTCCTATCTCTGGGGTGGAGGTCGCCGAGGTGGTTAAAAAGCTCCTCGGTGGCAGGGCCCCGGGGGTGGATGAGATCCGGCCCGAGTTCCTCAAGGCCCTGGATGTTGTGGGGCTGTCATGGTTGACACGACTCTGCAGCATCGCGTGGACATCAGGGGCAGTGCCTCTGGATTGGCAGACTGGGGTGGTGGTCCCCCTTTTTAAGAAGGGGGACCGGAGGGTGTGTTCCAATTACAGGGGAATCACACTCCTCAGCCTCCCTGGTAAGGTCTATTCGGGGGTGCTGGAGAGGAGGGTCCGTCGGATAGTCGAATCTCGGATTCAGGAGGAGCAGTGTGATTTTCGTCCGGGCCGTGGAACTGTGGACCAGCTCTACACCCTCTGCAGAATCCTTGAGGGTGCATGGGAGTTTTCCCAACCAGTCCACATGTGTTTTGTGGACTTGGAGAAGGCATTCGACCGTGTCCCTCGGGGGATCCTGTGGGGGGTTCTCCAGGAGTATGGGGTATCGGACTCCCTGATAAGGGCCTTCCGTTCCCTGTATGACCGGTGTCAGAGCTTGGTCCACATTTCCGGCAATAAGTCGGACTTGTTTCCAGTGAGGGTTGGACTCCGCCAGGGCTGCCCTTTGTCACCGATCCTGTTCATAATTTTTATGGACAGGATTTCTAGGCGCAGCCAGGGTGTAGAGGGGGTCCGGTTTGGTGACCTCAGGATTGGGTCACTGCTTTTTGCAGATGATGTGGTCCTGTTGGCTTCATCAGACCGTGACCTCCAACTCTCACTGGATCGGTTCGCAGCCGAGTGTGAAGCGGCCGGGATGAGAATCAGCACCTCCAAATCCGAGGCCATGGTCCTCAACCGGAAAAGGGTGGAGTGCTCTCTTCGGGTCGGGGATGAGATCCTGCCCCAAGTGGAGGAGTTCAAGTACCTCGGGGTCTTGTTCACGAGTGAGGGAAGGATGAAACGGGAGATCGACAGGCGGATCGGTGCGGCGTCTGCAGTAATGCGGACTCTGCACAGATCCGTCGTGGTGAAGAGAGAGCTGAGCCGAAAGGCGAAGCTCTCGATTTACCAGTCGATCTTCGTTCCTACCCTCACCTATGGTCATGAGCTTTGGGTAGTGACCGAAAGAACAAGATCGCGGGTACAAGCGGCCGAAATGAGCTTCCTCCGTAGGGTGGCTGGGCTCTCCCTTAGAGATAGGGTGAGAAGCTCAGTTATCCGGAGGGAGCTCGGAGTAGACCCGCTGCTCCTCCACGTCGAGAGGAGCCAGATGAGGTGGTTCGGGCATCTAATCAGGATGCCTCCCGGACGCCTCCCTGGTGAGGTGTTCAGGGCACGTCCCACCGGTAGGAGACCCCGGGGAAGACCCAGGACACGCTGGAAAGACTATGTCTCTCGGCTGGCCTGGGAACGCCTCGGGGTCCCCCTGGAAGAGCTGGACGAAGTGGCTGGGGAGAGGGAAGTCTGGGCTTCCCTGCTTAGGCTGCTGCCCCCGCGACCCGACCCCGGATAAGCGGCAAGAAGATGGATGGATGGATGGATAAAATAATCATTGGATCCTGACAGTAACAACAGCAGAGTCAACTGAGACTAATCAATGAATCATGTAGAAGGAAAAATAACTGAGTGTTTGAGTCTGAGACAGATCTGCTTCACAGTGCAGAGTGTGTGATGTTTGATTTCAGCAGCTGATCTTCAGTCAACAGAGTTTCTGTCCACAGGAGAGACTCTCCCTCCTACAGAGGAACCAGAGAGACTCTCCCTCCTACAGAGGAACGATAGAGAGACTCTCCCTCCTACAGAGGAGCCAGAGAGACTCTCCCTCCTACAGAGGACACAGAGAGGGTCTCCCTCCTACAGAGGACACAGAGAGACTGAGGAACCAGACCAGCAGACTCCAAACCCAGCATACAGAGGTTCAGTGAATGTGGTGTTGAAGGTGTGGAGGTGGATCAGTGTGTCAGAGGAGACTCTGTAGAAGGACAGAGTGCCAGCAGGACAGTCCACATACACTGCTACTCTGTTAGAGACAGAGGAGGAGGAGGAGGAGGGGGGGATGGGTGTTTTTCTGTTATTGTGACAGACAGAGTAACCATCATCATCAGTGCATCTCAGACTCCAGGACTGATCATTTCCTCCAAACAAAGAGTCATCACTGCATCCTTTCCTGCTGATTCTTCTGTAACTCACTGATATATCAACCTCTCCTCTCCACTCGACCTCCCAGTAACAGCGACCAGTCAGAACATTTCTACACAGCAGCTGAGGCAAGTAGTGAAATCTGTCTGGATGATCAGGATATGACTGATACTCCCACACATCTGTCACCTTCCTGTTGTTGTCAGACAGTTTGAGGTTTGTGTGCATTGTGTTTGGATCCAGTTCCAGTTCACAGGCATCTGATGGAGAGAACGAGACACAATACAGCTGCAGTTTATCATCTGTTGATTTATGAACTACTTTACTGAAACCAGTCAAACTTAAAGCGTCTCCATGACGACTGTGTTGGCCTCATACCAGCAGACAGAAGCAGGTGTGCACACAGTCACACAGCCTGATAACAAAGGCTGCATCTCAAATCTCTTATTTCATATTTCCTCCTCCATCCTGCCTGAACAGAAAGTTGTTGTGGTCCTCCATTTAACGTTGGTCCCAAGTCTTTCTACAGTATTTCTGCTCTGAGGAAACGTGAGAGCAGCCTTCACTCAAGTCTTTTAGCGGCTCACACGCCTCCTTATTTATTGATGAGCTGCTGCAGCTGATCACACTGATCTGATTCATCACAACATCTCTGCTGTTTCATACTGAAGTGGAGACACATTACACATTCAGCTCAACTCAATCATATTTACATTTCATTTATTTTCTGATTCAATGAAAGAAATTCATATTCAAATGTTACAGATTACTATCTTTGCAATGAGTTTATTCACTATTTTAGACCTGATGTTTCCTCTTTATGTTCCTTCTGCTAAAAGGAAGTTGAATCTTTTTCTCATTTATTTTATGTTTGTACTCATTCAGTAACTTTTGGACTCAGTAAACAGAAAGGCAGCTGCTGCGCTCTTATCATGTCAGCCGTGTGGAATTACTTTGCACGCAAGGAAGAGGATTAAAAAGTACTACAGATAAAAGTAGAAAGTTCAATCACTTCACGCTCACAGCCTCTCCAGCGGAGCAGCTATAGAACAGACATTAGTTTATATAATGCAGATTAGTAAAATATTACTTTTATGAGGGTCACAGTCACAGACAATAAACTACAAACTAATAATAACCCTTTAGCCTATTCATTATAATTCAGTTCTTTGCCTTAATAATGATAAAATTGAGAGTGTCCACCTGTCTGTCCTCATTGAGGAGGTTACATGTGAAAGAAGAACATTCAAGTTTGCAGTTTGCACTGATTTGAAGTTTAAATAAAGAGCTTATGGCTTGAGGAACATCATATTTTATTTCTTTGTTTAGGGGAGCAGAATAGTTGTTGCACAGTTTGAACATGGTGTTTTTAGATGTCCATATTAAGCAAAGTACATCTATACAAACTATCTGTATTGTTAACAACTTAACAGAGGACAAAAGAAGGTATCGGATTGATATCGTTATCTGACATGAAAGTTGTATCGAGCCATCCCTACTTTAAAGATGTCTCATCTTTTCACAAACGTTGTGACATCATTGTCACATTTTACAACTGTGAAATATTGTTTATTCATCTTTAAGATTGTTTTCATTGTTCCTCTCAGTTTCTTTTATAATGTATTGTTTCATATAGTATGTAGTAACGGTTGTGTTGACGTTGCTTTTCCCTGTATGCTTTGATTGATAACTGAGGTGATTAAAATCAGAGATACATGAGGGACATTTTGGAGCAGGTAGCGCCACCATGTGGACATTTATAAAAGAATTCTCTTAACTCCTGAACTGTGAGGAAATTTCTGTTTCATGGATTCATTGGTTCAAGATGAATGTCAGTTTAGGCCACGCCCATTTCTGACTAAACACATTTTCCATCATTTTGAACTTTTTTAACTTCTTTTACATATTTCATCCAGTTTTTCTCAAAGTTCTCATGAATCAAACTGAAAACACACTCACACTTCCTCAGACCAGGTTTCAGTCTCTGCAGTCCACCATGGTCCATCCTGGAGGAAGACACAAAGACACAATCAGCTTCATACACCTTCACTCATATCCACCATTAAACATGAACCAGAGTCCCTCAGTTAGAGTGTCTGTCTATCTGTCCATACCTGAGAGTGTCCACCTGTCTGTCCATACCTGAGAGTGTCCACCTGTCTGTCCATACCTGAGAGTCTCCATCTATCCATACCTGAGAGTGTCCATCTGTCTGTCCATACCTGAGAGTGTCCACCTGTCTGTCTATACCTGAAAGTGTCCATCTGTCTGTCCATACCTGAGAGTGTCCATCTGTCTGTCCATACCTGAGAGTGTCCACCTGTCTGTCCATACCTGAGAGTGTCCACCTGTCTGTCAATACCTGAGAGTGTCCATCTATCCATACCTGAGAGTGTCCACCTGTCTGTCTATACCTGAGAGTGTCCATCCCTGAGAGTGTCCACCTGTCTGTCCATACCTGAGAGTGTCCACCTGTCCACACTTGAGAATGTCCATCTGTCTGTCCATACCTGAGAGTGTCCATCTGTCTGTCCGTACCTGAGTGTGTCCATCTGTCCATACCTGAGAGTGTCCACCTGTCTGTCCATACCTGAGAGTGTCCATCTGTCCATTCCTGAGAGTGTCCACCTGTCTGTCCATACCTGAGAATGTCCATCTGTCTGTCCATACCTGAGAGTGTCCACCTGTCTGTCCATACCTGAGAGTGTCCATCTGTCTGTCCATACCTGAGAGTGTCCATCTGTCTGTCCATACCTGAGAATGTCCACCTGTCCATACCTGAGAGTGTCCACTTGTCTGTCCATACCTGAAAATGTCCACCTGTCCATACCTGAGAGTGTCCACCTGTCTGTCCATACCTGAGAGTGTCCACCTGTCTGTCCATACCTGAGAGTGTCCAGTCTCCAGTGTGGATCCTCCAGTCCAGCAGACAGGATCTTCTCTCCTGAGTCTCCTGGATGATTGTAGCTCAGGTCCAGCTCTCTCAGATGGGAGGGGTTGGCACTCAGAGCTGAGGCCAGAGAAGCACAGCCTTCCTCTGTGATCAGACATCCTGACAGACTGAACACACACAACACTTCATCTAATGAGCTAAAAAACATTCTCAACTCAGTAAACAGGATTTTATCCTTGAGGCCTTTATGTTGACACTCAGCGCCCCCTGCTGTATGTTTAGGTTAGTAGGAGAGGGTTAGGGTTACCACCTGTTGCTGCTGGAGGCTGAATTACTGAAGCTCAGAGTTTAATCTGATGCCATTCTGTTTTAACTGTGACAGAAGAAATGTCTTTAAAGTTAAATATTGTTTGACAATATTTGTAAAGACAGTGAGAAGATTTAATAGAAATGTAATGATGCTTACAGTATGCACATTGAGTCTTCATTAAAGATTAAATGACAGAAACATATTCTGACTCACATGTTGAAGAAAGCTTGTTACTTGTTTCAAACTTAGTGACTTTATAAAAAGAAGACATGATGTGTAAATAAACGATAGAACATATCTTTTTTTTCTTTTGTTGTGTTTGCTCCATGTCCCCCAGTAAGATGCCCCCCCCCTCAGGTGATGTAGGGTCAGGGGTCAGAGGTCAGAGTTAACCCCTGGCTGATTGCTCATATCTAATTGTGCTACTGAAGGAATTCCAACAGTGAGCAGACAGAGCAGGAAGACTATATGAACACATGCTGAGCACTCAGCTCACTTTACACTGCTCCATTACAACACCACTAATAGTGATAAGATTAACAAGATTATGCTCGGCTCCTTAATCACATCACGTTAACGCTAACAGCAATAATCATTTATTTAAATAAGTATATATATTCAGAAATTTGGCTGTTTCCAGTGATTTAAAAAAAAAAAGAGGAAACGACAAAACCATTTTGTACTGAAGAACAATTCAAAGCGTTTAGAAGACTTTTGACACCTCTGATATTACAACACATCAGCTCAGAACGTACAGAAAGTACATTTGGTATAAGAAGTCATCATGTAAACTAGAAACTGGGGAATGTAGGGGCGGCTGTGGCTCAGGAGGTAGAGCGGTCGACCTCCAATTGGAAGATTGGCGGTTCTATTCCCGGCTCCTCCAGTTCACATCTTGATGTGTCCTTCGGCAAGACACTTAACCCCAAATTGCTCCCGTTGCTGCGCCAACGGTGTATGAATATGAATGAATGGTTAAATTCCCCCAGATGAGCAGGTTGGCACCTGCTATCAGTGTATGAATGTATGTGAATGGGTGAATGACATGTAATGTAAAGTGCTTAAAGTGGCCACAAAGACTACAAAGGTGCTATATAAGTATAGTCTATTTACCATGTAAACTAGAAACTGAGGAAAACAAAATATTACTTATTATACATAATCATGAAAGCTGACCTGAGAGTTTCCAGTGTACAGTGTGGTCTCTCCAGTCCAGCAGAAAGCTGCTTCACTCCTGAATCCTGCAGGTTGTTGTTACTCAGGTCCAGATCTCTCAGACTAGAGGACTGGGAGCTGAGAACTGAGGACAGAGCTGCACAGCTTCTCTCTGAGAGGTTACAGCCACTCAACCTGGAGAAGAATCAGCAGAACAAAAGAAAACTATTGTAAATATGACTTGAGCAAAGATTAATCTGGATAGTTCTGTGTGCACCTACAGAGCTTTGTTGGAGGCTTTGACCACTGGCAGCAGCCTCAGAAGAGCCTCCTCTGAAGCCGAGTATTTCTTCAGGTCAAACACGTCCAGATCTTTTTCTGATGACAGTAAGATGAAGACCAGAGCTGACCACTGAGCAGGAGACAGTTTATCTGTGGAGAGACTTCCTGATCTCAGGTACTGCTGGATCTCCTCCACTAGAGAACGATCATTCAGTTCATTCAGACAGTGGAACAGATTGATGCTTCTCTCTGCAGACAGATTCTCACTGATCTTCTTCTTGATGTACTCGACTGTTTCCTGATGGGTCTGTGAGCCACTTCCTGTCTGTGTCAGCAGATCTCGTAGGAGAATCTGATTGGTCTGCAGTGAAAGACCCAGGAGGAAGCGGAGGAACAAGTCCAGGTGTCCATTTGGACTCTTTAAGGCCTCGTCCACAGCACTCTGGTAGAAACGTATTGATTTGAACACTTCAGCCCACCTGGATGTTGTTTGTTCTTCTGCCAGCAGATTGACTCCAGACTTGATGAATGTCAGATGGACATGAAGAGCAGCCAGAAACTCCTGAAGGCTCAGATGGACGAAGCAGAACACCTTGTCCTGGTACAGCCCTCTCTCCTCTTTAAAGACCTGTGTGAACACTCCTGAGCACACTGAGGCTGCTCTGATATCGATGCCACACTCTGTCAGGTCTGATTCATAGAAGATCAGGTTGCCTTTCTGCAGCTGCTCAAAAGCCAGTTTTCCCAGAGACTCAATCATCTTCCTGCTCTCTGGACTCCAGTGTGGATCTGTCTCAGCTCCTCCATCATACTTGATGTTCTTCAGTTTGGACTGAAGCACCAGGAAGTGAGTGTACATCTCAGTCAGGGTCTTGGGTAGCTCTCCTCCCTCTCTGCTTTTCAACACATCCTCCAGAACTGTAGCAGTGATCCAGCAGAAGACTGGGATGTGGCACATGATGTGGAGGCTTCGTGATGTCTTGATGTGGGAGATGATGGTTCTGGCCTGCTCCTCATCGCTGAATCTCTTCCTGAAGTACTCCTCCTTCTGTGGGTCAGTGAACCCTCTGACCTCTGTCACCATGCCGACACACTCAGGAGGGATCTGATTGGCTGCTGCAGGTCGTGTGGTTATCCAGAGGCGAGCAGAGGGAAGCAGCTTCCCCCTGATGAGGTTTGTCAGCAACACATCTACTGAGGTGGACTCTGTAACATCAGTCAGGATCTCAGTGTTGTGGAAGTCCAGAGGAAGTCGACACTCATCCAGACCGTCAAAGATGAACACAACCTGGAACTCTTCAAACCTGCAGATTCCTGCTTCTTTGGTTTCAGTAAAGAAGTGATGAACAAGTTCCACCAAACTGTACGTTTTCCCTTTCAGCACATTCAGCTCTCTGAAAGTGAATGGAAATGTGAAGTGTATGTCCTGGTTGGCTTTGTCCTCAGCCCAGTCCAGAGTGAACTTCTGTGTTAAGACTGTTTTCCCAATGCCAGCCACTCCCTTTGTCATCACTGTTCTGATTGGTTCATCTCTTCCAGGTGAGGCTTTAAAGAAATCTTCTTGTCTGATTGTTGTTTCTGGTCTGTCTGGTTTCCTGGATGCTGTTTCAATCTGTCTGACCTCATGTTCATCATTGACCTCTGCAGTCCCTCCCTCTGTGATGTAGAGCGGAGTGTAGATCTGATTCAGAAGGGTTGGGTTTCCTGCTTTAGCGATCCCCTCAAACAGACACTGGAACTTCTTCCCCAGGTTAGACTTGAGTTTACGTCGACACTTTGCAGCACGAGTTCCTGAATGAACAAACAACAAATGAAATCAGTGAGTGGATCCTACAGAAAGAACAAACATGCATTAAGGACATAAACGCCTGGATGAGCTTCAACTTCCTTTTATTAAACTCAGAAAAAAACTGAAGTTATTGAGCTTGGCCCTAAACACCTTAGAAACTCATTATCAAATGACATAACTACTCTGGATGGCATTTCTCTGGCCTCCAGCACCACTGTAAGGAACCTTGGAGTTATATTTGTCAGGATTTCCTGTGTTTTCCACTTCCCCCAGTTTCCCCCTCCTTTTCTGTGTTGGGTGTGTCTGTCTTGTGTTTGTGTGTTCTGACTGGAGGTTGGTCTGGAGCTGGGCGGAGCTGGAACACTTACCTGCACACCTATAATCAGTGAAACCTCATCTGCATCTACTCACCTCGTCCATAAATCCTGGTTCAATCCTCCGCTCGTCACCAGATCGTCTGCTTACCCACAGTGGTATAGTGCCGTAGCTCTTGTCTCTTCGTCAGTGTTTTCGTTGCATTAATTGATTGTTGTTTGCCTGTCTTCAGCTCCTGGACCCATCTACTCACCTATTCCGTCTGGTCTCCCTGGAACCCTCTTTCTGCTCCACCAGTCCGCCAGCCTCCCTCCCAGCATATCTGTCCCTGCTTCCATCTCCATCCTCCTGTGCACCTGTTCCCACCTGTGTCTTGGCAATAAACCGGTTTATCACCACCACCTCAGAGTTCTTGGTTTGTGTCTGAACCGTGACAATATTTGATCAGGAGTTGTCCTTTAATTCCCACATAAACAAAGTTCAAGGACTGCCTTCAGTCATCTGCATAATATTGCAAAAATTAGACATATCCTGTCTCACAATGATGCTGAAAAACTAGTCCATGCATTTGTTACTTTTAGGCTGGACTCCTACTCCTGAACGCAGCTGCTCGCGATCTGACAGACTTTAGAAAGATCATATTACTCCCATTTTAACTTAACTGCATCGGCTTCCTGTAAAATTCAGAATAGAATTCAAAATCCTTCTCCTCACCTTGAAAGCTCTCAATGATTAGGCTCCATCATATCTTAAAGAACTCATAGAACCTTATGAACCTACTAGAACACTGCGCTCCCAGCTCATAGAACCTTATGAACCTACTAGAACACTGCGCTCCCAGCTCATAGAACCTTATGAACCTACTAGAACACTGCGCTCCCAGCTCATAGAACCTTATGAACCTACTAGAACACTGTGCTCCCAGCTCATAGAACCTTATGAACCTACTAGAACACTGTGCTCCCAGCATGCAGGCCTACTTATGGTTCCTAGTATCTCTAAAAGTAGAACAGGAGGCAGTTCTTCAGTTCTCAGGTTCCTCTCCTGTGGAACCATCTCCCAGATTGGTTCCGGGGGCAGAACCCTCTCTACGTTTAAGAGTAGGCTTCACGTTCCTTTGTGATAATGCTTATAGTTCGGGCCTGTTCCAGCTCCTAGTTTATGCTGCTATAGGCTTATACTGCGGGGGGACTCCCATGATGCACTGGGCTCCTCTCTCCTCCTCCCTCTCTCTCTCTATCCATCCATCTATATCCATTAACATTCATGTTCTATTAATGCATCAATAAGCTAAACTTCTTCCCTGGAGTTGTCTGTGCTTTCTGGTCTCACAGGTAATCTGGGCCTGTAGACGTCCGGATGACTGATTCCAGTCCTGAACCTTCAATGTGCTTCTTTCTCCTCTCCT
Source organism: Scomber japonicus (assembly GCF_027409825.1). Lineage (NCBI taxonomy): Eukaryota > Metazoa > Chordata > Actinopteri > Scombriformes > Scombridae > Scomber > Scomber japonicus. Next base: position 1,234,218 of record NC_070579.1, on the reverse strand, counting down.
TCCTCTCTCTCCTCTCTACTACAACCGGTCCAGGCAGATGTTCTCCCACTCTGTCTGGTTCTGAGGGTTCTTCCTGTTAAAGGGAGTTTTTTCTCTCCACTGTCACCAAGTGCTGCTCATGGAGGAATGTTGGGTCTCTTTAAAATTAAAACCTGAAGAGTTCGGTTTAGACCTGCTCTATGTGGAAAGAGCCTTGAGATAACTCTGTTGTGATTTGGCGCAATACAAATAAAGATTGATTGATTATCTGTTAAAATCCTCTTACTGCTCTGCAGACACTCAGCCAGCTCCTCCTGCTTCATTCTCCTCAGGAAGTGCACTGTGATCTTCAGAAATGCCTCTCTGCTGCTCCTCCTCTGCTCTTCCTCCTCACCGTCCAACACCTCCTCATCCTCACTCTGACTCTCTAAGCATTCTGGGTCATCTGGACTCAGACCCCTCTGGACTCTCTTCAGCTCGTTCTTCACAAAAGTGAGGATGTTCTCCTCCAGCAGCTGGAACAGAAAGATAAAGTGAACATTTCATTTAAACTGGTAGAACACAACATGTGATTCATGTGTCAGTCTGAAGGCCTACTGGTCTAAACAGAACAGCATGGACACTGTTAGGACCTGAATGCTACTTTACTATTTCATCTTTGGTTGATGGAGTTAATAGTAAAAGGTGTGTTTGTACATGTACACACCATAAATATGGAGTCCAGCTGTGTTTGATGCTGCTGTGCAGACTGATCACTGGGAACCTCTGAGCTCTGCTGCTGAACTCTGTGGAGAAAACATCATGTTTAAGGACATTTAATGACTGGAATCTGCACTCAGCTTATTAAAGATGTTCTGTCATGATGACTAAATGAACTCATGTAAATGCTGCTCTGATTACTGGATGTTAAATTCTTACCTTCCATCAGCAGGTTGTCCATCTTTAAACTTAATAAGACCACCCTTAGACCGGTCACTCTTCATGGACACACAGCTGGGTTCAGGAGAGTCTGCTCTCTGCTGCTGCATCCTGATATGAATAAAACAGAGACAAAAGCATGTAGTTAACACCAAAGAACTGCTGCCCAGCTTCACTGAGTGTCTGCTGTCCAGCTTCACTGAGTCTTTGCTGACCAGCTTCACTGAGTCTCTGCTGTCCAGTGCCTCCACAGACACCCAGCCAGCTCTTAAAACATCAGCCCCCCCTGCTGAGGTCCTCCTGTCTCTTGGCCTCCTTTCCATGTGGTTTTGTTGACACCTTGGTCCCCAAAGTTTCTGTCCTGAGCAGCTCTTTCAGCCTCCAGAGTGGTCCTGCCCATCTGTCCTGCCTTCTTTCTCCTCTGTGTCTTCTCCCTCCTGACCAGCCTGGAGGGACATTTGGGAGCTGTCCCTTGAGGGGCGACTGTCATGGTTCCTGTTTAAGCTCTGTTTGTGTTGTCCTGTCTGTTTCTGTCCCTGCCTTCAGTTTCAAACCCACCTGCTCACCTGCTGCCACTGTGTAATTCCCTCATCAGCTCCTCACTACATATACTGCTCTCACTCATTTTCTTTCATTCTAGACACTAGATTGTGATGCTGTTCCTGGCTGTTCCTGTTCCTGTTGGTTTCAACCTTATTTCAACTACTTTCCCTTTATGGTCTGTAAGCCTGTCTGTTGGTTTCTGAGCATTAAAGCTGTTTCCATTTAACCTGTCTGTGGTGTTTGTGCCTGGTTCACCTGCTTCGCCCCACATAACACAGGAGGTTTATTCAGCCCAAACAGCCAACCAACCATTTTTAACTTCTTACCTTCCATCAGCAGGTTGTCCATCTTTAAACTTAATAAGACCACCCTTAGACCGGTCACTCTTCATGGACACACAGCTGGGTTCAGGAGAGTCTGCTCTCTGCTGCTGCATCCTGATATGAATAAAGAAAAAAGCATGTAGTTAACACCAAAGAACTGCTGCTCAGTGCCTCCACAGACCCAACCAGGCCAGAAGGGATGAGTAATCCCCCCAGCGTTTTCTGGGTCTCCTCCCAGTTGGACGTGCCTGGAACTCCTCACGTCCAGGTGGATCCTGACCAGGAGCCCAATCCACCTCAGCTGGCTCCTTTCCATGTGAAGGAGCAGCAGCTCTACTCCTAGCCTCCCCTGGATGTCTGAACTCCTGACCCAATCTCTAAGGCTGAGCCCAGACACTCTCTGCTTGGATCCAGCATCTCATTGTTTGGGTCACTACCCAAAGCTGGTGAGCAGAGGTGAGGGTTGGGACGTAGACTGACTGCTAAACTTCACCTTCAGGCTCAATCAATCAATCAATCAATATTTATTTGTATAGCGTCAAATCACAACAAAGTTATCTCAAGGCTCTTTCCATATAGAGCAGGTCTAAACTGAACTCTTCAGGGTTTAACTTTAAAGAGACCCAACATTCTCACATGAGCAGCACTTGGCAACAGTGGCAAGAAAAAACAGGACGAAACAGGAAGAAACCTCAGGCCGAACCAGACTCAGAGTGGGCGGCCATCTGCCTCGAACGGTTGGGGTTGAGAGGAGAGAAAGGAAGGATAGAGGAGAGAAGCACAATGAAAATCAACAATGAAGCTAGAAGGTCCGGGACTGGAATCTGTCATCCGGACGTTTACAGGCCCAGATTACCTGTGAGACCAGAAAGCACACTCCGGGAAAGAAGTTTAGCTTATTGATGCATTAATAGAACATGAATGTTAATGGATATAGATGGATGGATAGAGAGAGAGAGGGAGGAGGAGAGAGGAGCTCAGTGCATCATGGGAGTCCCCCGGCAGTCTAAGCCTATAGCAGCATAAGCTAAGAGCTCTAAGAGCTGTAACTGTAACTATAAGCTCCTTCTACACCAGGACGGTCATCACTGCTGATCACCCCCCACGCCCCGCCCGCAACCCTGAGGGGGCAGTCCACCTTTTCCCAGCAGAGCACCATGGCCTCAGATTTGGAGGTGCTGACTCTCATCCTGACCACTTCAATCGGCTGCAAACCGTCCCAGAGCCTATTGGAGGTCTTCACATGTAGAGTCCAACAGAACAACATCAACCGTGAACAGCGGAGAGGCGAATCTGGGGTCCCCAAACTGGACTCTCTACTCCCCCTGGCTGCACCTTGAGACTCTGTTCATGAAGATTACAAACAGGATCAAAGACCAGGGACCCCAAACTCAAACTCCCACAACACCTCCCACAAAGTCTCCCGAGGGACACGGTCCTAAGCCTTCTCCAAGTCCACAAAGCACATGTAGACTGGATGTGTGAACTCCCATGATCCCTCCAGGATCCCTGCAGGGTGAAGAGCTGGTCCACTGTTCCACGTCCAGAATCCACATTGCTCCTCCTGAATCAGAGGTTCGACAATCGGCCAACCATTTTTAAATCCTTACCTTCCATCAGCAGGTTGTCCATCTTTAAACTTAACAAGACCACCCTTAGACTGGTCACTCTTCATGGACACACAGCTGGGTTCAGGAGAGTCTGCTCTCTGCTGCTGCATCCTGATACAAACAAACAAACAACAAATCAAAGAGTTTAAAAAGATGAATTTTGAGCAGACTGTCAGCAGCTGAAGTTTTAGAAGCAGAATGAAAATCAGTAAGAAGACAGTGGATGAGAAACGTTCTCCTGTTCATCAAAATGTCATCTGATGAAAGATGCTGTCTCATCTTAGTTGATTAGTTGACTAATCAGTGGTTGAGGTCTTTGTTAACTCACAAAGTTAGTAGTTCATTCTGAGTTATTGTGACTTATTATTCAGTAGTTGAGTGTCAGATGTGACAGTGAGTGTGAATAATGATGGTGGAGTGATGCGAGTGGAGAACAGTGATGGACAGTTAGAGATCCTCATCTCACCTCTGAGCTTTGGTCTGGCTGTCATGTTCCCCACATCGAGGGCGTTTAGAGGGAGGGACTCCCTCCTCTCTGTCCTCACACTGATCCATAGCAGAGAAACAGCTGCTGGGAGAGCTGCACTCACTCACTACAACATGGAAGATGTTCAGCTGCTCAGTTCACATCCAGTCACAGAGACTTTGGAGCTTCAGCTGTGGAGGAAATACAGAGAGAGAAGATGCTGCTGATTCTCCTTCATCAGTCCATCTGATGTGAGGCTGCTGTCACTTCATCATCACTTCACTGTCAAAGTCTACAAACATCAAATGTGCTTCTACTGACAGCTGGAGGAGGGACCACACCACCATCATCCATTACAAAGAGCCAGGAGACAAACATCTGACAGGCTGCTGCTCAACATCAGTCAAACCAATTAGCTGATAGATTTTAGGAGACGGGAGGTGAAGACACATGAGTGTGTCTACATGAAAGGAGCTGAGGTGGAACAGGTGATCAGCTTCAGGTTCCTGCATCACTGACTCTCTACTGTTCTCTCTACTGTTCTCTGATGCTTTGAACATCAGCTGTTTCTATTATTTCGTCCACCCTCATTGATAGAAATGGACTAAATATGAGAAACAGCTCTCAGTAGAACAATATCATTCAACAGCAGCACAAAGTGCAGCCTCCAAAATGAGCAAGAAGCTGAATGAACACAAAGTGAACATTAAAGCTTGATGAAGGAGGATTTACTGCAGGACTGTTGGATCACACTGCAGCAGCTGGACCTCACAAACTGACTCTAACTGCTTTATTTCACTTCTCTCATTCTAATGACATGTGTTTGTGTCTCAGCTGCATTTCACTGTACAGTCCTGGATTGTGTGATGACAGTAAAGCTGAAGCAGCAGACTGACTTTATTCAGAGTTTCCTCAGAAGTGAAATGAGTCACATGACTCCCTCTCTCCTCCACCTTGTTACCCTGCTGCTGCTCTCTGACTCTGTTCATTCTCTACTAATCTAATGACATCAGAGTAATGACATCTGTACCTGTGTAACACCACACTATTTCACTGGACAGGAATCTAATCCAACATCATTTCTCACCTGTCTTTTTCTCTCTGAACAATAAATGAAGTTCAAGCTGTCAGAGGAAAACCTCCATTAACATGATGATACATTTAACATCTGCTCCCTGTATACTCTGTAGTATAGACTACTCCATAGTATACAGTATATAGACTACTATATAGTACACAACTGAGTATTTATAATATTATTATAGAAAGACCAAACTGACAAAATGGCGGACTGAGAGAAAAAGTCTGTCTGAGTCTGTTCTGGATCAAAGTTGATTCCCACTCAGTCCTGGACTAATCAGAGTCAGCTGTTAACTGAGCTGAGCTCCTCTCAACACTAACAGCAGCTTCACTTTCTGCTCATTACACTTTTTACTGTCAAATAACTGAAAACTGTCACTTACCCAAGCTTCACACGGAGAAAATATCTGCGTCACAGTAAAAAGACAAAGTGAAAGTTTAAAAACAGGAAGCCACAAACAGGAAATGAACTGCTGCTGTATATGTACATATATATATATATATACATATACTCCATTACAAGTAAAAGTACTGCAGTATTATAGTGATGTAGTATGCAGTATTACAGTAAAAGTACTGCAGTATTATAGTGATGTAATATGCAGTATTACAGTAAAAGTACTGCAGTATTATAGTGATGTAGTATGCAGTATTACAGTAAAAGTACTGCAGTATTATAGTGATGTAGTATGCAGTATTACAGTAAAAGTACTGCAGTATTATAGTGATGTAGTATGCAGTATTACAGTAAAAGTACTGCAGTATTATAGTGATGTAGTATGCAGTATTACAGTAAAAGTACTGCAGCGTCTTCTATGAGAAAACTTATATTTCTAGTTGTGGTATCGCAGCTTATCATTGTTTATTGTTGTATGTTTCACTCCTTATTTGCAGGACATATTACATATCTAGTGCTGTAGTACCTGAGAGTCCAGCAGAGGGCGTGTTGAGTATAATGTAGAGTTCAAGGTCTATGTTAATTAGGGAGAAGAAGACATGCAGGAGTCATGTAGAAATGACAGAGTTCATTATTGTACGCTGCACGGGGTTCATTAAAGGAAATGAACGTTGGTATAAAGAGTGGACATTTGATTCTTTTAGTGAAGATGCAACACTAGAGGGAATATAACTGAAATATAACTTGTGAACAGATTTGAGGCTCATTGATGGAATTTGTGGAGGAGTAAAATGTGACTGTCTTTCTAATCTAGTGCTATTATTATTCTAATGATCATAGTTTGATCAGATTATAGAAGGTGAAATATCCTCATGTGTACGTGTCACAGGTTTCTTAAATCTCGGGCACACAAGCACACAGACAGAGTCAGTCAAAGTTCAATAACACAGGCAGGCTTTGTTAAAACAGTCAAAAATGGGGGAGACAGAGGGGACACAGTCTTTAACGGGGATCCCAAAAAGCTGGCCAGACAGTCTATGGTCCTCCCTCTCTCCTTTCCTTCCTTCCTTCCATCCTTCCTTCCTCCCTCCCTTCATTCTTCTTCTGGCCAGACAGTCTGTGGTGCCCCCTTTAACAGTCTGTACTGCACCTTAGTTCCAGGGGTTCTGTCCAAAAAGGAAGGTACAGTAAGGGGGAGTCGAGGGCGTGGCTACGGCCTTAGTGCGCTCTGTATTGTTTCCTTCCTTCCTCCTTCTACCTCCCTTCCTCCTTTCCTTCCTTCTTCCCTTCCTCCCTCCTTTCCTTCCTTCTTCCCTTCCTTCCTCCTTTCCTTCCTTCTCCCCCTGCCTCCCTCCCTCTTTTCCTTCCTTCTTCCCTTCCCCCCCTCCTCCTCCTCCTCCCTCCCTCCCTCTTTCCTTCCTCCCTTCCTCCCTCCTTTTTCTTCCTCCTTTCCTTCCTTCTTCCCTTCCTTCCTTCTCCCCCTGCCTCCCTCCCTCTTTTCCTTCCTTCATTCCTCCCTCCTTTCCTTCCTTCTTCCCTTCCTTCCTCCTTTCTTTCCTTCTCCCCCTGACTCCCTCCCTCTTTCCTTCCTTCCATCCTTCATTCTTCTTCTGGCCAGACAGTCTATGGTGCCCCCTTTAACGGTCTGTACTCCACCTTAGTTCCAGGGGTTCTGTCCAAACAGGAAGGTACAGTAAGGGGGAGTCGAGGGCGTGGCTACGGCCTTAGTGCGCTCTGTATTGTTGCAGCTGTTAGCGGGGCGCTTGATACACTGGCTCTGCTCTGGTGAGCCGGCTCTGGAGAAGTCTCAGGAAAGATAAAACACAGAGTAAAGGCTGTGCTGTCTTTAAAGTTAAGTTAAAGAAGTTAAATAAGTTATTGGTTAAAAAAGTAAAATGTGAGTGCTCTATTCGTCAGATCTCAGAAATAGCATCAGAGTGAGCGCTCTGTTCTGTGTGTTTTTATCACAGCTCTGTATCTCTCCTGCTAGTTTAGCTGCTTCTTCAGTGACAAACAGACAGATGAACACATGTTGCCGAACACTTTATGATACGCTTCTGCCTTGGAGACTATTTGTCTTTAAGTAACCGAGTGTGTGTGGAGAGTTATCTGACACTTTTGGTTTTTGAGAGTGTGATATTTGCCATTTCTATCGATATGTTATTGTATACTGATTTATGTTCTTATCTCTGTAATATCTCAGTCTTACAAAAACAAAAGAGGAAACAGTAAACACAAGAAAAGTCAAGCCTTGTGTCGTTATTGGAGGACTTATTGTATGTTAGCTGGCTGTCTAGCTTTGGACAGGACTACGCGCTGCAAGGGCAGTACAAAGGCACCAATTCTACCCACACAGCAGGTCTGAATTGTTTTACTCGCCTCCTTTGCACAGGCGTGGCAATCCACTCAGCCGCGTGTCTTTGTCCGACCCTTTCAGCCTGGTGTCCTTTTCTCTCTGCTGTCTTTGTTCCCTTCTGCCAGTCCTCCTCAGTCCTGCTCTGAGTCCTCTTCTTGTCTTCCCTTCCACCTCCCTTCCTCCTCCCTTCTTCCCTTCCTTCCTCCCTCCCTCCTTTCCTCCCTTCTTCCCTTCCTCTCTCCTTTCCTTTGTTCACTTCTGCCAGTCCTCCTCAGTCCTGCTCCGAGTCCTCTTCTTGTCTGTGTGGGAAGGTAATTGCTACCTGGCTTCCTTCTTTCCGTCCTCCTTCTCCCTTACTCCCTCCTTTTCCTTCCTTCTTCCCTTCCTTCCTCCTCCCTCCCTCCCTTCCTTCCTTCTTCCCTCCCTCTTTCCTTCCTCCCTTCTTTACTCCCTCCCTCCTTTCCTCCCTTCTTCCCTCCCTCCCTCCTTTCCTTTGTTCACTTCTGCCAGTCCTCCTCAGTCCTGCTCTGAGTCCTCTTCTTGTCTGTGTGGGAAGGTAATTGCTACCTGGCTACAGGTGTGCCAAGTTACTGCAGGGGTGGTCCTTCAGACACTCAGGAGAGAAACACTTCAAAACAGTGAATTACACACAATCAATAAAAACAATACAGTGCAAATAAACACACAGAAAGGTCTCTGCTGCTTCCTTCCATCCTTCCTTCCTTCCTTCCTTCCTGGTCATGTTGGTTATTTTATTATTATCTCTTTCTTTATGTTTTACTGTGTCTTCCATCTTCTCTGTCTCATGATGAGGAACAGTCTGCTGCAAACCTGCTCAAAGCTAAACCTTCCTTAACCATTGTGTCTCCCTCCTTCCTTCCTTCCTTCTTCCTTCCTTCTTCCCTTCCTTCCTCCTTTGCTTCCTTCTTCCCCTACCTCCCTCCCTCCCTCCCTCTTTTCCTTCCTTCCTTCTTGCCTTCCACCTTCCTTCCTTCCATCCTTCCTTCCTTCCTTCCTCCCTTCTTCCTTTCCTTCCTTCTGAGCTTAGCACAAAGACTGGAAGCAGAGGGAAACTGTTAGCCTAGCTTTCCTTTCATTCCTGAAGCCAATAATTTAAATTAGCCTCGATGGCATGCTAATTAGCTATTGGCAGCTATTGTCATTATACTAGTTAGCTTTGGGGCTAGTCTGACTAGCTTTGTTCTAATCTAGCTAGCTGTTCCTTTCATGTGCTAGCTGCTAATTAGAAACCATTTAATCAGCTGGATAACGTTAGCTTTCATTATCTGCCAAACTTTGTCATTTAGAGTTAAACTAAGATAAACATTAGCGTCTGTGTGGCTAATGTTAGCGTAGTTAATAATAGTTATAGTAATAATAATATGATTAGTTAATAACAGGACAGTTATCATGCTGGGTTCATTAATTCACTTTATTAAAGACTGATCTTTAGATGATCTCACAACACTGGAACAGTAGCGAACATCTTTTCATGTTTCGTTAAATGAAATGAAACCAGTTAAACATCTTACTGACATTATTCCACTTTTACATTCAGGGACAAAATGAAATAAAAGTTCTACAGTTTCATTCTCAGGATGTCAGATATTCTTTTTCTGGGTATAAAATTCTCCACATTTATGGTTTAATATCTTTAAAATATGTCATTAATATGTAATATGTTGTAATGTACAAAAATAGTAGATGACAGTAGAGACTCGTCAGCTGTTCATCAGGCTGTTTAACGTTACCTAGCGGAGGCATCGCTCTTGTTGCTATGGTAACCTGTAATTGAAGGAGGCGTGTTTGGACCCTGCGGAGCTCCAGCAGGAAACAAGAGACTCCATTAAAGTTTGATTTATTTCTGAAGGTTCAACTTTAACCTCCTGCCTCCTCATATGGAGACGACATTAAACTTCACTCTGCTGAACTTTGACCTGCTGTCCTCGTTCATAAACACCTCTTTGTGCCACCTAGTGGTCAAAAAGCACATTACACATTAATCAGTGTAGAAACCAGATGGCTTCTTGGCCAAATCAATCAGCTGATCCCAGATAAAAGTGGAGCAGGAACAAAACCTGTTTAATAATGTTTATTTGATATGAATTTGAGTCATTTTAGCAACAAGCTACGACACTGCTAATCAGGACGTTTGAGGACGTTGGGACTTTATTATCATTAGTGTAAATGTGAGGAAATAAATCGTTTTATACACTGATGAATTAATTGTGTTACAGTAAAATAATCATTGGATCCTGACAGTAACAACAGCAGAGTCAACTGAGACTAATCAATGAATCATGTAGAAGGAAAAATAACTGAGTGTTTGAGTCTGAGACAGATCTGCTTCACAGTGCAGAGTGTGTGTGATGTTTGATTTCAGCAGCTGATCATCAGTCAGCAGAGTTTCTGTCCACAGGAGAGACTCTCCCTCCTACAGAGGAACCAGAGAGACTCTCCCTCCTACAGAGGAACCAGAGAGACTCTCCCTCCTACAGAGGAACCAGAGAGACTCTCCCTCCTACAGAGGAACCAGGGAGACCCTCCCTCCTACAGAGGACACAGAGAGACTCTCCCTCCTACAGAGGAACCAGAGAGATTCTCCCTCCTACAGAGGAACCAGAGAGACTCTCCCTCCTACAGAGGAACCAGAGAGATTGAACCAGAACAGAACCCAAACCCAGCACACAGAGGTTCAGTGAATGTGGAGTTGAAGGTGTGGAGGTGGATCAGTGTGTCAGAGGAGACTCTGTAGAAGGACAGAGTGCCAGCAGGACAGTCCACATACACTGCTACTCTGTTAGAGTCAGAGGAGGAGGAGGAGGAGGAGGAGGAGAAGGAGGAGATGGATGTTTGTCTCTTATTGTGCCAGACAGAGTAACGACCATCATCAGAGCAGTCCAGACTCCAGGACTGATCATTATGTCCAAACACACAATCTTCACTGACTCCTTTCCTGTTGATTCTTCTGTAACTCACTGATATATAAACCCATTCTTTCCACTCGACCTCCCAGTAACAGCGACCAGTCAGATCATTTCTACACAGCAGCTGAGGCCAGGAGTCAAATCTGTCTGGATGATCAGGATATGACTGATCCTCCTTCTTCACATATGTCAGCTTCCTGTTGTTATCAGACAGTTTGAGTTCTCTGTTCATTGTGTTTGGATCCAGTTCCAGTTCACAGGCATCTGATGGAGAGAACGAGACACAATACAGCTGCAGTTTATCATCTGTTGATTTATGAACTACTTTACTGAAACCATTCAAACTTAAAGCGTTTCCATGACGACTGTGTTGGCCTCATACCAGCAGACAGAAGCAGGTGTGCACACAGTCACACAGCCTGATAACAAAGGCTGCATCTCAAATCTCTTATTTCATATTTCCTACTCCATCCTGCCTGAACAGGAAGTAGTTTTGGTCCTCCATTTAACGTTGGTCCCAAGTCTTTCTACAGTATTTCTGCTCTGAGGAAACGTGAGAGCAGCCTTCACTCAAGTCTTTTAGCGGCTCACACGCCTCCTTATTTATTAATGAGCTGCTGCAGCTGATCACACTGATCTGATTCATCACAACATCTCTGCTGTTTCATACTGAAGTGGAGACACATTACACATTCAGCTCAACTCAATCATATTTACATTTCATCTCCTGTGATTGGTTGTTGATGAGGTCACTGTGCATATCTCTGATGTTTGGTTAGTGGTCTCTGACCTCAGGGAGGCAACACCTAATTATTCATTCATATTCATGTTTTTATTGATTTTTAATGATTATCTTTGATAACTATTACTTATTGCTGATAATCAAACCTGCTCCTACTGAGTCCCAACAACTGAGACATCACTGAGGAAGACCATGAGATGTGACTGAAAGCTTTGGACATACAGAGTAAGTGAACCTTTAACAGTTCAGTTAGAACATGAACAGTCAACATGACAGTGATATTCAGTAATATTCATGTTTGTTCATCAGGTTTGGTGTAAAGTGAAGGTCTTTGCACATCAAGTCTGTTATTTTCATCTCAAACTGTCGTCTGTTACAAACACATTTTAGTCCAAATGCTCCAAACAGCTGAAGTCAGTATGAATGAATGAACTTTATCTGCAGGAGAGACATGAGGGACATTTTGGAGGAGGTAGCGCCACCATGTCACATTTATAAAACATTTCTCTTTTAACTCCTGAACTGTGACCAACAGAAGGACATTTCTGTTTCATGGATTCATTGATTCAAGATAAATGTCAGTTTAGGCCACGCCCATTTCTGACTAAACACATTTTCCATCATTTTGAACTTTTTTCACTTCTTTTACATATTTCATCCAGTTTTTCTCAAAGTTCTCATGAATCAAACTGAAAACACACTCACACTTCCTCACACCAGGTTTCAGTGTCTGTGGTCCACCATGGTCCATCCTGGAGGAAGAGACAAAGACACAATCAGCTTCATACACCTTCACTCATATCCACCATTAAACATGAACCACAGTCCCTCAGTTAGTCAGAGTGTCTGTCCATCTGTCCATACCTGAGAGTGTCCACCTGTCTGTCCATACCTGAGAGTGTCCATCTGTCTGTCCATACCTGAGAGTGTCTACCTGTCCATACCTGAGAGTGTCCATCTGTCTGTCCATACCTGAGAGTGTCTACCTGTCTGTCCATACCTGAGAGTGTCCACCTGTCTGTCCATACCTGAGAGTGTCCACCTGTCTGTCCATACCTGAGAGTGTCCATCTGTCTGTCCATACCGGAGAGTGTCCACCTGTCTATACCTGAGAGTGTCCGCCTGTCTGTCCATACCTGAGAGTGTCTACCTGTCTGTCCATACCTGAGAGTGTCTACCTGTCTGTCCATACCTGAGAGTGTCCACCTGTCTGTCCATACCTGAGAGTGTCCACCTGTCTGTCCATACCTGAGAGTGTCCATCTGTCTGTCCATACCGGAGAGTGTCTACCTGTCTGTCCATACCTGAGAGTGTCCATCTGTCTGTCCATACCGGAGAGTGTCTACCTGTCCATACCTGAGAGTGTCCATCTGTCCATACCTGAGAGTGTCCACCTGTCTGTCCATACCTGAGAGTGTCCACCTGTCCATACCTGAGAGTGTCCATCTGTCCATACCTGAGAGTGTCCACCTGTCTGTCCATACCTGAGAGTGTCCACCTGTCTGTCCATACCTGAGAGTGTCCACCTGTTTGTCCATACCTGAGAGTGTCCATCTGTCTGTCCATACCTGAGAGTGTCCATCTGTCCATACCTGAGAGTGTCTACCTGTCCATACCTGAGAGTGTCCATCTGTCCATACCTGAGAGTGTCCACCTGTCTGTCCATACCTGAGAGTGTCCACCTGTCCATACCTGAGAGTGTCCATCTGTCCATACCTGAGAGTGTCCACCTGTCTGTCCATACCTGAGAGTGTCCACCTGTCTGTCCATACCTGAGAGTGTCCACCTGTTTGTCCATACCTGAGAGTGTCCATCTGTCTGTCCATACCTGAGAGTGTCCAGTCTCCAGTGTGGATCCTTGAGTCCAGCAGACAGGATCTTCTCTCCTGAGTCTCCTGGATGATTGTAGCTCAGGTCCAGCTCTCTCAGATGGGAGGGGTTGGCACTCAGAGCTGAGGCCAGAGAAGCACAGCCTTCCTCTGTGATCCGACATCCTGAAAGACTGAACACACACACAGCAGTTCATCTAATGAGCTTAAAAACATTCTCAACTCAATAAACAGGATTTTGTCCTTCAGGCCTTTATGTTGACACTCAGCGCCCCCTGCTGTATGTTTAGGTTAGTAGGAGAGGGTTAGGGTTACCACCTGTTGCTGCTGGAGCTGAGTTTAATCTGATGCCATTCAGTTTTAACTGTGGCAGAAGAAATGTCTTTAAAGTTAAATATTATTTGACAACATTTGTCAAGAAGATTTAATAGAAATTTAATGATTTAAATTTAAATTTAATGATGCTTATAGTATGCATATTGAGTCTTCATTAAAGCCACATGTTGGCGTCAGGTATCTGAACTGAATTTTCTTCTTTGAGTTTTTACTTTTACTCCCTACATTAGAACACAAATATCTGGACTTTGTATTCCTTCCATTATCAGCCCCCCCCCTCCCCCGGGTGACGTAGGGTCAGAGGTCAGGGTTAACCCCTGGCTCATATCTAAATGTTCTATTTTTGGTTTTGTTGAGTTATCAAATGAGGTACTTTTTCTTTACTTGAGTAAAGAGTTGAATCAGTACTTCTACTTTAATACATATAATATCGGCTCAGAAGGTACAGAAAATATGTTTAGTATAAGAACTCTTCGTGTAAACTAACCCTCTTCACTGAGTCTCTACTGCCTCCACAGACACACAACCATCTCCCAAAACATCAGCCCCCTGCTGAGGTCCTCCTGTCTCTTGGTTTCCTTTCTACATGGTAAATACCAGTTCCTGCTCTTTTTAGGCATGACACATATTTTTAAAGACTGGCCCTGGTGCTTTATGTGTTTTCACAGATGTAAATTCTGCTCTGATTACTGGATGTTAAATTCTTACCTTCCATCAGCAGGTTGTCCATCTTTAAACTTAACGAGACCACCCTTAGACCGGTCACTCTTCATGGACACACAGCTGGGTTCAGGAGAGTCTGCTCTCTGCTGCTGCATCCTGATATGAATAAAGAAGTGAAAACAGCATGTAGTTAACACTAAACAACTGCTTCTCAGTGCCTCCACAGACACTCAACCAGACCAGAAGGGATATATAATCCCTCCAGCGTTTTCTGGGTCTCCGCCCAGTTGGATGTGCCTGGAACTCCTCTAAAGGGGGAAGTCCAGGAGGATCCTGACCAGGGGCCCAAACCACCTCAGCTGGCTCCTTTCCATGTGAAGGAGCAGCAGCTCTACTCCTAACCTCTCCCGGATGTCTGAACTCCTGACCCGATCTCTAAGGCTGAGCTCAGACACACTCTGCTTGGATCCAGCATCTCATTGTTTGGGTCACTACCCAAAGCTGGTGAGCAGAGGTGAGGGTTGGGACGTAGACTGACTGCTGAACTGAGAGCTTCACCTTCAGGCTCAGCTCTTTCTCCACGGTCATCTCTGCTGATGCTGCACCCATCCACCTGATGCTGCACCCATTCACCTGATCTTGCACCCATCCACCTGATGCTGCACCCATCCACCTGTCAATCTTACGCTCCATCTGACCCTGACTGTGAACAAGACCCCCAGATACTTAAACTCCTCCATTTGGGGCAGCACCCTCCCCCCTCCCCCAACCCTGAGGGGGCAGTCCACCTTTTTCCAGCAGAGTACCATGGCCTCAGATTGAGAGGTGCTGACTCTCATCCTGACCGCTTCACATTCAGCTGCAAACCGTCCCAGAGTCTGTTGGAGGTCTTCACATGTAGAGTCCAACAGAACAACATCATCCACAAAAACCATAGAGGAGATTCTGAGGTCCCCAAACTGGACTCTCCTCACCCCGGCTGCACCTTGACACTCTGTCCATAAAGATCACAAACAGGATCAGAGACCAGGGACAGCCCTGATGGAGCCCAACACCCACTGAGACCAGGTCTGACTTACTGCAGAGAATGTGAACACAGCTCTCACAGCGGTTGAATAGGGACCCAATGGCTTGCAGTACAGACCCTGGTACCCCAAACTCCCACAACACCTACCATAAGGGGGGTGGGGGGGGGGCAACCATTTTTAAATTCTTACCTTCCATCTCCATCTTTAAACTTAACAAGACCACCCTTAGACCGGTCACTCTTCATGGACACACAGCTGGGTTCAGGAGAGTCTGCTCTCTGCTGCTGCATCCTGATACAAACAAACAACAAATCAAAGAGTTTAAAAAGATGAATTTTGAGCAGACTTCAGCAGCTGAAGTTTTAGAAGCAGAATGAAAATCAGTAAGAAGACAGTGGATGAGAAACGTTCTCCTGTTCATCAAAATGTCATCTGATGAAAGATGCTGTCTCATCTTAGTTGATTAGTTGACTAATCAGTGGTTGAGCTCTTTGTTAACTCACAAAGTTAGTAGTTCATTCTGAGTTATTGTGACTTATTATTCAGTAGTTGAGTGTCAGATGTGACAGTGAGTGTGAATAATGATGGTGGAGTGATGTGAGTGGAGAACAGTGATGGACAGTTAGAGATCCTCATCTCACCTCTGAGCTTTGGTCTGGCTGTCATGTTCCCCACACAGAGAGCTTTTAGAGGGAGGGACTCCCTCCTCTCTGTCCTCACACTGATCCATAGCAGAGAAACAGCTGCTGGGAGAGCTGCACTCACTCACTACAACATGGAAGAAGTTCAGCTGCTCAGTTCACATCCAGTCACAGAGACTTTGGAGCTTCAGCTGTGGAGGAAACACAGAGAGAGAAGATGCTGCTGATTCTCCTTCATCAGTCCATCTGATGTGAGGCTGCTGTCACTTCATCATCACTTCACTGTCAAAGTCTACAAACATCAAATGTGCTTCTACTGACAGCTGGAGGAGGGACCACACCCCCATCATCCATTACAAACAGCCAGGAGACAAACGTCTGACAGGCTGCTGCTCAACACCAGCTAAACCAATCAGCTGATAGATTTTAGGAGACGGGAGGTGAAGACACATGAGTGTGTCTACATGAAAGGAGCTGAGGTGGAACAGGTGAACAGCTTCAGGTTCCTGCATCACTGACTCTCTACTGTTCTCTTTACTGTTCTCTGATGCTCTGAACATCAGCTGTTTCTATTATTTAGTCCACCTTCATGGATAGAAATGGACTAAATATGAGAAACAGCTCTCAGTAGAACAATATCATTCAACAGCAGCACAAAGTGCAGCCTCCAAAATTAGCAAGAAGCTGAATGAACACAAAGTGAACATTAAAGCTTGATGAAGGAGGATTTACTGCAGGACTGTTGGATCACACTGCAGCAGCTGGACCTCACAAACTGACTCTAACTGCTTTATTTCACTTCTCTCATTCTAATGACATGTGTTTGTGTCTCAGCTGCATTTCACTGTACAGTCCTGGATTGTGTGATGACAGTAAAGCTGAAGCAGCAGACTGACTTTATTCAGAGTTTCCTCAGAAGTGAAATGAGTCACATGACTCCCTCTCTCCTCCACCTTGTTACCCTGCTGCTGCTCTCTGACTCTGTTCATTCTCTACTAATCTAATGACATCAGAGTAATGACATCTGTACCTGTGTAACACCACACTATTTCACTGGACAGGAATCTAATCCAACATCATTTCTCACCTGTCTTTTTCTCTCTGAACAATAAATGAAGTTCAAGCTGTCAGAGGAAAACCTCCATTAACATGATGATACATTTAACATCTGCTCCCTGTATACTCTGTAGTATAGACTACTCCATAGTATACAGTATATAGACTACTATATAGTACACAACTGAGTATTTATAATATTATTATAGAAAGACCAAACTGACAAAATGGCGGACTGAGAGAAAAAGTCTGTCTGAGTCTGTTCTGGATCAAAGTTGATTCCCACTCAGTCCTGGACTAATCAGAGTCAGCTGTTAACTGAGCTGAGCTCCTCTCAACACTAACAGCAGCTTCACTTTCTGCTCTTTACACTTTTTACTGTCAAATCACTGAAAACTGTCACTTACCCAAACTTCACACGGAGAAAATATCTGCGTCTCAGTAAAAAGTCCAAAGGTTAAAATATGAACCAGGAAATAAGCAGAGATAAAAACACACTTCTGTCTGTGAGGATGTTGAATCTAAAAGCTACAACAGTTCAACTAGTTTCTAGATCCTGGAAATGAGTTCAGCAGGCTTCATATTATTACTACTAACAGTACAGGAAGAAGTACTCTGATACTTTACTTTGTCTTCTTGAAGCTGAACATAAACTTGTCATAGACGAGCAAAGTACTGCAGTATTATAGTGATGTAGTATGCAGTATTACAGTAAAAGTACTGCAGTATTATAGTGATGTAGTATGCAGTATTACAGTAAAAGTACTGCAGTATTATAGTGATGTAGTATGCAGTATTATAGTAAAAGTACTGCAGTATTATAGTGATGTAGTATGCAATATTACAGTAAAAGTACTGCAGTATTATAGTGATGTAGTATGCAGTATTATAGTAAAAGTACTGCAGTATTATAGTGATGTAGTATGCAGTATTACAGTAAAAGTACTGCAGTATTATAGTGATGTAGTATGCAGTATTACAGTAAAAGTACTGCAGTATTATAGTGATGTAGTATGCATTATTACAGTAAAAGTACTGCAGTATTATAGTGATGTAGTATGCAGTATTACAGTAAAAGTACTGCAGTATTATAGTGATGTAGTATGCATTATTACAGTAAAAGTACTGCAGTATTATAGTGATGTAGTATGCAGTATTACAGTAAAAGTACTGCAGTATTATAGTGATGTAGTATGCAGTATTATAGTAAAAGGACGCAGGTCACCGGGGCCCCCCCCCCCGGAGCCAGGCCTGGGGGTGGGGCACGGGGGCGAGCGCCTGGTGGCCGGGCCTTCGCCCATGGGGCCCGGCCGGGCACAGCCCGAATAAGGGACATGGGACCCCACTCCCACAAACCCACCACCAGTGGGAGGGGCCTAAGGGGTCGGGTGCAGTGTGAGCTGGGCGGCAGCCGAAGGCGGGGACCTTGGTGGTCCGATCCTCGGCTGCAGAAGCTAGCTCTAGGGACGTGGAATGTCACCTCTCTGGTGGGGAAGGAGCCTGAGCTGGTGCGTGAGGTTGAGAAGGTCCGGCTAGATATAGTCGGCCTCACCTCGACACACAGCAAGGGCTCTGGAACCAGTCTCCTCGAGAGGGTTTGGACTCTCGTCCACTCTGGAGTTGCCACTGGTGAGAGGCACCGGGCAGGAGTGGCAATACTTATTGCCCCCCGGCTTGGTGCCTGTATATTGGAGTTTACCCCGGTAGACGAGAGGGTAGTCTCCCTCCACCTTCGGGTGGGGGGACGGATTCTGACTGTTGTTTGTGCCTATGGTCCAAACAGCAGCTCAGAGTATCCACCCTTTTTGGACTCCTTGGAGGGGGTGCTGGAAAACACTCCCCCTGGGGATTCCCTCGTTCTGCTGGGGGACTTCAACGCCCACGTTGGCAGCGACAGTGAGACCTGGAAGGGTGTGATTGGGAGGAACGGCCCCCCCGATCTGAACCTGAGCGGTGTTCTGTTATTGGACTTCTGTGCTCATCACGGATTGTCCATAACGAACACCATGTTCAAGCATAAGGGGGTCCACATGTGCACTTGGCACCAGGACACCCTAGGCCGCAGTTCGATGAATGACTTTGTAGTCGTGTCATCGGACTTGCGGCCGCATGTCTTGGACACTCGGGTGAAGAGAGGGGCAGAGCTGTCAACTGATCACCACCTGGTGGTGAGTTGGCTACGATGGTGGGGGAGGATGCCGGTCAGACCTGGTAGACCCAAACGTATTGTGAGGGTCTGCTGGGAACGTCTGGCAGAGTCTCCTGTCAGAGAGAGTTTCAACTCCCACCTCCGGGAGAGCTTCAACCACGTCCCGGGGGAGGCGGGGGACATTGAGTCCGAGTGGGCCATGTTCCGTGCCTCCATTGTTAAGGCGTCTGACCGGAGCTGTAGCCACAAGGTGGTCGGTGCCTGTCGGGGCGGCAATCACCGAACCCGCTGGTGGACACTGGCGGTGAGGGATGCCGTCAAGCTGAAGAGGGAGTCCTATAAGGCCTTTTTGGCCTGTAGGACTCCGGAGGCAGCAGACAGGTACTGGCAGACCAAGCGGAGCGCAGCTAAGGCAGTCGCTGAGGCAAAAACCCGGACATGGGAGGAGTTCGGTGAGGCCATGGAGAATGCTCTGCAGCATCGCGTGGACATCGGGGGCAGTGCCTTTGGATTGGCAGACTGGAGTGGTGGTCCCTCTTTTTAAGAAGGGGAACCGGAGGGTGTGTTCCAATTACAGGGGAATCACACTCCTCAGCCTCCCTGGTAAGGTCTATTCGGGGGTGCTGGAGAGGAGGGTCCGTCCGATAATCAAGCCTCGGATTCAGGAGGAGCAGTGTGGTTTTCGTCCAGGCCGTGGAACTGTGGACCAGCTCTACACCCTCCGCAGGATCCTTGAGGGTGCATGGGAGTTTGCCCAACCAGTCCACATGTGTTTTGTGGACTTGGAGAAGGCATTCGACTGTGTCCCTCTGGGAATCTTGTGGGGGGTTCTCCGGGAACACGGGGTACCGGATCCCCTGATGCGGGCCATCCGTTCCCTGTATGACCGGTGTCAGAGCTTGGTCCGCATTGCCAGCAATAAGTCGGACTTGTTTCCAGTGAGGGTTGGACTCCGCCAGGGCTGCCCTTTGTCACCGATCCTGTTCATAATCTTTATGGATAGGATTTCTCGGCGCAGCCAGGGTGTGGAGGGGGTCCGGTTTGGTGACCTCAGGATTGGGTCACTGCTTTTTGCAGATGATGTGGTCCTGTTGGCTTCATCAGACCGTGAGCTCCAACTCTCACTGGATCGGTTTGCAGCCGAGTGTGAAGCGGCCGGGATGAGAATCAGCACCTCCAAATCCGAGTCCATGGTCCTCAACCGAAAAGGGTGGAGTGCACTCTCCCGGTCGAGGATGAGATCCTGCCCCAAGTGGAGGAGTTCAAGTACCTCGGGGTCTTGTTCACAGTGAGGGAAGGATGGAGCGTGAGATCGACAGGCGGATCGGTGCGGCGTCTGCAGTAATGCGGACTCTGCACAGATCCGTTGCGGTGAAGAGAGAGCCGAGCAGAACGGCGAAGCTCTGGATTACCCAGTCGATCTTGGTTCCTACCCTCACCTCTGGTCATGAGCTTTGTGTAGTGACCCAAAGAACAAGATCGCGGGTACAAGCGGCCGAAATGAGCTTCCTCCGTAGGCTGGCTGGGCTCTCCCTCAGAGATAGGGTGAGAAGCTCAGTTATCCGGAGGGAGCTTGGAGTAGACCCGCTGCCCCTCCGCATCGAGAGGAGCCAGATGAGGAGGCTGATGACAAAATTTGACAAATGAGAAAAAAGCCAAAATGATTTTTTTAGGATCCAGAACCTGAATGTGACAAACTGTTAGCCTAGCTTAGCACAAAGACTGGAAGCAGAGGGAACCTGTTAGCCTAGCTTAGCACAAAGACTGAAAGAGGAGGGGAACTGTTAGCCTAGCTTAGCACAAAGACTAGAAGCAGAGGGAAACTGTTAGCCTACCTTTCCTTTCATTCCTGAAGCCAATCATTTAAATTAGCCTCGATGGCATGCTAAAATACTAAAATAAACATTAGCGTTTGTGTGGCTAATGTTAGCGTAGTTAATAATAGTTATAGTAATAATAATATGAATAGTTAATAACAGGACAGTTATCATGCTGGGTTCATTAATTCACTTTATTAAAGACTGATCTTTAGATGATCTCACAACACTGGAACAGTAGCGAACATCTTTTCATGTTTCGTTAAATGAAATGAAACCAGTTAAATATCTTACTGACATTATTCCACTTTTACATTCGGGGACAAAATGAAATAAAAGTTCTACAGTTTCATTCTCAGGATGTCAGATATTCTTTTTCTGGGTATAAAATTCTCCACATTTATGGTTTAATATCTTTAAAATATGTCATTAATATGTAATATGTTGTAATGTACAAAAATAGTAGATGACAGTAGAGACTCGTCAGCTGTTCATCAGGCTTCTTAACGTTAGCTAGCGGAGGCGTCGCTCTTGTTGCTATGGTAACCTGTAATTGAAGGAAGCGTGTTTGGACCCTGCGGAGCTCCAGCAGGAAACAAGAGACTCCATTAAAGTTTGATTTATTTCTGAAGGTTCAACTTTAACCTCCTGCCTCCTCATATGGAGACGATATTAAACTTCACTCTGTTGAACTTTGACCTGCTGTCCTCGTTCATAAACACCTCTTTGTGCCACCTAGTGGTCAAAAAAGCACATTACACATTAATCAGTGTAGAAACCAGATGGCTTCTTAGCCAAATCAATCAGCTCATCCCAAATAAAAGTGGAGCAGGAACAAAACCTGTTTAATAATGTTTATTTATATGAATTTGACTCATTTTAGCAACAAGCTACGACACTGCTAATTGGGACGTTTGAGGACGTTGAGACTTTATTATCATTGGTGTAAATGTGAGGAAATAAATCGTTTTATACACTGATGAATTAATTGTGTTACAGTAAAATAATCATTGGATCCTGACAGTAACAACAGCAGAGTCAACTGAGACTAATCAATGAATCATGTAGAAGGAAAAATAACTGAGTGTTTGAGTCTGAGACAGATCTGCTTCACAGTGCAGAGTGTGTGTGATGTTTGATTTCAGCAGCTGATCTTCAGTCAGCAGAGTTTCTGTCCACAGGAGAGACTCTCCCTCCTAAAGAGGACCCAGAGAGACTCTCCCTCCTACAGAGGAACCAGAGAGACTCTCCCTCCTACAGAGGGACCAGAGAGACTCTCCCTCCTACAGAGGAACCAGAGAGACTGAACCAGACCAGCAGACTCTAAATCCAGCATACAGAGGTTCAGTGAATGTGGTGTTGAAGGTGTGGAGGTGGATCAGTGTGTCAGAGGAGACTCTGTAGAAGGACAGAGTGCCAGCAGGACAGTCCACATACACTGCTAATCTGTTAGAGACAGAGGAGGAGGAGGAGGAGGAGGAAGAGGAGGAGGAGATGGGTGTTCCTCTCTTATTGTGCCAGACAGAGTAACGACCAGCAGAGCAGTCCAAACTCCAGGACTGATCGTTATGTCCAAACAAACAGTCACTGCCTCCTTTCCTGCTGATTCTTCTGTAACTCACTGATACAGAAACGTTTCCTCTCCACTCGACCTCCCAGTAACAGCGACCAGTCAGATCATTTCTACACAGCAGCTGAGCAGAGGAGTCAAATCTGTCTGGATGATCAGGATATGACTGATCCTCCCCCACACGTGTCACCTTCCTGTTTTTATCAGACAGTTTGAGGAATCCGTTCATTGAGTTTGGATCCAGTTCCAGTTCACAGGCATCTGATGGAGAGAACGAGACACAATACAGCTGCAGTTTATCATCTGTTGATTTATGAACTACTTTACTGAAACCATTCAAACTTAAAGCGTCTCCATGACGACTGTGTTGGCCTCATACCAGCAGACAGAACCAGGTGTGCACACAGTCACACAGCCTGATAACAAAGGCTGCATCTCAACTCTCTTATTTCATATTTCCTCCTCCATCCTGCCTGAACAGGAAGTTGTTCTGGTCCTCCATTTAACGTTGGTCCCAAGTCTTTCTACAGTATTTCTGCTCTGAGGAAACGTGAGAGCAGCCTTCACTCAAGTCCTTTAGCGGCACAGAGGAAGTTTACAATTAAAGTGTTCAAATTTGATATCTTCCCCTGGTCCTTATTTTAAATAGGTCATAAAAAAACTACAATCATGGATAAAGACTGATATGAAACACTTTTATCGTGATGCAGTTTTCAGCAGTATTATGTTACTAGTACTGTACATTACTGTTAATAAGTTTATTTAAAAAAACCTCACGTGATATAACACACACATCATTGGTCTCTGACCTCAGGGAGGCAACACCTACAGTTGAAACCAGAAGTTTACATACACTGTATAAAAAGACATATAACCTTTGTTTTTGTCACTGCCTGACTTTATATCAGACGAAACTTTTTCTGTTTTAGGTCAGTTAGGATTACAAAAATTATTTATATTTGCTAAATGCCAGAATAATGAGAGATAATTTTTTAGACCATTTTTATTACTTTCTTCAAAGTCAGAAGTTTACATACACTAAGATTACTGATGTCATGGCTTTGGAAGAGTCTGACTCCGGTTTATTGACAACATTTGAGTTAACCTGTTAACACCTGTGAATGTATTTTAAGGCACACCTCAAACACACTGCTTCCTGTGTGTGTGACATCATGGGAAAATCAAAAGAAATCAGCCAAGATATCAGGAAGAGAAATGTGGACTTCCACAAGTCTGGTTCATCCTTGGGTACAATTTCCAGATGCCTGAAGGTGCCACATTCATCTGTTCAAACAATTATACACAAGTATAAACACCATGGGAATGTCCAGCCATCATACCGCTCAGGAAGGAGACGTATTCTGTGTCTGAATGGTTAAACCATTGTCGTCTACAACTACAGTAAATGTGTCAAAAACCACGAGCATGTATTTTACTAAGAAAGCCAGTAAAACTGTTGAGCCACACATACTTGTACTCGGACAAAGACTAGAAATTGTTAAAGAGGTCAAATACATTGGGATCCTGATAGATTCTTATCTTTCTTTTAAAACTCAGATGAAGAAGGTCTGCAACAGGGTAAAGTACAACCTGTCAACTGAGGCAGCTACAGTGTACATGAATGCCATGATCATATCACACATAAGGCAGGTGTGTGTGTGTGTGTGTGTGTGTGTGTGTGTGTGTGTGTGTGTGTGTGTGTCTGTCTTTGTGTGTGAGTGTTTGTACACACTATGTTGTGTGCTAATATAGAGTATGTGTGAAGCGTCAAGTGCTGTAGTGTCATGCATAGAGTTAGTGCATGTTCCTACTCTCTACTGTACTTGTCCCAACAGTAAAAGTGTACTCGTCACGGCAGTAGGAATTTTCTAGCGTTATTAATTATTCATTCATATTTCTCTTGATTTCTTTTTTTTGTAAGAGGGGGGAACGACATGCAGGATAGGACCGCTCGATGCGGGATTCGAACCGGGGTCGCCTGCTGTAGCCTCAACACATGGGGCTGGTGCTTTACCCACTATTACTTATTGCTGATAATCACACCTGCTTCTACAACAACTGAGACATCACTAAGGAAGACCATGAGATGTGACTGAAAGCTTTGGACATACAGAGTAAGTGAACCTTTAACAGTTCAGTTAGAACATGAACAGTCAACATGACAGTGATATTCAGTAATATTCATGTTTGTTCATCATGTTTGGTGTAAAGTGAAGGTCTTTGCACATCAAGTCTGTTATTTTCATCTCAAACTGTCGTCTGTTACAAACACATTTTAGTCCAAATGCTCCAAACAGCTGAAGTCAGTATGAATGAATGAACTTTATCTGCAGGAGAGACATGAGGGACATTTTGGAGCAGGTAGCGCCACCATGTGGACATTTATAAAACATTTCTCTTTTAACTCCTGAACTGTGACCAACAGAAGGAAATTTCTGTTTCATGGATTCATTGGTTCAAGATAGATGTCAGTTTAGGCCACGCCCATTTTGACTAAACACATTTTCCATCATTTTGAACTTTTTTCACTTCTTTTACATATTTCATCCAGTTTTTCTCAAAATTCTCATGAATCAAAGTGAAAACACACTCACACTTCTTCAGACCAGGTTTCAGTCTCTGCGGTCCACCATGGTCCATCCTGGAGGAAGACAAAGACATAATCAGCTTCATACCCCTTCACTCATATCCACCATTAAACATCAACCACAGTCCCTCAGTTAGTCAGAGTGTCTGTCCATCTGTCCATACCTGAGAGTGTCCACCTGTCTGTCCATACCTAAGAGTGTCCATCTGTCTGTCCGTACCTGACATTGTCCACCTGTCTGTCCATACCTGAGAGTGTCCATCTGTCCATACCTGAGAGTGTCCATCTGTCCATACATGAGAATGTCCACCTATCTGTCCATACCTGAGAGTGTCCATCTGTCCATACCTGAGAGTGTCCACCTGTCTGTCCATACCTGAGTCTCCACCTGTCTGTCCATACCTGAGAGTGTCCACCTGTCTGTCCATACCTGAGAGTGTCCATCTGTCCATACCTGAGAGTGTCCACCTGTCTGTCCATACCTGAGAGTGTCCACCTGTCTGTCCATACCTGAGAGTGTCCATCTGTCCATACCTGAGAGTGTCCATACCTGAGAGTGTCCATCTGTCCATACCTGAGAGTGTCCGTACCTGAGAGTGTCCATCTGTCCATACCTGAGAGTGTCCACCTGTCTGTCCATACCTGAGTCTCCACCTGTCTGTCCATACCTGAGAGTGTCCACCTGTCTGTCCATACCTGAGAGTGTCCATCTGTCCATACCTGAGAGTGTCCACCTGTCTGTCCATACCTGAGAGTGTCCATCTGTCTGTCCATACCTGAGAGTGTCCAGTCTCCAGTGTGGATCCTTCAGTGCAGAAGACAGAAGCTTCTCTCCTGAGTCTCCTGGATGATTGTAGCTCAGGTCCAGCTCTCTCAGATGGGAGGGGTTGGCACTCAGAGCTGAGGCCAGAGAAGCACAGCCTTCCTCTGTGATCAGACATCCTGACAGACTGAACACACACAACAATTCATCTAATGAGCTTAAAAACATTCTCAACTCAGTAAACAGGATTTTGTCTTCAGGTCTTTATGTTGACACTCAGCGCCCCCTGCTGTATGTTTAGGTTAGTAGGAGAGGGTTAGGGTTACCACCTGTTGCTGCTGGAGGCTGAATTACTGAAGCTCAGAGTTTAATCTGATGCCATTCAGTTTTAACTGTGGCAGAAGAAATGTCTTTAAAGTTAAATATTATTTGACAATATTTGTAAAGACACTAAGAAGATTTAATAGAAATGTAATGATGCTTTACAGTATACACATTGAGTCTTCATTAAAGATTAAATCACAGAAACACATTCTGACTCACATGTTGGCGTCAAGTATTTGTCCTTGGTTACTGTACTTTACTTTACTTTACTTGAGTATTTATTTTTCGGGACATTGTCAAACAGGCTTGTTACTTGTTTCAACCTCAGTGACTTTATAAAAACTTTTTTTTCTTTTGGTGTGTTTGCTCCGTGTCCTCGATAAGATGCCCCCCCCCCCAGGGTGACTTAGGGTCAGGGGTCAGAGGTCAGAGCTAACCCCTGGGTGACTGCTCATATCTCAATGTTCTACTGAAGGAAAGTCCAACAGTAAGTAGACAGAGCAGGAATATGACAGCAGCAGGAAGACTCTATATATATCAGTATATGAGCACATGCTGAGCACTGTGCTCACTTTACACTGCTCCATTATAACACCACTAATAGTAACATTATATATAATATATATTTATATAACATGTATATTATATACTTGTTTATTTATTATATATTTATATGTATATATATTCTGACATATGGTTTACGGCAAAATTAGAAGGTGCTCAGTGTTTGTTTTTACTTTTTACTTTTGTACTTAAATACATTTCAGAGCCTGAACTTTCTGACTTTTACTTGAGTAAAGTTAGTATAAGAACTCTTCATGTACACTACAAACTGGGGAAAACAAAATATTACTTTATAAACATAATCATAAAAACTGACCTGAGAGTTTCCAGTCCACAGTGTGGACTCTTCAGTCCAGCAGAAAGCTGCTTCACTCCTGAATCCTGCAGGTTGTTGTTACTCAGGTCCAGATCTCTCAGACGAGAGGACTGGGAGCTGAGAACTGAGGACAGAGCTGCACAGCTTCTCTCTGAAAGGTTACAGTCAGTCAGTCTGGAAATATAAAGAAAAACCAAACAAGAAATAGGTTACTTATATAATTTATTTTAAAAAGACAGCAGTGGGTGGCAGTGTTTAGCTCAGTGGGAAGAGCACCCGGCCCATGTGCTGAGGCTACAGTGCTCGCTGCAGGCGACCCTGGTTCAAATCCCACACTGAGCAGTCCTATTCTGTGTGTCACTGCCCCCTCTCTGCCTCCTCTTTCCTGTGTGTCTTTCTCTCTACTAACCTATATAATAAAGGCAAAAAAGTAGACTTTAAAAAAAAAGACAACAGAGTATCTAGAAATTCAAAACCCAAGGTAAAGACTCTGACTAACAGAGCTTTGTTGGAGGCTTTGACCATCGGCAGCAGCCTCAGAAGAACCGCCTCTGAAGCAGAGTATTTCTTCAGGTCAAACACGTCCAGATCTTTTTCTGATGGCAGTAGGAGAGTTTCCAGTCCACAGTGTGGACTCTCCAGTGCAGCACACAGCTGCTTCACTCCTGAATCCGGCAGGTTGTTGTTACTCAGGTCCAGATCTCTCAGACTAGAGGACTGGGAGCTGAGAACTGAGGACAGAGCTGCACAGCTTCTCTCTGAGAGGTTACAGTCAGTCAACCTGGAGAAGAATCAGCAGAACAAAAGGAAAGAATTGTAAATATGACTTGAGCAAAGATTAATCTGGATAGTTCTGTGTGTACCGACAGAGCTTTGTTGGAGGCTTTGACCACTGGCAGCAGCCTCAGAAGAGCCTCCTCTGAAGCAGAGTATTTCTTCAGGTCAAACACGTCCAGATCTTTTTCTGATGACAGTAAGATGAAGACCAGAGCTGACCACTGAGCAGCAGACAGTTTATCTGTGGAGAGACTTCCTGATCTCAGGAACTGTTGGATCTCCTCCACTAGAGAACGATCATTCAGTTCATTCAGACAGTGGAACAGATTGATGCTTCTCTCTGCAGACACATTCTCACTGATCTTCTTCTTGAGGTACTCGACTGCTTTCTGACTGGTCTGTGAGCTACTTCCTGTCTGTGTCAGCAGGCCTCGTAGGAGAGTCTGATTGGTCTGCAGTGAAAGACCCAGGAGGAAGCGGAGGAACAAGTCCAGGTGTCCATTTGAACTCTTTAAGGCCTCGTCCACAGCACTCTGGTAGAAACGTGTTGGTTTAGCTTTGCTTCTTTTTGGTTTTGGGCGCAGGGATGCTGATTGTTCTTCCAGTAGATTGACTCCAGACTTGGTGAATGTCAGATGGACATGAAGGGCAGCCAGAAACTCCTGAACACTCAGATGGACGAAGCAGAACACCTTGTCCTGGTACAGCCCTCTCTCCTCTTTAAAGACCTGTGTGAACACTCCTGAGCACACTGAGGCCGCTCTGATATTGATGCCACACTCTGTCAGGTCTGATTCATAGAAGATCAGGTTGCCTTTCTGCAGCTGCTCAAAAGCCAGTTTTCCCAGAGACTCAATCATCTTCCTGCTCTTCTTACTCCAGTGTGGATCTGTCTCAGCTCCTCCATCATACTTGACGTTCTTCAGTTTGGCCTGAACCACCAGGAAGTGGATGTACATCTCAGTCAGGGTCTTGGGCAGCTTTCCTCTCTCTCTGCTTTTCACCACATCCTCCAGAACTGTAGCAGTGATCCAGCAGAAGACTGGGATGTGGCACATGATGTGGAGGCTTCGTGATGTCTTGATATGGGAGATGATGATTCTGGCCTGCTCCTCATCTCTGAATCTCGTCCTGAAGTACTCCTCCTTCTGTGAGTCAGTGAACCCTCTGACCTCTGTCACCATGCCGACACACTCAGGAGGGATCTGATTGGCTGCTGCAGGTCGTGTGGTTATCCAGAGGCGAGCAGAAGGAAGCAGTTTCCCCCTGATGAGGTTTGTCAGCAGCACATCCACTGAGGTGGACTCTGTAACATCAGTCAGGATCTCAGTGTTGTGGAAGTCCAGAGGAAGTCGACACTCATCCAGACCGTCGAAGATGAACACAACCTGGAACTCTTCAAACCTGCAGATTCCTGCTTCTTTGGTTTCAGTAAAGAAGTGATGAACAAGTTCCACCAAGCTGTACTTTTTCTCTTTCACCACATTCAGCTGTCTGAATGTGAATGGAAATGTGAAGTGTATGTCCTGGTTGGCTTTGTCTTCAGCCCAGTCCAGAGTGAACTTCTGTGTTAAGACTGTTTTCCCAATGCCAGCCACTCCCTTTGTCATCACTGTTCTGATTGGTTCATCTCTTCCAGGTGAGTTTTTAAAGATGTCTTCTTGTCTGATTGTTGTTTCTGGTCTGTGTGGTTTCCTGAATGCTGTTTCAATCTGTCTGACCTCATGTTCATCATTGACCTCTGCAGTCCCTCCCTCTGTGATGTAGAGCGGTGTGTAGATCTGATTAAGAAGGGTTGGGTTTCCTGCTTTAGCGATCCCCTCAAACAGACACTGGAACTTCTTCTCCAGGTTAGACTTGAGTTTACGTCGACACTTTGCAGCACGAGCTCCTGAATGAACAAACAACAAATGAAATCAGTGAGTGGATACTACAGAAAGTCTAGAAATCTGAACATGTAAGTGTGTCTGTGTAGTTTTTCCTCCTCCATCAGTTTTATTCAGCTCATCAGTGGAGGACAAACAGCCTCTGATCTGATGCAGATGTGTGCAGCATATTTACAGCAGAGTTTGAAATATAAACCTCTCCCATGTTGCCTCCATTTCCTCTCCATCATGTTAAATCTGTTAAAATCCTCTTACTGCTCTGCAGACGCTCAGCCAGCTCCTCCTGCTTCATTCTCCTCAGGAAGTGCAGTGTGATCGTCAGAAATGCCTCTCTGCTTCTCCTCCTCTGCTCTTCCTCCTCACCGTACAGCACCTCCTCATCCTCACTCTGACTCTCTAAGCATTCTGGGTCATCTGGACTCAGACCCCTCTGGACTCTCTTCAGCTCATTCTTCACAAAAGTGACAATGTTCTCCTCCAGCATCTGGAACAGAAAAATAAAGTGAACATTTCATTTAAACTGGTAGAACACAACATGTGATTCCTGTGTGAGTCTGAAGACCTGCTGGTCTAAACAGAGAAGCATGGACACTGTTAGGACCTGAATGCTACTTTACTATTTCATCTGTGGTTGATGGAGTTAATAGTAAAAGGTGTGTTTGTACATGTACACACCATAAATATGGAGTCCAGCTGTGTTTGATGCTGCTGTGCAGACTGATCACTGGGAACCTCTGAGCTCTGCTGCTGAACTCTGTGGAGAAAACATCACGTTTAAGGACATTTAATGACTCAAATCTGCACTCAGCTTATTAAAGATGTTCTGTCATGATGACTAATGGCCCTTTTCCACTGCACGATTTAGTAACGGTACGGTACGGTACGACTCTACCCGCTTTGTGCCCTTTTCCACTGGGGGCCGGACCTGGGAACCGTTACCATTTTTCGTACCTGTTTCAGAGGTGGTACTAACCGAGCCGAACTGATACTAAATTGTCACGTGAACAGCGCTGTCCACTGATTGGTCGAAGGAGATGTCGTCATACATGCGACGAAGCTCGGGGTCTTTAAATAATCACCCGCGTTAAAGCACAAACACAAACACAGCGAGCCACAGAGCAAACAGCAGCAGCAGTACCGCCTCGATGTCATCCAGTGCCTTCATCGTTGTTGTTTACTTTACTGACTGCGGCATGGGCACATTAGTAGTCGCCTGCAAATTACGTCACGGCAGTGTCGACCCCGTCAACTCCGCCCATTCCAAGTAGTCCGACTAGTACCTCTTAGCAGTGGAAAAGGAACAGGGCCGGTTCTAAAAGTGGGTAGAGTCGTGCCGCACTAAAGCGTACCGTACCGTACCGATTCTGCAGTGGAAAAGGGCCATAAATGAACTCCTGTAAATGCTGCTCTGATAACTGGATGTTAAATCCTTACCTTCCATCAGCAGGTTGTCCATCTTTAAACACAGGAGGAAGATGACCTATAGAGTTGTCACTCTTCACTGACACACAGCTGGGTTCAGGAGAGTCTGCTCTCTGCTGCTGCATCCTGATATGAATAAAGAAGCGAAAAAAGCATGTAGTTAACACCAAAGAACTGCTGCTCAGTGCCTCCACAGACGCAACCAGGCCAGAAGGGATATGTAATCCCTCCAGTGTGTTCTGGGTCTCCTCCCAGTTTGACGTGCCTGGAACTCCTCTAAACGGGGTAGTCCAGGAGGATCCTGATCAGGAGCCCAAACCACTTCAGCTGGCTCCTTTCCATGTGAAGGAGCAGCGGCTCTACTCCTAGCCTCCCCTGGATGTCTGAACTCCTGACCCGATCTCTAAGGCTGAGCCCAGACTCTCTCTGCTTGGATCCAGCATCTCATTGTTTGGGTCACTACCCAAAGCTGGTTAGCAGAGGTGAGGGTTGGGACGTAGACTGACTGTTGAACTGAGAGCTTTACCTTCAGGCTCAGCTCGTTCTCCACCAGGACAGTCCAGTATACTCCTCCACTTAGAAGAGTGACCCCCCCCCCAACCCCCTTCCACCCAACCTGAGGGGGCAGTCCACCATTTTCCAGCAGAGCACCATGGCCTCAGATTTAGAGGTGCTGACTCTAATCCTGACCGCTTCACATTCAGCTGAAAACCTTCGCAGAGCCTGTTGGAGGACTTCACCTGTAGAGTCCAACAGAACAACATCAACCATGAACAGTAGAGAGGAGATTCTGAGGTCTCCAAACTGGCTGCACCCAAAACCCACTGAGACCAGGTCTGACTTACTGCAGAGAATGTGAACACAGCTCTCACAGCGGTTGTATAGGGACCCAATGGCTCGCAGCAGAGACCCTGGTACCCCAAACTCCCACAACACCTCCCACAAGGTCCCACGAGGGACACGGTCCTAAGCCTTCTCCAAGTCCACAAAGCACATGTAGACTGGATGTGTGAACTCCCATGACCCCTCCAGGATCCCTGCAGGGTGAAGAGATTCGACAATCGGCCAACCATTTTTAAATTCTTACCTTCCATCAGCAGGTTGTCCATCTTTAAACACAGGAGGAAGATGACCCATAGAGTTGTCACTCTTCATGGACACACAGCTGGGTTCAGGAGAGTCTGCTCTCTGCTGCTGCATCCTGATACAAACAGACAACAAATCAAAGAGTTAAAAAGATTAATTTTGAGCAGACTGTCAGCAGCTGAAGTTTTAGAAGCAGAATGAAAATCAGTAAGAAGACAGTGGATGAGAAACGTTCTCCTTTTCATCAAAATGTCATCTGATGAAAGATGCTGTCTCATCTTAGTTGATTAGTTGACTAATCAGTGGTTGAGCTCTTTGTTAACTCACAAAGTTAGTAGTTCATTCTGACTTATTGTGACTTATTATTCAGTAGTTGAGTGTCAGATGTGACAGTGAGTGTGAATAATGATGGTGGAGTGATGTGAGTGGAGAACAGTGATGGACAGTTAGAGATCCTCATCTCACCTCTGAGCTTTGGTCTGGCTGTCATGTTCCCCACACAGAGAGCTTTTAGAGGGAGGGACTCCCTCCTCTCTGTCCTCACACTGATCCATAGCAGAGAAACAGCTGCTGGGAGAGCTGCACTCACTCACTACAACATGGAAGATGTTCAGCTGCTCAGTTCACATCCAGTCACAGAGACTTTGGAGCTTCAGCTGTGGAGGAAACACAGAGAGAGAAGATGCTGCTGATTCTCCTTCATCAGTCCATCTGATGTGAGGCTGCTGTCACTTCATCATCACTTCACTGTCAAAGTCTACAAACATCAAATGTGCTTCTACTGACAGCTGGAGGAGGGACCACACCACCATCATCCATTACAAACAGCCAGGAGACAAACATCTGACAGGCTGCTGCTCAACATCAGCTAAACCAATCAGCTGATAGATTTTAGGAGACGGGAGGTGAAGACACATGAGTGTGTCTACATGAAAGGAGCTGAGGTGGAACAGGTGAACAGCTTCAGGTTCCTGCATCACTGACTCTACTACTGTTCTCTCTACTGTTCTCTGATGCTCTGAACATCAGCCGTTTCTATTATTTAGTCCACCCTCATTGATAGAAATGGACTAAATATGAGAAACAGCTCTCAGTAGAACAATATCATTCAACAGAAACACAAAAGTGCAGCCTCCAAAATGAGCAAGAAGCTGAATGAACACAAAGTGAACATTAAAGCTTGATGAAGGAGGATTTACTGCAGGACTGTTGGATCACACTGCAGCAGCTGGACCTCACAAACTGACTCTAACTGCTTTATTTCACTTCTCTCATTCTAATGACATGTGTTTGTGTCTCAGCTGCATTTCACTGTACAGTCCTGGATTGTGTGATGACAGTAAAGCTGAAGCAGCAGACTGACTTTATTCAGAGTTTCCTCAGAAGTGAAATGAGTCACATGACTCCCATAGTATACAGTATATAGACTACTATATAGTACACAACTGAGTATTTATAATATTATTATAGAAAGACCAAACTGACAAAATGGCGGACTGAGAGAAAAAGTCTGTCTGAGTCTGTTCTGGATCAAAGTTGATTCCCACTCAGTCCTGGACTAATCAGAGTCAGCTGTTAACTGAGCTGAGCTCCTCTCAACACTAACAGCAGCTTCACTTTCTGCTCTTTACACTTTTTACTGTCAAATAACTGAAAACTGTCACTTACCCGAGCTTCACACGGAGAAAATATCTGAGTCACAGTGAAAAGTCCAAAGGTTAAAGTATGAACCAGGAAATAAGCAGAGATAATAAAACAGGTGCAGTAGAGATAAAAACACACTTCTGTCTGTGAGGATGTTGAATCTAAAAGCTACAACAGTTCAACTAGTTTCTAGATCCTGGAAATGAGTTCAGCAGGCTTCATATTATTACTACTAACAGTACAGGAAGAAGTACTCTGATACTTTACTTTGTCTTCTTGAAGCTGAACATAAACTTGTCATAGACGAGCAAAGTCAGGTTGAAGAGTTACTGCAGTATTATAGTGATGTAGTATGCAGTATTACAGTAAAAGTACTGCAGTATTATAGTGATGTAGTATGCAGTATTACAGTAAAAGTACTGCAGTATTATAGTGATGTAGTATGCAGTATTACAGTAAAAGTACTGCAGTATTATAGTGATGTAGTATGCAGTATTACAGTAAAAGTACTGCAGTATTATGAGTGATGTAGTATGCAGTATTACAGTAAACGTACTGCAGTATTATAGTGATGTAGTATGCAGTATTACAGTTAAAGTACTGCAGTATTATAGTGATGTAGTATGCAGTATTACAGTTAAAGTACTGCAGTATTATAGTGATGTAGTATGCAGTATTACAGTAAAAGTACTGCAGTATTATAGTGATGTAGTATGCAGTATTACAGTTAAAGTACTGCAGTATTATAGTGATGTAGTATGCAGTATTACAGTAAAAGTACTGCAGTATTATAGTGATGTAGTATGTAGTATTACAATGAAAGTACTGCAGTATTATAGTGATGTAGTATGCAGTATTACAGTAAAAGTACTGCAGTATTATAGTGATGTAGTATGTAGTATTACAATGAAAGTACTGCAGTATTATAGTGATGTAGTATGCAGTATTACAGTTAAAGTACTGCAGTATTATAGTGATGTAGTATGCAGTATTACAGTAAAAGTACTGCAGTATTATAGTGATGTAGTATGTAGTATTACAATGAAAGTACTGCAGTATTATAGTGATGTAGTATGCAGTATTACAGTAAAAGTACTGCAGTATTATAGTGATGTAGTATGCAGTATTACAGTAAAAGTACTGCAGTATTATAGTGATGTAGTATGCAGTATTACAATAAAAGTACTGCAGTATTACAGTAAAAGTACTGCAGCTTCACTTTCTGCTCTTTACACTTTTTACTGTCAAGTAACTGAAAACTGTCACTTACCCGAGCTTCACACGGAGAAAATATCTGAGTCACAGCTGAGAGAGAAAAGTTAAACAACTGCTGCAACGAGGAAATGAACAGAGAGAAAAATACCTGCCAGGTGCTGCATCATGAAACAAGTTCAACTAGTTTCTAGATCCTGGAAATGAGTTCAGGGTTAACCCTAACAGTACTGGAAGAAGTACTCTGATACTTTACTGCAAGTAAAAGTACTGCAGTATTACAGTGATGTAGTATGCAGTATTACAGTAAAAGTACTGCAGTATTATAGTGATGTAGTATGCAGTATTACAGTAAAAGTACTGCAGTATTATGAGTGATGTAGTATGCAGTATTACAGTAAAAGTACTGCAGTATTATAGTGATGTAGTATGCAGTATTACAGTTAAAGTACTGCAGTATTATAGTGATGTAGTATGCAGTATTACAGTAAAAGTACTGCAGTATTATAGTGATGTAGTATGTAGTATTACAATGAAAGTACTGCAGTATTATAGTGATGTAGTATGCAGTATTACAGTAAAAGTACTGCAGTATTATAGTGATGTAGTATGCAGTATTACAGTTAAAGTACTGCAGTATTATAGTGATGTAGTATGCAGTATTACAGTAAAAGTACTGCAGTATTATAGTGATGTAGTATGCAGTATTACACTAAAAGTACTGCAGTATTATAGTGATGTAGTATGCAGTATTACAGTAAAAGTACTGCAGTATTACAGTAAAAGTACTGCAGTATTATAGTGATGTAGTATGCAGTATTACAGTAAAAGTAATGCAGTATTATAGTGATGTAGTATGCAGTATTACAGTAAAAGTACTGCAGTACTATAGTAATGTAGTGTGCAGTATTACAGTAAAAGTACTGCAGTATTATAGTGATGTAGAATGCAGTATTACAGTAGAGTACTGCAGTATTATGAGTGATGTAGTATGCAGTATTACAGTAAAAGTACTGCAGTATTACAGTAAAAGTACTGCAGTATTATAGTGATGTTGTATGCAGTATTATAGTAAAAGTACTGCAGTATTATAGTGATGTAGTATGCAGTATTACAGTAAAAGTACTGCAGTATTATAGTGATGTAGTATGCAGTATTACAGTAAAAGTACTGCAGTATTATAGTGATGTAGTATGCAGTATTACAGTAAAAGTACTGCAGTATTATAGTGATGTAGTATGCAGCATTACAGTAAAAGTACTGCAGCGTCTTCTATGAGAAAACTTATATTTATAGTAAAGAGGAAATATAAGTGAAATATAACTTGTGAACAGATTTGAGCTTTGGGGCTAATCTGACTAGCTTTGTACTAAGCTAGCTAGCTGTGCCTATAACGTGCTTTTAGCTGCTAATTAGAAACCATTTAATCAGCTGGATAACGTTAGCTTTCATTATCTGCAAAACTTTGTCATTTAGAGTTAAATTAAAATAAACATTAGCGTTTGTGTGGCTAATGTTAGCGTAGTTAATAATAGTTATAGTAATAATAATATGAATAGTTAATAACAGGACAGTTATCATGCTGGGTTCATTAATCCACTTTATTAAAGACTGATCTTTAGATGATCTCACAACACTGGAACAGTAGCGAACATCTTTTCATGTTTCGTTAAATGAAATGAAACCAGTTAAACATCTTACTGACATTATTCCACTTTTACATTCAGGGACAAAATGAAATAAAAGTTCTACAGTTTCATTCTCAGGATGTCAGATATTCTTTTTCAGGGTATAAAATTCTCCACATTTATGGTTTAATATCTTTAAAATATGTCATTAATATGTAATATGTTGTAATGTACAAAAATAGTAGATGACAGTAGAGACTCGTCAGCTGTTCATCAGGCTGTTTAACTTTAGCTAGCGGAGGCGTCGCTCATGTTGCTATGGTAACCTGTAATTGAAGGAAGTGTGTTTGGACCCTGCGGAGCTCCAGCAGGAAACAAGAGACTCCATTAAAGTTTGATTTATTTCTGAAGGTTCAACTTTAACCTCCTGCCTCCTCATATGGAGACGACATTAAACTTCACTCTGCTGAACTTTGACCTGCTGTCCTCGTTCATAAACACCTCTTTGTGCCACCTAGTGGTCAAAAAAGCACATTACACATTAATCAGTGTAGAAACTAGCTACTATACTGCTAATCAGGACGTTTGAGGACGTTGGGACTTTATCATCATTGGTGTAAATGTGAGGAAATAAATAGTTTTATACACTGATGAATTAATTGTGTTACAGTAAAATAATCATTGGATCCTGACAGTAACAACAGCAGAGTCAACTGAGACTAATCAATGAATCATGTAGAAGGAAAAATAACTGAGTGTTTGAGTCTGAGACAGATCTGCTTCACAGTGCAGAGTGTGTGTGATGTTTGATTTCAGCAGCTGATCTTCAGTCAGCAGAGTTTCTGTCCACAGGAGAGACTCTCCCTCCTACAGAGGAACCAGAGAGACTCTCCCTCCTACAGAGGAACCAGAGAGACTCTCCCTCCTACAGAGGACAGAGAGACTCTCCCTCCTACAGAGGAACCAGAGAGACTCTCCCTCCTACAGAGGAACCAGAGAGACTCTCCCTCCTACAGAGGACAGAGAGACTCTCCCTCCTACAGAGGAACCAGAGAGACTCTCCCTCCTACAGAGGACACAGAGAGACTGAACCAGACCAGGACCAGACTGTAAACCCAGCATACAGAGGTTGAGTGAATGTGGTGTTGAAGGTGTGGAGGTGGATCAGTGTGTCAGAGGAGACTCTGTAGAAGGACAGAGTGCCAGCAGGACAGTCCACATACACTGCTACTCTGTTAGAGACAGAGGAGGAGGAGATGCGTGTTTCTCTGGTATTGTGCCAGACAAAGTAACGACCTCACTGCTCCTCTCTGATCCTCTCTGCTCCTCCAACAGAGACACTGAGGAATCAGAGCCGACCCAGAACCCAGCATACAGAGGTCCAGTGAATGTGGTGTTGAAGGTGTGGAGGTGGATCAGTGTGTCAGAGGAGACTCTGTAGAAGGACAGAGTACCAGCAGGACAGTCCACATACACTGCTACTCTGTTAGAGACAGAGGAGGAGGAGGAGGAGGAGGAGGAGGAGGAGGAGGAGATGGATGTTCTGCTGTTATTGTGATAGACAGAGTAACCACTAACATCAGAGCATCTCAGACTCCAGGACTGATCGTTCCTTCCAAACCAACAGTCACTGATTCCTTTCCTGCTGATTCTTCTGTAACTCACTGATATATAAACTCCTCCTCTCCACTCGACCTCCCAGTAAGAGCGACCAGTCAGAACATTTCTACACAGCAGCTGAGGACAGGAGTCAAATCTGTCTGGATGATCAGGATATGACTGAACCTCCTTCACACATGTCACCTTCCTGTTGTTGTCAGACAGTTTGAGGTTTGTGTTCATTGTGTTTGGATCCAGTTTCAGTTCACAGGCATCTGATGGAGAGAACGAGACACAATACAGCTGCAGTTTATCATCTGTTGATTTATGAACTACTTTACTGAAACCATTCAAACTTAAAGCGTCTCCATGACGACTGTGTTGGCCTCATACCAGCAGACAGAAGCAGGTGTGCACACAGTCACACATCCTGATAACAAAGGCTGCATCTCAACTCTCTTATTTCATATTTCCTCCTCCATCCTGCCTGAACAGGAAGTTGTTCTGGTCCTCCATTTAACGTTGGTCCCAAGTCTTTCTACAGTATTTCTGCTCTGAGGAAACGTGAGAGCAGCCTTCACTCAAGTCTTTTAGCGGCACAGAGGAAGTTTACAATTAAAGTGTTTAAATTTGATATCTTCCCCTGGTCCTTATTTTAAATAGGTCATAAAAAAACAAGAATTATAGATAACGACTGATATGAAACACTTTTATCGTGATACAGTTTTCAGCCGTATTATGTTACTAGTACTGTACATTACTGTTAATAAAGTTTATTTAAAAAAACCTCACGTGATGTAAAACACACACACACACACACACATTATTGGTCTCTGACCTCAGGGAGGCAACACCTACAGTTGAAACCAGAAGTTTACATACACTGTATAAAAAGACATATAACCTTTGTTTCTGTCACTGCCTGACTTTATATCAGACGAAACTTTTCCTGTTTTAGGTCAGTTAGGATTTAAAAAAGTATTTATATTTGCTAAATGCCAGAATAATGAGAGAGATAATTTTTTGACCTGTGGATGTATTTTAAGGCACACCTCAAACACACTGCTTCCTGTGTGTGTGACATCATGGGAAAATCAAAAGAAATCAGCCAAGATATCAGGAAGAGAAATGTGGACTTCCACAAGTCTGGTTCATCCTTGGGTACAATTTCCAGATGCCTGAAGGTGTTCAAACAATTATACACAAGTATAAACACCATGGGAATGTCCAGCCATCATACCGCTCAGGAAGGAGACGTATTCTGTGTCTGAATGGTTAAACCATTGTCGTCTACAACTAAATGTGTCAAAAACCACGAGCATGTATTTTACTAAGAAAGCCAGTAAAACTGTTCAGCCACACATACTTGTACTCGGACAAAGACTAGAAATTGTTAAAGAGGTCAAATACATTGGGATCCTGATAGATTCTTATCTTTCTTTTAAAACTCACATTAAGAAGGTCTGCAACAGGGTAAAGTACAACCTGTCAACTGAGGCAGCTACAGTGTACATGAATGCCATGATCAGATCACACCTAACTTACTGTCTAACAAGTTGAGACCACTGGAATCATTATATAACCAAACCATGAAAACACTCGACAAGAAGCCTCATAGCTTTCACCACTGCAACATACTGCAAACATATGCCTCATTTACAAAATAATTCATGGTCTGGTTTCTCCTCCACTCAGTAGCTTTGTTAGGTGACGAGTAAATCCAAATCAGGTCACTAGAGGAGTCACAAGAGGATACTACATTATCCTACTGCACCAGTCCACATCAGGGACATTACCACTTACAGGTCTTTCTCTAGACAATTAAGAACATGGCTCATAAGACTCCAAACCTGGCACTAATCTGATTAAACTCATCACCTTACTAAACTGACCTGTTGCTAAAACTGCTGTTTATGGCTCATGTATGTTTTTCCTGTTTTTACTTGTTCCTGCTCGTCTGTCTTTGTGTTTGCTGTTAAAATGTCTTGGTGCCTGACCCGTTTTATTTTTATCATGTTTCTTGAACTTGTTTTTCTTCTGTCTGTCCCTGTTTATGCAGTTGAATTGTCCTGTTGTGTTAATACTAATGAATCGAGTTTTGATAAGCGCAATTACACCCCTTCTGGGTCCTATATAAACAGACCTAACAGCTTCCCCCTCGTTCACTCTCGCTTTCGAGTTCACATACGCCCCCCCCCCCCCCCCTCTCTCTTCTGTTCTTCTCTCCTCTCTCACAGCGGCGGATCCTTCGTCCGACCTCCCCACACCGCATCAAGAATCACTGTATCTCGTTGGTGATGTGTTCCTTGCTTGTGAAATTTATGTAAACTTCTGACTCTGAAGAAAGTAATAAAAAAAATGTTCTCATTATTCTGGAATTAAGCAAAAATAAGTAATTTAGGTAATCCTAAATGACTAAAAGCAGGAAAAGTTTCGTCTGATATGTCAGAAATGGAGAAAAAAAAAGAGGTTGTCTTTTTATACAGTATATGTAAACTTCTGGTTTCAACTGTAATTATTCATTCATATTCATGTTTTTATTGATTTTTAATGATTATCTTTAATAACTATTACTTACTGCTGATAATCAAACCTGCTCCTACTGAGTCCCAACAACTGAGACATCACTGAGGAAGACCATGAGATGTGACTGAAAGCTTTGGACATACAGAGTAAGTGAACCTTTAACAGTTCAGTTAGAACATGAACAGTCAACATGACAGTGATATTCAGTAATATTCATGTTTGTTCATCAGGTTTGGTGTAAAGTGAAGGTCTTTGCACATCAAGTCTGTTATTTTCATCTCAAACTGTCGTCTGTTACAAACACATTTTAGTCCAAATGCTCCAAACAGCTGAAGTCAGTATGAATGAATGAACTTTATCTGCAGGAGAGACATGAGGGACATTTTGGAGCAGGCAGCGCCACCATGTGGACATTTATAACATTAAACATTTATCTTTTAACTCCTGAACTGTGACCAACAGAAGGAAATTTCTGTTTCATGGATTCATTGGTTCAAGATAAATGTCAGTTTAGGCCACGCCCATTTCTGACTAAACACATTTTCCATCATTTTCAACTTTTTTCACTTCTTTTACATATTTCATCCAGTTTTTCTCAAAGTTCTCATGAATCAAACTGAAAACACACTCACACTTCCTCACACCAGGTTTCAGTCTCTGCGGTCCACCATGATC
The DNA here is from genome assembly GCF_027409825.1 of Scomber japonicus. Lineage (NCBI taxonomy): Eukaryota > Metazoa > Chordata > Actinopteri > Scombriformes > Scombridae > Scomber > Scomber japonicus. The sequence continues at coordinate 1,192,779 of NC_070579.1, read as the reverse complement.
CATCCTGGAAGAAGAGACAAAGACACAATCAGCTTCATACACCTTCACTCATATCCACCATTAAACATGAACCACAGTCCCTCAGTTAGTCAGAGTGTCTGTCCATCTCTCCATACCTGAGAGTGTCCAACTGTCCATACCTGAGTGTCCACCTGTCTGCCCATACCTGAGAGTGTCTACCTGTCTGTCCATACCTGAGAGTGTCCAACTGTCTGTCCATACCCGAGAGTGTACATCTGTCTGTCCATACCTGAGAGTGTCCACCTGTCTGTCCATACCTGAGTGTGTCCATCTGTCCATACCTGAGAGTGTCAACCTGTCTGTCCATACCTGAGAGTGTCCACCTGTCTGTCCATACCTGAGAGTGTCCACCTGTCTGTCCATACCTGAGAGTGTCCAGTCTCCAGTGTGGATCCTCCAGTCCAGCAGACAGGATCTTCTCTCCTGAGTCTCCTGGATGATTGTAGCTCAGGTCCAGCTCTCTCAGATGGGAGGGGTTGGCACTCAGAGCTGAGGCCAGAGAAGCACAGCCTTCCTCTGTGATCAGACATCCTGACAGACTGAACACACACAACACTTCATCTAATGAGCTTAAAAACATTCTCAACTCAGTAAACAGGATTTGTCCTTCAGGCCTTTATGTTCACACTCAGCGCCTCCTGCTGTATGTCTAGGTTAGTAGGAGAAGGTTAGGGTTACCACCTGTTGCTGCTGGAGGCTGAATTACTGAAGCTCAGAGTTTAATCTAATGCCATTCAGTTTTAACTGTGGCAGAAGAAATGTCTTTAAAGTTAAACATTATTTGACAACATTTGTAAAGACAGTGAGAAGATTTAATAGAAATGTAATGTTTGATTTAATTTCATTAAAGATTAGGTTAACCCCTGGGTGAGGTCATGTTTCAGAGGTCAGGGTTAACCCCTGGCTGGCTGCTCATATTTAAATGTTCTACTGAAGGAAAGTCAGTGGGAAGACTCTACTATATGAACACTAACATTACAACACCACTAATAGTTATATTATATACTGTATAATATATATTTATATACACAATCTGTGATAGTCAGTGAGTCAGTGAGGAGAGATTAACAAGATTTTTTTTTAAAAACAATGCATTATGCTCAGCTCCTTAATCACATCACGTTAACGCTAACAGCCCTAATATTTATATAACATGTATATTATATATTTTTTGGTTTTGTTGAGTTATCAAATGAGGAAAAAATTCATTTTTACTTTTGTACTTGCATACATTTCAGAGTCTGAACTTTCTGACTCGAGCAAAGAGTTGAATCAGTACTTCTACTTTAGTACAGAATGAGAAGACTTTTGCCACCTCTGATATTACAACACATCGGCTCAGATGGTACAGGAAGTATATTTAGTATAAGAACTCTTCATGTAAACTAGAAACTGGGGAAAACAAAGTATTACTTTATAAACATAATCATGAAAAATGACCTGAGAGTTTCCAGTCCACAGTGTGGACTCTCCAGTCCAGCACACAGCTGCTCCACTCCTGAATCCTGCAGGTTGTTGTGACTCAGGTCCAGATCTCTCAGACTAGAGGACTGGGAGCTGAGAACTGAGGACAGAGCTGCACAGCTTCTCTCTGAGAGGTTACAGTCAGTCAGCCTGGAAATATAAAGAACAAAAAAACAGGAAATAGGTTACTTATTTAATTTATTTTAAAAAGACAGCAGAGTATGATAGATAGATAGATAGATAGATAGATAGATAGATAGATAGATAGATAGATAGATAGATAGATAGATAGATAGATAGATAGATAGATAGATAGATAGATAGATAGATAGCTTTATTGTCATTGTACAAAATACAACAAAATTCAAAACCCAAGGTAGAGAACAGAGTGTAATTAAAAAGTAATAAATATTCAAATTTAATTAAACAAAGCCAACTATCTGAGTACTTACAGAGCTCTTTTGGAGGCTTTGACCATTGGCAGCAGCCTCAGAAGAACCGCCTCTGAAGCAGAGTATTCCTTCAGGTCAAACAAATCCAGATCTTTTTCTGATCGCAGTAGGAGAGTTTCCAGTCCACAGTGCGGACTCTCCAGTGCATCACACAGCTGCTTCACTCCTGAATCCTGCAGGTTGTTGTTCCTCAGGTCCAGATCTCTCAGACTAGAGGACTGGGAGCTGAGAACTGAGGACAGAGCTGCGCAGCTTCTCTCTGAGAGGTTACAGCCAGTCAACCTGGAGAAGAATTTTAATAAGTTAACTCACAGATCCAATATATAAAGACAATAAACGCTTGGTGGGTAAACACCAAACAGTTGAATCCTGACCTGAGAGTTTCCAGTCCGCAGTGTGGACTCTCCAGTCCAGCAGAAAGCTGCTTCACTCCTGAATCCTGCAGGTTGTTGTTACTCAGGTCCAGATTTCTCAGACTAGAGGACTGGGAGCTGAGAACTGAGGACAGAGCTGCACAGCTTCTCTTTGAGAGGTTACAGCCACTCAACCTGGAAAAGAATCAGCAGAACAAAAGAAAACAATTGTAAATATGACTTGAGCAAAGATTAATCTGGATAGTTCTGTGTGCACCTACAGAGCTTTGTTGGAGGCTTTGATCACTGGCAGCAGCCTCAGAAGAGCCTCCTCTGAAGCAGAGTATTTCTTCAGGTCAAACACGTCCAGATCTTTTTCTGATGACAGTAAGATGAAGACCAGAGCTGACCACTGAGCAGGAGACAGTTTATCTGTGGAGAGACTTCCTGATCTCAGGGACTGTTGGATCTCCTCCACTAGAGAACGATCATTCAGTTCATTCAGACAGTGGAACAGTACATCTTCTTGATGTACTCAACTGTTTTATGATTGGTCTTTGAGCTACTTCCTGTCTGTGTCAGCAGACCTCGTAGGAGAGTCTGATTGGTCTGCAGTGGAAGACCCAGGAGGAAGCGGAGGAACAAGTCCAGGTGTCCATTTGGACTCTTTAAGGCCTCGTCCAAAGCACTCTGGTAGAAATGTGTTGATTTGTCTTTAAAGACTTTAGACCACCAGGATGTTGTTTGTTCTTCCAGCAGATTGACTCCAGACTTGGTGAATGTCAGATGGACATGAAGAGCAGCCAGAAACTCCTGAAGGCTCAGATGGACGAAGCAGAACACCTTGTCCTGGTACAGCCCTCTCTCCTCTTTAAAGACCTGTGTGAACACTCCTGAGTACACTGAGGCTGCTCTGATATCGATGCCACACTCTGTCAGGTCTGATTCATAGAAGATCAGGTTGCCTTTCTGCAGCTGCTCAAAAGCCAGTTTTCCCAGAGACTCAATCATCTTCCTGCTCTCTGGACTCCAGTGTGGATCTGTCTCAGCTCCTCCATCATACTTGACCTTCTTCAGTTTGGCCTGAACCACCAGGAAGTGGATGTACATCTCAGTCAGGGTCTTGGGCAGTTCTCCTCTCTCTCTGCTTTTCAACACATCCTCCAGAACTGTAGCAGTGATCCAGCAGAAGACTGGGATGTGGCACATGATGTGGAGGCTTCGTGATGTCTTGATGTGGGAGATGATGGTGCTGACCTGCTCCTCATCTCTGAATCTCTTCCTGAAGTACTCCTCCTTCTGTGGGTCAGTGAACCCTCTGACCTCTGTCACCATGCCGACACACTCAGGAGGGATCTGATTGGCTGCTGCAGGTCGTGTGGTTATCCAGAGGCGAGCAGAGGGAAGCAGTTTCCCCCTGATGAGGTTTGTCAGCAGCACATCCACTGAGGTGGACTCTGTAACATCAGTCAGGATCTCAGTGTTGTGGAAGTCCAGAGGAAGTCGACACTCATCCAGACCGTCAAAGATGAACACAACGTGGAATTCTTCAAACCTGCAGATTCCTGCTTCTTTGGTTTCAGTAAAGAAGTGATGAACAAGTTCCACCAAGCTGTACTTTTTCTTTTTCAGCACATTCAGCTCTCTGAAAGTGAATGGAAATGTGAAGTGTATGTCCTGGTTGGCTTTGTCTTCAGCCCAGTCCAGAGTGAACTTCTGTGTTAAGACTGTTTTCCCAATGCCAGCCACTCCCTTTGTCATCACTGTTCTGATTGGTTCATCTCTTCCAGGTGAGGCTTTAAAGATGTCTTCATGTCTGATTGTTGTTTCTGGTCTGTGTGGTTTCCAGGATGCTGTTTCAATCTGTCTGATCTCATGTTCATCATTGACCTCTGCAGTCCCTCCCTCTGTGATGTAGAGCGGTGTGTAGATCTGATTCAGAAGGGTTGGGTTTCCTGCTTTAGCGATCCCCTCAAACAGACACCGGAACTTCTTCTCCAGGTTAGACTTGAGTTTACGTCGACACTTTGCAGCACCAGTTCCTGAATGAACAAACAACAAATGAAATCAGTAATTGTCTCATTTATCCATCATGTTAAATCTGTTAAAATCCTCTTACTGCTCTGCAGACCCTCAGCCAGCTCCTCCTGCTTCATTCTCCTCAGGAAGTGCACTGCGATCTTCAGAAATGCCTCTCTGCTGCTCCTTCTCTGCTCTTCCTCCTCACCGTCCAACACCTCCTCATCCTCACTCTGACTCTCTAAGCATTCTGGGTCATCTGGACTCAGACCCCTCTGGATTCTCTTTAGCTCGTTCTTCACGAAAGTGATGATGTTCTCCTCCAGCAGCTGGAACAGAAAGATAAAGTGAACATTTCATTTAAACTGGTAGAACACAACATGTGATTCATGTGTCAGTCTGAAGGCCTGCTGGTCTAAACAGAGCAGCATGGACACTGTTAGGACCTGAATGCTACTTTACTATTTCATCCGTGGTTGATGGAGTTAATAGTAAAAGGTGTGTTTGTACATGTACACACCATAAATATGGAGTCCAGCTGTGTTTGATGCTGCTGTGCAGACTGATCACTGGGAACCTCTGAGCTCTGCTGCTGAACTCTGTGGAGAAAACATCACGTTTAAGGACATTTAATGACTCAAATCTGCACTCAGCTTATTAAAGATGTTCTGTCATGATGACTAAATGAACTCCTGTAAATGCTGCTCTGATTACTGCATGTTAAATTCCTACCTTCCATCAGCAGGTTGTCCATCTTTAAACGTAATAGGGCGACCCATAGACTGGTCACTCTTCATGGACACACAGCTGGGTTCAGGAGAGTCTGCTCTCTGCTGCTGCATCCTGATACAAACAAACAACAAATCAAAGAGTTTAAAAAGATGAATTTTGAGCAGACTGTCAGCAGCTGAAGTTTTAGAAGCAGAATGAAAATCAGTAAGAAGACCGTGGATGAGAAACGTTCTCCTGTTCATCAAAATGTCATCTGATGAAAGATGCTGTCTCATCTTAGTTGATTAGTTGACTAATCAGTGGTTGAGCTCTTTGTTAACTCACAAAGTTAGTAGTTCATTCTGACTTATTGTGACTTATTATTCAGTAGTTGAGTGTCAGATGTGACAGTGAGTGTGAATAATGATGGTGGAGTGATGTGAGTGGAGAACAGTGATGGACAGTTAGAGATCCTCATCTCACCTCTGAGCTTTGGTCTGGCTGTCATGTTCCCCACACAGAGAGCTTTTAGAGGGAGGGACTCCCTCCTCTCTGTCCTCACACTGATCCATAGCAGAGAAACAGCTGCTGGGAGAGCTGCACTCACTCACTACAACATGGAAGATGTTCAGCTGCTCAGTTCACATCCAGTCACAGAGACTTTGGAGCTTCAGCTGTGGAGGAAACACAGAGAGAGAAGATGCTGCTGATTCTCCTTCATCAGTCCATCTGATGTGAGGCTGCCGTCACTTCATCATCACTTCACTGTCAAAGTCTACAAACATCAAATGTGCTTCTACTGACAGCTGGAGGAGGGACCACACCACCATCATCCATTACAAAACAGCCAGGAGACAAACATCTGACAGGCTGCTGCTCAACATCAGCTAAACCAATCAGCTGATAGATTTTAGGAGACGGGAGGTGAAGACACATGAGTGTGTCTACATGAAAGGAGCTGAGGTGGAACAGGTGAACAGCTTCAGGTTCCTGCATCACTGACTCTCTACTGTTCTCTCTACTGTTCTCTGATGCTCTGAACATCAGCTGTTTCTATTATTTAGTCCACCCTCATTGATAGAAATGGACTAAATATGAGAAACAGCTCTCAGTAGAACAATATCATTCAACAGCAGCACAAAGTGCAGCCTCCAAAATGAGCAAGAAGCTGAATGAACACAAAGTGTACATTAAAGCTTGATGAAGGAGGATTTACTGCAGGACTGTTGGATCACACTGCAGCAGCTGGACCTCACAAACTGACTCTAACTGCTTTATTTCACTTCTCTCATTCTAATGACATGTGTTTGTGTCTCAGCTGCATTTCACTGTACAGTCCTGGATTGTGTGATGACAGTAAAGCTGAAGCAGCAGACTGACTTTATTCAGAGTTTCCTCACAAGTGAAATGAGTCACATGACTCCCTCTCTCCTCCACCTTGTTACCCTGCTGCTGCTCTCTGACTCTGTTCATTCTCTACTAATCTAATGACATCAGAGTAATGACATCTGTACCTGTGTAACACCACACTATTTCACTGGACAGGAATCTAATCCAACATCATTTCTCACCTGTCTTTTTCTCTCTCAACAATAAATGAAGTTCAAGCTGTCAGAGGAAAACCTCCATTAACATGATGATACATTTAACATCTGCTCCCTGTATACTCTGTAGTATAGACTACTCCATAGTATACAGTATATAGACTACTATATAGTACACAACTGAGTATTTATAATATTATTATAGAAAGACCAAACTGACAAAATGGCGGACTGAGAGAAAAAGTGTGTCTGAGTCTGTTCTGGATCAAAGTTGATTCCCACTCAGTCCTGGACTAATCAGAGTCAGCTGTTAACTGAGCTGAGCTCCTCTCAACACTAACAGCAGCTTCACTTTCTGCTCTTTACACTTTTTACTGTCAAATAACTGAAAACTGTCACTTACCCGAGCTTCACACAGAGAAAATATCTGCGTCACAGTAAAAAGACCAAAGTGAAAGTTTAAAAACAGGAAGCCACAAACAGGAAATGAACTGCTGCAGCAGTACTGCAGTATTATAGTGATGTAGTATGCAGTATTACAGTAAAAGTACTGCAGTATTATAGTGATGTAGTATGCAGCATTACAGTAAAAGTACTGCAGTATTATAGTGATGTAGTATGTAGTATTCCAGTAAAAGTACTGCAGTATTATAGTGATGTAGTATGCAGTATTACAGTAAAAGTACTGCAGTATTATGAATGATGTAGTATGCAGTATTACAGTAAAAGTACTGCAGTATTATAGTGATGTAGTATGCAGCATTACAGTAAAAGTACTGCAGTATTATAGTGATGTAGTATGCAGTATTACAGTAAAAGTACTGCAGTATTATAGTGATGTAGTATGCAGTATTACAGTAAAAGTACTGCAGTATTATAGTGATGTAGTATGTAGTATTACAGTAAAAGTACTGCAGTATTATAGTGATGTAGTATGCAGTATTACAGTAAAAGTACTGCAGTATTATAGTGATGTAGTATGTAGTATTACAGTAAAAGTACTGCAGTATTATAGTGATGTAGTATGCAGTATTACAGTAAAAGTACTGCAGTATTATAGTGATGTAGTATGTAGTATTACAGTAAAAGTACTGCAGTATTATAGTGATGTAGTATGTAGTATTACAGTAAAAGTACTGCAGTATTATAGTGATGTAGTATGCAGTATTACAGTAAAAGTACTGCAGTATTACAGTAAAAGTACTGCAGTATTATAGTGATTTTTGCAGATGATGTGGCCCTGTTGGCTTCATCAGACCGTGACCTCCAACTCTCACTGGATCGGTTCACAGCCGAGTGTGAAGCGGCCGGGATGAGAACCAGCACCTCCAAATCCGAGGCCATGGTCCTCAACCGGAAAAGGGTGGAGTGCACTCTCCGGGTCGGGGATGCGATCCTGCCCCAAGTGGAGGAGTTCAAGTACCTCGGGGTCTTGTTCACAGTGAGGGAAGGATGGAGCGTGAGACCGACAGGCGGATTGGTGCGGCGTCTGCAGTAATGCGGACTCTGCACAGATCCGTCGTGGTGAAGAGAGAGCTGAGCCGAAAGGCGAAGCTCTGGATTTACCAGTTGATCTTGGTTCCTACCCTCACCTCTGGTCATGAGCTTTGGGTCGTGACCCACAGAACAAGGTGGCGGGTACAAGCGGCTGAAATGAGCTTCCTCCGTAGGCTGGCTGGGCTCTCCCTTAGAGATAGGGTGAGAAGCTCAGTTATCCGGGAGGAGCTCGGAGTAGACCCGCTGCTCCTCCGCGTTGAGAGGAGCCAGATGAGGAGGCTCGGGCATCTAGTCAGTGAGGTGTTCAGGGCCCATCCCACCGGTAGGAGACCCGGGACACGCTGGAGAGACTATGTCTCTCGGCTGGCCTGGGAACGCCTAATGTTAGCGTAGTTAATAATAGTTATAGTAATAATAATATGAATAGTTAATAACAGGACAGTTATCATGCTGGGTTCATTAATTCACTTTATTAAAGACTGATCTTTAGATGATCTCACAACACTGGAACAGTAGCGAACATCTTTTCATGTTTCGTTAAATGAAATGAAATCAGTTAAACATCTTACTGACATTATTCCACTTTTACATTCGGGGACAAAATGAAATAAAAGTTCTACAGTTTCATTCTCAGGATGTCAGATATTCTTTTTCAGGGTATAAAATTATCAACATTTATGGTTTAATATCTTTAAAATATGTCATTAATATGTAATATGTTGTAATGTACAAAAATAGTAGATGACAGTAGAGACTCGTCAGCTGTTCATCAGGCTGTTTAACTTTAGCTAGCGGAGGCGTCGCTCTTGTTGCTATGGTAACCTGTAATTGAAGGAAGGGTGTTTGGACCCTGCGGAGCTCCAGCAGGAAACAAGAGACTCCATTAAAGTTTGATTTATTTCTGAAGGTTCAACTTTAACCTCCTGCCTCCTCATATGGAGACGACATTAAACTTCACTCTGCTGAACTTTGACCTGCTGTCCTCGTTCATAAACACCTCTTTGTGCCACCTAGTGGTCAAAAAAGCACATTACACATTAATCAGTGTAGAAACCAGATGGCTTCTTGGCCAAATCAATCAGCTGATCCCAGATAAAAGTGGAGCAGGAACAAAACCTGTTTAATAATGTTTATTTTATATGAATTTGACTCATTTTAGCAACAAGCTACGACACTGCTAATCAGGACGTTTGAGGACGTTGGGACTTTATTATCATTAGTGTAAATGTGAGGAAATAAATCGTTTTATACACTGATGAATTAATTGTGTTACAGTAAAATAATCATTGGATCCTGACAGTAACAACAGCAGAGTCAACTGAGACTAATCAATGAATCATGTAGAAGGAAAAATAACTGAGTGTTTGAGTCTGAGACAGATCTGCTTCACAGTGCAGAGTGTGTGTGATGTTTGATTTCAGCAGCTGATCTTCAGTCAGCAGAGTTTCTGTCCACAGGAGAGACTCTCCCTCCTACAGAGGAACCAGAGAGACTCTCCCTCCTACAGAGGAACCAGAGAGACTCTCCCTCCTACAGAGGAACCAGAGAGACTGAAGCACCAGGCCAGTAGACTCTAAACCCAGCACACAGAGGTTGAGTGAATGTGGTGTTGAAGGTGTGGAGGTGGATCAGTGTGTCAGAGGAGACTCTGTAGAAGGACAGAGTGCCAGCAGGACAGTCCACATACACTGCTACTCTGTTAGAGACAGAGGAGGAGGAGGAGGAGGAGGAGATGGATGTTCTTCTCTTATTGTGCCAGACAGAGTAATAACCAGCAGAGCAGCTCAGACTCCAGGACTGATCATTATATCCAAACTCACAGTCAGCACTGACTCCTTTCCTGCTGATTCTTCTGTAACTCACTGCTACATAAACGTCTCCTCTCCACTCGACCTCCCAGTAACAGCGACCAGTCAGAACATTTGTACACAGCAGCTGAGGCCAGTAATCAAATCTGTCTGGATGATCAGGATATGGCTGATCCTCCTTCACATGTGTCACCTTCCTGTTGTTGTCAGACAGTTTGAGTTTTGTGTTCATTGTGTTTGGATCCAGTTCCAGTTCACAGGCATCTGATGGAGAGAACGAGACACAATACAGCTGCATTTTATCATTTGTTGATTTATGAACTACTTTACTGAAACCATTCAAACTTAAAGTGTCTCCATGACGACTGTGTTGGCCTCATACCAGCAGACAGAAGCAGGTGTGCACACAGTCACACAGCCTGATAACAAAGGCTGCATCTCAACTCTCTTATTTCATATTTCCTCCTCCATCCTGCCTGAACAGGAAGTTGTTCTGGTCCTCCATTTAACGTTGGTCCCAAGTCTTTCTACAGTATTTCTGCTCTGAGGAAACGTGAGAGCAGCCTTCACTCAAGTCTTTTAGCGGCACAGAGGAAGTTTACAATTAAAGTGTTTAAATTTGATATCTTCCCCTGGTCCTTATTTTAAATACGTCATAAAAAAACAATAATTATGGATAACGACTGATATGAAACACTTTTATCGTGATGCAGTTTTCAGCCGTATTATGTTACTAGTACTGTACATTACTGTTAATAAAGTTTATTTTAAAAAACCTCACGTGACACACACACACACACACACACACACACACACACATTATTGGTCTCTGACCTCAGGGAGGAAACACCTACAGTTGAAACCAGAAGTTTACATACACTGTATAAAAAGACATATAACCTTTGTTTCTGTCACTGCCTGACTTTATATCAGACGAAACTTTTCCTGTTTTAGGTCAGTTAGGATTTAAAAAAATATTTATATTTGACAGACCCTTCTCTCCAGCACCCCCGAATAGACCTTACCAGGGAGGCTGAGGAGTGTGATCCCCCTGTAGTTGGAACACACCCTCTGGTCCCCCTTCTTAAAAAGAGGGACCACCACCCCAGTCTGCCAATCCAGAGGCACTGCCCCCGATGTCCACGCGGTGCTGCAGAGTCGTGTCAACCATGACAGCCCCACAACATCCAGGGCCTTGAGGAACTCGGGGCGGATCTCATCCACCGCCGGGGCCCTGCCACCGAGGAGCTTTTTAACCACCTCGGCGACCTCCACCCCAGAGATAGGAAAGCCCACACCCGAGTCCCCCGCCCCTGCTTCCTTACCGGAAGGCGTGTCGGTGGGATTGAGGAGGTCTTCGAAGTATTCCTTCCACCGATCCACAACGTCCCGAGTCGAGGTCAGCAATGCACCGTCCCCACCGTACACAGTGTTGACGGCGCACTGCTTCCCCCTCCTGAGACGCCGGATGGTGGTCCAGAATCTATTCGAAGCCGTCCGGAAGTCTTTTTCCATGGCCTCACCAAACTCCTCCCATGTCCGGGTTTTTGCCTCAGCGACCACCCAAGCTGCACTCCGCTTGGTCTGCCGGTACCTGTCTGCTGCCTCCAGAGTCCTACAGGCCAAAAAGGCCCTATAGGACTCCTTCTTCAGCTTGACGGCATCCCTCACCGGCAGTGTCCACCAGCGGGTTCGGGGATTACCGCCCCGACAGGCACTGACCACCTTGCGGCCACAGCTCCAGTCAGCCGCCTTAACAATGGAGGCACGGAACATGGCCCTCTCGGACTCAATGTCCCCCGCCTCCCCCGGTACGTGGTCCAAGCTCTCCCGGAGGTGGGAGTTGAAACTCTCTCTGACAGGAGACTCTGCCAGACGTTCCCAGCAGACCCTCACAATACGTTTGGGTCTGCCAGGTCTGCCCAGCATCCTCCCCCACCATCGGAGCCAACTCACCACCAGGTGGTGATCAGTTGACAGCTCCGCCCCTCTCTTCACCCGAGTGTCCAAGACATGCGGCCGCAAGTCGGACGACACAACTACAAACTCAATCATGGAACTGCAGCCTAGGGTGTCCTGGTGCCGAGTGCACATATGGACCCCCTTATGCTTGAACATGGTGTTCGTTATGGACAACCTGTGACGAGCACAGAAGTCCAATAACAGAACACCGCTCAGGTTCAGATCGGGGGGGCCGTTCCTCCCAATCACACCCCTCCAGATCTCACTGTCGCTACCAACATGGTGTGAAGTCCCCCAGCAGAACGAGGGAATCCCCAGAGGGAGACTCTCCAGCCCCCCCTCCTAGGAGTCCAAAAAGGCTGGATACTCTGAGCTGCTGTTTGGACCATAGACACAAACAACAGTCAGGATCCGCCCCCCCACCCGAAGGCGGAGGGAGGCTACCCTCTCGTCCACCGGGGTAAACTCCAACATACAGGCACCAAGCCGGGGGGCAATAAGTATTGCCACCCCTGCCCTCGTCATTGGGGTTTTCTGAGCTACCTTTTGTCTGGCCCCTCGCCCCGGACCTGTTTGCCATGGGAGACCCTACCAGGGGCATAAAGCCCCCGACAACTGAGCTCCTGAGATATCAGGAAGAGAAATGTGGTCTTCCACAAGTCTGGTTCGTCCTTGGGTACAATGTCCAGATACCTGAAGGTGCCTCATTCATCTGTTCAAACAATTATACACAAGTATAAACACCATGGGAATGTCCAGCCATCATACCGCTCAGGAAGGAGACGTATTCTGTGTCTGAATGGTTAAACCATTGTCGTCTACAACTAAATGTGTCACCACGAGCATGTATTTTACTAAGAAAGCCAGTTATACTGTTCAGCCACACATACTTGTACTCGGACAAAGACTAGAAATTGTTAAAGAGGTCAAATACATTGGGATCCTGATAGATTCTTATCTTTCTTTTAAAACTCAGATTAAGAAGGTCTGCAACAGGGTAAAGTACAACCTGTCAACTGAGGCAGCTACAGTGTACATGAATGCCATGATCATATCACACCTAACTTACTGTCTAACAAGTTGAGACCACTGGAATCATTATATAACCAAACCATGAAAACACTCGACAAGAAGCCTCATAGCTTTCACCACTGCAACATATGCCTCATTTAGAAAATAATTCATGGTCTGGTTCCTCCTCCACTCAGTAGTTAGACGACAAGTAAATCCAAATCAGGTCACTAGAGGAGTCACAAGAGGAAACTGCATTATCCTACTGCACCAGTCCACATCAGGGACATTACCACTTACAGGTCTTTCTATAGACAATTAAGAACATGGCTCATAAGCCTCCAAACCTGTCAGCACTAATCTGATTAAACTCATCACCTTTCTAAACTGACCTGTTGCTAAAACTGCTGTTTATCGCTCATGTATGTTTTTCCTGTTTTTACTTGTTCCTGCTCGTCTGTCTTTGTGTTTGCTGTTAAAATGTCTTGTTGCCTGACCCGTTTTATTTTTATCATGTTTCTTGAACTTGTTTTTCTTCTGTCTGTCCCTGTTTATGCAGTTTAATTGTCCAGTTGTGTTACTGCTGTCCTGCTTCTGGTTTGATTGCTGCTCATATGTGTTTGACCTGCTTACGTCCATTTTATCTCACCTTAGTTCTTGCTTATGTCTGCTGCTGTTTAACTGCTCTGTGACTGTTTGTTTGTCACTTTGTTCAGTCGTAGTTTGCTTTGTTTTTACTGTCTGCTGCTTATGTCTCTGTGTTTTATACTTATTGTAACTCACTTATCTTGTAATGTTTTAAATCTGTTTCTTGATTTTAGGCTGCCAACTCACAGCTGGCCAGGGACAACAGATGAAAACTAGCCTTTGGGCTAATTCTGGCATATTTACAGATATGTTTATTAATATACACTGTCCCTGACAAATAAACTAATAAAATAAAATAAATCCACAGTGAAACGAGTTCTATACTGACATGGGCTGAAAGGCCACTCAGCGAGGAAGAAGCCATTACAATGCAAACAAGGACAAATACCTTATTTTTTGGAGACATGTCCTGTGGTCCTGTGGTCTGATGAAACAAAAATTGAACAGTGTGGACATAATGACCATCGTTACATTTGGAGGTAAAAGGGGGAAGCCTGCAAGCCTGAGAACACCATCCCAACTGTGAAGTACGGGGGTGTTTTGCTGCAGGAGGGACTGGTGCACTTCACAGAATATATGGCATCATGATGAAAGAACATTATGTAGAAATATTGAAGCAACATCTCAAGAAATCAGCCGGGAAGTTAAAGCTTGGGTGCGAATGGGTCTTCCAAACGGACAATGACCCTAAGCATACCACCAAATGAGTTACAAAGTGGCTTAAGGACAACAAAGCCAATGTTTTGGAGAGGCCATCACTGATCTCAATCCTATAGAAGACTTGTAGGCAGAGCTGAAAAGGCATGTGTGAGCAAGGCGGCATACAAACCTGACTCAGTTACACCAGTTCTGTCAGTTTGTGGAAAGATATTCAAAATGTTTGATCCAAGTCATACAGTTTAAAGGCAATGCAACCAAATACTAATGAAATGTATGAAAACTTCTGACTTTGAAGAAAGTAATAAAAAAAAGTCTAAAAAATTCTCTCTCATTATTCTGGAATCAAGCAAAAATAAATAATTTAGGTAATCCTAAATGACTGAAAACAGGAAAAGTTTATTTATGTCTTTTCATACAGTATATGTAAACTTCTGGTTTCAACTGTTTCAACAATTATTCATTCATATTCATGTTTTTGTATTGATTTTTAATGATTATCTTTGATAACTATTACTTATTGCTGATAATCAAACCTGCTCCTACTGAGTCCCAACAACTGACACATCACTGAGGAAGACCATGAGATGTGACTGAAAGCTTTGGACATACAGAGTAAGTGAACCTTTAACAGTTCAGTTAGAACATGAACAGTCAACATGACAGTGATATTCAGTAATATTCATGTTTGTTCATCAGGTTTGGTGTAAAGTGAAGGTCTTTGCACATCAAGTCTGTTATTTTCATCTCAAACTGTCGTCTGTTACAAACACATTTTAGTCCAAATGCTCCAAATAGCTGAAGTCAGTATGAATGAATGAACTTTATCTGCAGGAGAGACATGAGGGACATTTTGGAGCAGGTAGCGCCACCATGTGGACATTTATACAACATTTCTCTTTTAACTCCTGAACTGTGACCAACAGAAGGAAATTTCTGTTTCATGGATTCATTGGTTCAAGATAAATGTCAGTTTAGGCCACGCCCATTTCTGACTAAACACATTTTCCATCATTTTGAACTTTTTTCACTTCTTTTACATATTTCATCCAGTTTTTCTCAAAGTTCTCATGAATCAAACTGAAAACACACTCACACTTCCTCAGACCAGGTTTCAGTCTCTGCGGTCCACCATGGTCCATCCTGGAGGAAGAGACAAAGACACAATCAGCTTCATCCACCTTCACTCATATCCACCATTAAACATGAACCACAGTCCCTCAGTTAGTCAGAGTGTCTGTCTATCTGTCCATACCTGAGAGTGTCCATCTGTCTGTCCATACCTGAGAGTGTCCATCTGTCCATACCTGAGAGTGTCCACCTGTCTGTCCATACCTGAGAGTGTCCACCTGTCTGTTCATACCTGAGAGTGTCCATCTGTCTGTCCATACCTGAGAGTGTCCACCTGTCTGTCCATACCTGAGAGTGTCCATCTGTCCATACCTGAGATTGTCCATCTGTCTGTCCATACCTGAGAGTGTCCATCTGTCCATACCTGAGAGTGTCCATCTGTCCATACCTGAGAGTGTCCACCTGTCTGTCCATACCTGAGAATGTCCACCTGTCTGTCCATACCTGAGAGTGTCCACCTATCTGTCCATACCTGAGAGTGTCCCCCTGTCCATACCTGAGAGTGTCCATCTGTCCATACCTGAGAGTGTCCACCTGTCCATACCTGAGAGTGTCCATCTGTCTGTCCATACCTGAGAGTGTCCACCTGTCTGTCCATACCTGAGAGTGTCCATCTGTCCATACCTGAGAGTGTCCACCTGTCTGTCCATACCTGACAGTGTCCATCTGTCCATACCTGGGAGTGTCCATCTGTCCATACCTGAGAGTGTCCACCTGTCTGTCCATACCTGAGAATGTCCACCTGTCTGTCCATACCTGAGAGTGTCCACCTATCTGTCCATACCTGAGAGTGTCCCCCTGTCCATACCTGAGAGTGTCCATCTGTCCATACCTGAGAGTGTCCATCTGTCCATACCTGAGAGTGTCCACCTGTCTGTCCATACCTGAGAATGTCCACCTGTCTGTCCATACCTGAGAGTGTCCACCTGTCTGTCCATACCTGAGAGTGTCCACCTATCTGTCCATACCTGAGAGTGTCCCCCTGTCCATACCTGAGAGTGTCCATCTGTCCATACCTGAGAGTGTCCACCTGTCCATACCTGAGAGTGTCCATCTGTCTGTCCATACCTGAGAGTGTCCACCTGTCTGTCCATACCTGAGAGTGTCCATCTGTCCATACCTGAGAGTGTCCACCTGTCTGTCCATACCTGGGAGTGTCCATCTGTCTGTCCATACCTGAGAGTGTCCATCTGTCCATACCTGACAGTGTCCACCTGTCTGTCCATACCTGAGAATGTCCACCTGTCTGTCCATACCTGAGAGTGTCCACCTATCTGTCCATACCTGAGAGTGTCCCCCTGTCCATACCTGAGAGTGTCCATCTGTCCATACCTGAGAGTGTCCACCTGTCCATACCTGAGAGTGTCCATCTGTCTGTCCATACCTGAGAGTGTCCATCTGTCCATACCTGAGAGTGTCCACCTGTCTGTCCATACCTGAGAGTGTCCAACTGTACATACCTGGGAGTGTCCACCTGTCTGTGCATACCTGAGTGTGTCCATCTGTCCATACCTGAGTGTCTATCTGTCTGTCCATACCTGAGAGTGTCCACCTGTCTGTCCATACCTGAGAGTTTCCACCTGTTTGTCCAAACCTGAGAGTGTCCACCTGTCTGTCCGTACCTGAGAGTGTCCATCTGTCTGTCCATACCTGAGAGTGTCCATCTGTCTGTCCATACCTGAGAGTGTCCAGTCTCCAGTGTGGATCCTTCAGTCCAGCAGAAAGAAGCTTCTCTCCTGAGTCTCCTGGATGATTGTAGCTCAGGTCCAGCTCTCTCAGATGGGAGGGGTTGGACATCAGAGCTGAGGCCAGAGAAGCACAGCCTTCCTCTGTGATCAGACATCCTGACAGACTGAACACACACAACACTTCATCTAATGAGCTTAAAAACATTCTCAACTCAATCAACAGGATTTTGTCTTTGAGGCCTTTATGTTGACACTCAGCGCCCCCTGCTGTATGTTTAGGTTAGTAGGAGAGGGTTTGGGTTACCACCTGTTGCTGCTGGAGGCTGAATTACTGAAACTCAGAGTTTAATCTGATGCCATTCTGTTTTAACTGTGGCAGAAGAAATGTCTTTAAAGTTAAATATTATTTGACAATATTTGTAAAGACAGTGAGAAGATTTAATAGAAATGTAATGATGCTTACGGTACACACATTGAGTCTTCATTAAAGATTAAATCACAGAAACACATTCTGACTCACTGTTGGCGTCAAGTATTTGTCCTTGGTTACTGTACTTTACTTTACTTTACTTGAGTATTTATTTTTCTGGACATTGTCAAACAGGCTTGTTACTTGTTTCAACTTCAGTGACTTTATAAAAAGAAGACATGACGTGTAAATAAACGATAGAAAATAACTTTTTTTTTCTTTTGGTGTGTTTGCTCCGTGTCCCCGATAAGATGCCCCCCCCCCCAGGGTGACTTAGGGTCAGGGGTCAGAGGTCAGAGTTAACCCCTGGGTGACTGCTCATATCTAAATGTTCTACTGAAGGAAAGTCCAACAGTAAGTAGACAGAGCAGGAATATGACAGCAGCAGGAAGACTCTATATATATTAGTATATGAGCATAATAGTAACATTATATATAATATATATTAATATAACATGTATATTATATACTTGTTTATTTATTATATATTTATATGTATATATATTCTGACATATGGTTTACGGCAAAATTAGAAGGTGCTCAGTGTTTGTTTTTACTTTTTACTTTTGTACTTAAATACATTTCAGAGCCTGAACTTTCTGACTTTTACTTGAGCAAAGAGTTGAATCAGTACTTCTACTTTAGTACATAATGAGAAGACTTTTGCCACCTCTGATATTACAACACATCGGCTCAGAAGGTACAGAAAGTATATTTAGTATAAGAACTCTTCATGTAAACTAGAAAATGGGGAAAACAAAATATTACTTTATAAACATAATCATAAAAACTGACCTGAGAGTTTCCAGTCCGCAGTGTGGACTCTCCAGTCCAGCAGAAAGCTGCTTCACTCCTGAATCCTGCAGGTTGTTGTTACTCAGGTCCAGATCTCTCAGACTAGAGGACTGGGAGCTGAGGACTGAGGACAGAGCTTCACAGCTTCTTTCTGAGAGGTTACAGTCAGTCAACCTGGAAATATAAAGAAAAAAACAACCAGAAATAGGTTACTTATTTAATTTATTTTAAAAAGACAGCAGTGGGTGGTAGGGTTTAGCTCAGTGGGTAGAGCACCCGGCCCATATGCTGAGGCTACAGTGCTCACTGCAGGCGACCCTGGTTCAAATCCCACACTGAGCAGTCCTATCCTGTGTGTCACTGCCCCCCTCTCTGCCTCCTGTGTCTCTCTCTCTACTAACCCTATATAATAAAGGCAAAACAAGCCCCAAAAAAGTAGACTTTAAAAAAAAAGACAAAAGAGCATCTAGAAATTCAAAACCCAAGGTAAACTATCTGAATACTTACAGAGCTTTGTTGGAGGCTTTGACCATTGGCAGCAGCCTCAGAAGAACCGCCTCTGAAGCAGAGTATTTCTTCAGGTCAAACACGTCCAGATCTTTTTCTGATGGCAGTAGGAGAGTTTCCAGTCCACAGTGTGGACTCTCCAGTGCAGCACACAGCTGCTTCACTCCTGAATCCGGCAGGTCGTTGTTCCTCAGGTCCAGATCTCTCAGACTAGAGGACTGGGAGCTGAGAACTGAGGACAGAGCTGCACAGCTTCTCTCTGAGAGGTTACAGTCAGTCAGTCTGGAGAAGAATCAGCAGAACAAAAGAAACTATTGTAAATATAATTTGAGCAAAGATTAATCTGATAGTTCTGTGTGCACTTACAGAGCTTTGTTGGAGGCTTTGACCACTGGCAGCAGCCTCAGAAGAGCCTCCTCTGAAGCAGAGTATTTCTTCAGGTCAAACACGTCCAGATCTTTTTCTGATGACAGTAAGATGAAGACCAGAGCTGACCACTGAGCAGGAGACAGTTTCTCTGTGGAGAGACTTCCTGATCTCAGGTACTGTTGGATCTGCTCCACTAGAGAACGATCATTCAGTTCATTCAGACAGTGGAACAGATTGATGCTTCTCTCTGCAGACAATCTCTCATTCTCACTGAGCTTCTTCTTGATGTACTCGACTGCTTTCTGATTGGTCTGTGAGCTACTTCCTGTCTGTGTCAGCAGACCTCGTAGGAGAGACTGATTGGTCTGCAGTGAAAGACCCAGGAGGAAGCGGAGGAACAAGTCCAGGTGTCCATTTGGACTCTTCAAAGCCTCGTCCACAGCACTCTGGTAGAAACGTGTTGGTTTACCTTTGTTTCTTTTTGGTTTTGGGCGCAGGGTTGCTGATTGTTCTTCCAGCAGATTGACTCCAGACTTGGTGAATGTCAGATGGACATGAAGAGCAGCTAGAAACTCCTGAACACTCAGATGGACGAAGCAGAACACCTTGTCCTGGTACAGCCCTCTCTCCTCTTTAAAGACCTGTGTGAACACTCCTGAGCACACTGAGGCTGCTCTGATATCGATGCCACACTCTGTCAGGTCTGATTCATAGAAGATCAGGTTGCCTTTCTGCAGCTGCTCAAAAGCCAGTTTTCCCAGAGACTCAATCATCTTCCTGCTCTTCTTACTCCAGTGTGGATCTGTCTCAGCTCCTCCATCATACTTGATGTTCTTCAGTTTGGACTGAACCACCAGGAAGTGGATGTACATCTCAGTCAGGGTCTTGGGCAGCTCTCCTCCCTCTCCGCTTTTCAACACATCCTCCAGAACTGTAGCAGTGATCCAGCAGAAGACTGGGATGTGGCACATGATGTGGAGGCTTCGTGATGTCTTGATGTGGGAGATGATGGTGCTGGCCTGCTCCTCATCTCTGAATCTCTTCCTGAAGTACTCCTCCTTCTGTGGGTCAGTGAACCCTCTGACCTCTGTCACCATGCCGACACACTCAGGAGGGATCTGATTGGCTGCTGCAGGTCGTGTGGTTATCCAGAGGCGAGCAGAGGGAAGCAGTTTCCCCCTGATGAGGTTTGTCAGCAGCACATCCACTGAGGTGGACTCTGTAACATCTGTCAGGATCTCAGTGTTGTGGAAGTCCAGAGGAAGTTGACACTCATCCAGACCATCAAAGATGAACACAACCTGGAACTCTTCAAACCTGCAGATTCCTGCTTCTTTGGTTTCAGTAAAGAAGTGATGAACAAGTTCCACCAAGCTGTACTTTTTCTCTTTCACCACATTCAGCTGTCTGAAAGTGAATGGAAATGTGAAGTGTATGTCCTGGTTGGCTTTGTCTTCAGCCCAGTCCAGAGTGAACTTCTGTGTTAAGACTGTTTTCCCAATGCCAGCTACTCCCTTTGTCATCACTGCTCTGATTGGTTCATCTCTTCCAGGTGAGGCTTTAAAGATGTCTTCATGTCTGATTGTTGTTTCTGGTCTGTCTGGTTTCCTGGATGCTGTTTCAATCTGTCTGACCTCATGTTCATCATTGACCTCTGCAGTCCATCCCTCTGTGATGTAGAGCGGTGTGTAGATCTGATTCAGAAGGGTTGGGTTTCCTGGACTCCCAATCCCCTCAAACAGACACTGGAACTTCTTCTCCAGGTTAGACTTGAGTTTACGACGACACTCTGCAGCACGAGCTCCTGAATGAACTAACACACAAATGAAATCAGTGAGTGGATCCTACAGAAAGTCTAGAAATCTGAACATGTAAGTGTGTCTGTGTAGTTTTTCCTCCTCCATCAGTTTTATTCAGCTCATCAGTGGAGGACAAACAGCCTCTGATCTGATGCAGACGTGTGCAGCATATTTACAGCATAGTTTGAAATATAAACCTCTCCCATGTTGCCTCCATTTCCTCTCCATCATGTTAAATCTGTTAAAATCCTCTTACTGCTCTGCAGACGCTC
Organism: Scomber japonicus; assembly: GCF_027409825.1. Taxonomy (NCBI): domain Eukaryota; kingdom Metazoa; phylum Chordata; class Actinopteri; order Scombriformes; family Scombridae; genus Scomber; species Scomber japonicus. The sequence continues at coordinate 1,171,602 of NC_070579.1, read as the reverse complement.
AGCCAGCTCCTCCTGCTTCATTCTCCTCAGGAAGTGCACTGTGATCTTCAGAAATGCGTCTCTGCTGCTCCTCCTCTGCTCTTCCTCCTCACCATCCAACTCCTCCTCATCCTCACTCTGACTCTCTAAGCATTCTGGGTCATCTGGACTCAGACCCCTCTGGACTCTCTTCAGCTCCTTCTTCACAAAAGTGAGGATGTTCTCCTCCAGCAGCTGGAACAGAAAGATAAAGTGAACATTTCATTTAAACTGGTAGAACACAACATGTGATTCATGTGTCAGTCTGAAGGCCTGCTGGTCTAAACAGAGCAGCATGGACACTGTTAGGACCTGAATGCTACTTTACTATTTCATCCGTGGTTGATGGAGTTAATAGTAAAAGGTGTGTTTGTACATGTACACACCATAAATATGGAGTCCAGCTGTGTTTGATGCTGCTGTGCAGACTGATCACTGGGAGCCTCTGAGCTCTGCTGCTGAACTCTGTGGAGAAAACATCACGTTTAAGGACATTTAATGACTCAAATCTGCACTGAGCTTATTAAAGATGTTCTGTCATGATGACTAAATGAACTCATGTAAATGCTGCTCTGATTACTGGATGTTAAATTCTTACCTTCCATCAGCAGGTTGTCCATCTTTAAACTTAACAAGACCACCTTTAGACCGGTCACTCTTCATGGACACACAGCTGGGTTCAAGAGAGTCTGCTCTCTGCTGCTGCATCCTGATATGAATAAAACCGAGACAAAAGCATGTAGTTAACACCAAAGAACTGCTTCACTGAGTCTCTGCTGCCCAATTTCACTGAGTCTCTGCTGTCCAGCTTCACTGAGTCTCTGCTGCCTCCACAGACACCCAACCAGCTCCCAAAACATCAGACCCCTGCTGAGGTCCTCCTGTCTCTTGGTCTCCTTTCTATGTGCCTGGGTGTCATCCTGGACAGCACACTTTCGTTTGAAGCCCACATCAATAGCGTTACTCGGTCTGCATACTTCCATCTACGTAACATCAACCGTCTCCGTCCCTCACTTTCACCAACCTGCACCGCTATCCTGGTAAACACCCTGATCACATCTCGTCTGGACTACTGTAACTCTCTCCTCTTTGGTCTTCCGCGGAAATCTCTCCACAAACTCCAACTTGTACAGAACGCAGCCGCTCGTATCATAACTAGAACTCCCTTTATTGAACACATCACTCCTGCTCTGCAGCAACTTCACTGGCTCCCTATCAAATCCCGCATTGACTTTAAGATTCTACTCCTCACATTCAAGATCCTTCACAACCTGGCACCATCATATCTCTCTGAACTTATCCACATCTACACACCTTCTCGAACTCTCCGATCCTCCTCTGCTAACCAGCTCTTCGCTCCATCTGCCAACTTAACCACCATGGGGTCAAGAGCTTTCAGCCGATCAGCCCCCCGCCTATGGAACTCTCTCCCGCCTGACATTCGCACTTCAGACTCTGTCTCTACCTTTAAATCCCGCCTGAAAACACACCTATTCAGAGTGGCCTACTCTATCTCCCATTAACTATGCAATCTTCATTCTTGTTTATTATTATTAATGCACTTTGAAGTCACGTTCATATTTATTTTTATTTTTATTTATCTATTTTATTTATTTTCTTTCTTTATTCTTTTTCTCTGCACTAAATGTCACCTGATTTATATTGTTTGATGTACTGTTTTTGTGTTATGTGTGCCTTGTAAGGTGACCTTGAGTGCTTTGAAAGGCGCCTTTAAATAAAATGCATTATTATTATTATTATTATTATTATTGTTATTATGTGGTTTTGTTAACACCTTGGTCTCCAAAGTTTCTGTCCTGAGCAGCTCTTTCAGCCTCCAGAGTGGTCCTGTCCATCTGTCCTGCCTTCTTTCTCCTTTTTTTTTTCTCCCTCTTGACCAGCCTGGAGGGACATTTGGGAGCTGTCCCTTGAGGGGCGACTGTCATGATTCCTGTTTAAGCTCTGTTTGTGTTGTCCTGTCTGTTTCTGTCCCTGCCTTCAGTTTCAAACCCACCTGCTCACCTGCTGCCACTGTGTAATTCCCTCATCAGCTCCTCACTACATATACTGCTCTCACTCATTTTCTTTCATTCTTGACACTTGATTGTGATACTGTTCCTGTCTGTTCCTGTTCCTCGTGTTACCTGTTCCTGCTGGTTTCAACTTTATTTGAACTGCTTTCCCATTATGGTCTGTAAGCCTGTCTGTTGGTTTCTGAGCATTAAAGCTGATTCCATTTAACCTGTCTGTGGTGTTTGTGCCTGGTTCACCTGCTCTGGCCCACATAACACAGGAGGTTTATTCAGCCCAAACAGCCAACCAACCATTTTTAACTTCTTACCATCTATAAGCAGGTTGTCCATCTTTAAACTTGATGAGACCACCCTTAGACCGGTCACTCTTCATGGACACACAGCTGGGTTCAGGAGAGTCTGCTCTCTGCTGCTGCATCCTGATATGAATAAAGAAGTGAAAACAGCAAGTAGTTAACACCAAAGAACTGCTTCTCAGTGCCTCCACAGACCCAACCAGGCCAGAAGGGATATATAATCCCTCCAGCGTTTTCTGGGTCTCCTCCCAGTTGGACATGCCTGGAACTCCTTTAAAGGGGGGAGTCCAGGAGGATCCTGACCAGGAGCCAAAACCACCTCAGCTGGCTCCTTTCCATGTGAAGGAGCAGCAGCTCTACTCCTAGCCTCCCCCGGATGTCTGAACTCCTGACCCGATCTCTAAGGCTGAGCCCAGACTCTCTCTGCTTGGATCCAGCATCTCATTATTTGGGTCACTACCTAAAGCTGGTGAGCAGAGGTGAGGGTTGGGACGTAGACTGACTGCTACACTGAGAGCTTCACCTTCAGGCTCAGCTCGTTCTCCACCAGGACGGTCATCACTGCTGATCCTGCACTCATCCGCCTGTCAATCTCACGCTGCATCTTACCCTCACTGTGAACAAGACCCCCAGATACTTAAACTCCTCCACTTGGGGCAGCACCCTTCCCCCTCCCCCAACCCTGAGGGGGCAGTCCACCTAGTTCCAGCAAAACACCATGGCCTCAGATTTAGAGGTGCTGACTCTAATCCTGACCACTTCACTCGGCTGCAAACTGTCCCAGAGCACGTTGGAGGACTTCACCTGTAGAGTCCAACAGAACAACATCAACCGTAAACAGCAGAGAGGTGATTCTGAGGTCCCCAAACTGGACTCTCTTCTCCCCCCGGCTGCAACTTCAGACTCTATCCATGAAGATCACAAACAGGATCAGAGACCAGGGACAGCCCTGATGGAGCCCAACACCCACTGAGACCAGGTCTGACTTACTGCAGAGAATGTTAACACAGCTCTCACAGTGGTTGTAACCATTTTTAAATTCCTACCTTCCATCAGCAGGTTGTCCATCTTTAAACTTAACAAGACCACCCTTAGACCGGTCACTCTTCATGGACACACAGCTGGGTTCAGGAGAGTCTGCTCTCTGCTGCTGCATCCTGATACAAACAAACAACAAATCAAAGAGTTTAAAAAGATGAATTTTGAGCAGACTGTCAGCAGCTGAAGTTTTAGAAGCAGAATGAAAATCAGTAAGAAGACCGTGGATGAGAAACGTTCTCCTGTTCATCAAAATGTCATCTGATGAAAGATGCTGTCTCATCTTAGTTGATTAGTTGACTAATCAGTGGTTGAGCTCTTTGTTAACTCACAAAGTTAGTAGTTCATTCTGAGTTATTGTGACTTATTATTCAGTAGTTGAGTGTCAGATGTGACAGTGAGTGTGAATAATGATGGTGGAGTGATGTGAGTGGAGAACAGTGATGGACAGTTAGAGATCCTCATCTCACCTCTGAGCTTTGGTCTGGCTGTCATGTTCCCCACACAGAGAGCTTTTAGAGGGAGGGACTCCCTCCTCTCTGTCCTCACACTGATCCATAGCAGAGAAACAGCTGCTGGGAGAGCTGCACTCACTCACTACAACATGGAAGATGTTCAGCTGCTCAGTTCACATCCAGTCACAGAGACTTTGGAGCTTCAGCTGTGGAGGAAACACAGAGAGAGAAGATGCTGCTGATTCTCCTTCATCAGTCCATCTGATGTGAGGCTGCTGTCACTTCATCATCACTTCACTGTCAAAGTCTACAAACATCAAATGTGCTTCTACTGACAGCTGGAGGAGGGACCACGCCACCATCATCCATTACAAACAGCCAGGAGACAAACATCTGACAGGCTGCTGCTCAACATCAGCTAAACCAATCAGCTGATAGATTTTAGGAGACGGGAGGTGAAGACACATGAGTGTGTCTACATGAAAGGAGCTGAGGTGGAACAGGTGAACAGCTTCAGGTTCCTGCATCACTGACTCTCTACTGTTCTCTCTACTGTTCTCTGATGCTCTGAACATCAGCTGTTTCTATTATTTAGTCCACCCTCATTGATAGAAATGGACTAAATATGAGAAACAGCTCTCAGTAGAACAATATCATTCAACAGCAGCACAAAGTGCAGCCTCCAAAATGAGCAAGAAGCTGAATGAACACAAAGTGAACATTAAAGCTTGATGAAGGAGGATTTACTGCAGGACTGTTGGATCACACTGCAGCAGCTGGACCTCACAAACTGACTCTAACTGCTTTATTTCACTTCTCTCATTCTAATGACATGTGTTTGTGTCTCAGCTGCATTTCACTGTACAGTCCTGGATTGTGTGATGACAGTAAAGCTGAAGCAGCAGACTGACTTTATTCAGAGTTTCCTCAGAAGTGAAATGAGTCACATGACTCCCTCTCTCCTCCACCTTGTTACCCTGCTGCTGCTCTCTGACTCTGTTCATTCTCTACTAATCTAATGACATCAGAGTAATGACATCTGTACCTGTGTAACACCACACTATTTCACTGGACAGGAATCTAATCCAACATCATTTCTCACCTGTCTTTTTCTCTCTCAACAATAAATGAAGTTCAAGCTGTCAGAGGAAAACCTCCATTAACATGATGATACATTTAACATCTGCTCCCTGTATACTCTGTAGTATAGACTACTCCATAGTATACAGTATATAGACTACTATATAGTACACAACTGAGTATTTATAATATTATTATAGAAAGACCAAACTGACAAAATGGCGGACTGAGAGAAAAAGTGTGTCTGAGTCTGTTCTGGATCAAAGTTGATTCCCACTCAGTCCTGGACTAATCAGAGTCAGCTGTTAACTGAGCTGAGCTCCTCTCAACACTAACAGCAGCTTCACTTTCTGCTCTTTACACTTTTTACTGTCAAATCACTGAAAACTGTCACTTACCCGAGCTTCACACGGAGAAAATATCGGAGTCACAGTACAAAGACCAAAGGTTAAAATATGAACCAGGAAATAAGCAGAGATAATAAAAACAGGTGCAGTAGAGATAAAAACACACTTGTGTCTGTGAGGATGTTGAATCTAAAAGCTACAACAGTTCAACTAGTTTCTAGATCCTGGAAATGAGTTCAGCAGGCTTCATATTATTACTACTAACAGTACAGGAAGAAGTACTCTGATACTTTACTTTGTCTTCTTGAAGCTGAACATAAACTTGTCATAGACTTTCTTCTTTCCTAACTCCTTTCCTTCCTTCTTCCCTTCTTCCTTCCTCCCTTGTCAAATACTACTACTATTAAAACTATTAATAATAATAGCACAACGACTGGAAGCAGAGGGAAACTGTTAGCATAGCTTTCCTTTAATTTCTGAAGCCAATCATTTAAATTAGCGTTGATGGCATGCTAATTAGCTTTTAGCACCTGTTGTCATTATGATAGTTAGCTTTGGGGCTAATCTGACTAGCTTTGCGCTAAGCTAGCTAGCTGTACCTTTAACGTGCTTTTAGCTGCTAATTAGAAACCATTTAATCAGCTGGATAACGTTAGCTTTCATTATCTGCCAAACTTTGTCATTTAGAGTTAAACTAAAATAAACATTAGCGTCTGTGTGGCTAATGTTAGCGTAGTTAATAATAGTTATAGTAATAATAATATGAATAGTTAATAACAGGACAGTTATCATGCTGGGTTCATTAATTCACTTTATTAAAGACTGATCTTTAGATGATCTCACAACACTGGAACAGTAGCGAACATCTTTTCATGTTTCGTTAAATGAAATGAAACCAGTTAAACATCTTACTGACATTATTCCACTTTTACATTCAGGGACAAAATGAAATAAAAGTTCTACAGTTTCATTCTCAGGATGTCAGATATTCTTTTTCAGGGTATAAAATTCTCGACATTTATGTTTTAATATCTTTAAAATATGTCATTAATATGTAATATGTTGTAATGTACAAAAATAGTAGATGACAGTAGAGACTCGTCAGCTGTTCATCAGGCTGTTTAACGTTAGCTAGCGGAGGCATCGCTCTTGTTGCTATGGTAACCTGTAATTGAAGGAAGCGTGTTTGGACCCTGCGGAGCTCCAGCAGGAAACAAGAGACTCCATTAAAGTTTGATTTATTTCTGAAGGTTCAACTTTAACCTCTTGCCTCCTCATATGGAGACGACATTAAACTTCACTCTGCTGAACTTTGACCTGCTGTCCTCGTTCATAAACACCTCTTTGTGCCACCTAGTGTTCAAAAAAGCACATTACACATTAATCAGTGTAGAAACCAGATGGCTTCTTGGCCAAATCAATCAGCTGATCCCAGATAAAAGTGGAGCAGAACAAAACCTGTTTAATAATGTTTATTTATGTTTAATAATGTTTATTTATATGAATTTGACTCATTTTAGCAACAAGCTACGACACTGCTAATCAGGATGTTTGAGGAAGTTGGGACTTTATCATCATTGGTGTAAATGTGAAGAAATAAATCGTTTCATACACTGATGAATTAATTGTGTTACAGTAAAATAATCATTGGATCCTGACAGTAACAACAGCAGAGTCAACTGAGACTAATCAATGAATCATGTAGAAGGAAAAATAACTGAGTGTTTGAGTCTGAGACAGATCTGCTTCACAGTGCAGAGTGTGATGTTTGATTTCAGCAGCTGATCTTCAGTCAGCAGAGTTTCTGTCCACAGGAGAGACTCTCCCTCCTACAGAGGAACCAGAGAGACTCTCCCTCCTACAGAGGAACCAGAGAGACTGAACCAGACCAGACTCTAAACCCAGCACACAGAGGTCCAGTGAATGTGGTGTTGAAGGTGTGGAGGTGAATCAGTGTGTCAGAGGAGACTCTGTAGAAGGACAGAGTGCCAGTAGGACAGTCCACATACACTGCTACTCTGTTAGAGACAGAGGAGGAGGAGGAGGAGGAGGACGAGGAGGAGGAGGAGGAGGAGGAGATGGATGTTTGTCTCTTATTGTGCCAGACAGAGTAACCACCAGCAGAGCAGATCAGACTCCAGGACTGATCGTTCCTTCCAAACACACAGTCATCTCTGCCTCCTTTCCTGCTGATTCTTCTGTAACTCACTGATATATAAACGTCTCCTCTCCACTCGACCTCCCAGTAACAGCGACCAGTTAGAACATTTCTACACAGCAGCTGAGGATAGGAGTCAAATCTGTCTGGATGATCAGGATATGACTGAACCTCCTTCACACGTGTCACTGTCCTGTTGTTGTCATACAGTTTGAGGTTTCTGTGCATTGTGTTTGGATCCAGTTTCAGTTCACAGGCATCTGATGGAGAGAACGAGACACAATACAGCTGTAGTTTATCATCTGTTGATTTATGAACTACTTTACTGAAACCATTCAAACTTAAAGCGTCTCCATGACGACTGTGTTGGCCTCATACCAGCAGACAGAAGCAGGTGTGCACACAGTCACACAGCCTGATAACAAAGGCTGCATCTCAACTCTCTTATTTCATATTTCCTCCTCCATCCTGCCTGAACAGGAAGTAGTTCTGGTCCTCCATTTAACGTTGGTCCCAAGTCTTTCTACAGTATTTCTGCTCTGAGGAAACGTGAGAGCAGCCTTCACTCAAGTCTTTTAGCGGCTCACACGCCTCCTTATTTATTGATGAGCTGCTGCAGCTGATCACACTGATCTGATTCATCACAACATCTCTGCTGTTTCACTATTTTACACCTGATGTTTCTTCTTTATGTTCCTTCTGCTAACAGGAAGTTGAATCTTTTTCTCATTTATTTGATGTTTGTACTCATTCAGTAACTTTTGGACTCAGATGTTCTTATTAATGTGGAGACTCAGAAAGTTTTGCTTCCTATTACAGAGAGTCTGCTCTTATTTTTAAACGGAGAGTCTAACAACAGTGAGGTTGATAACTTGATCTTTTATTCAAACATCATATTCACTAATTCAGATTTCTTCATTTTCTTCCAAACAAAAACTAGTTTGATGTTGAACTTCAGACTTTCTCTGATTCTGTCTCCAGAGTCTCCAAAAACTAAAAAGCTTTAAAGACGTTTCATCTTTTCACAAACATTGTGACGTCATTGTCACTTTTTTTAGGGCTGGACAGTATATTGTAACAGTAAAATGATGTAATGTTGTGAACTTAACAGACTGTTCTGTTATTTGTCTTTTACCCAGATTCAAACATCTCATCGTGTAAATATTTTATATTTTCTACAATAATCTCATGTAATGTAACACACACAGAGTATTGATCTGTAATCTGCTGATATCTCCTGTGAATGGTTGTTGATGAGGTCACTGTTCATATCTCTGATGTTTGGTTATTGGTCTCTGACCTCAGGGAGGCAACACCTAATTATTCATTCATATTCATGTTTTTATTGATTTTTAATGATTATCTTTGATAACTATTACTTATTGCTGATAATCAAACCTGCTCCTACTGAGTCCCAACAACTGAGACATCACTGAGGAAGACCATGAGATGTGACTGAAAGCTTTGGACATACAGAGTAAGTGAACCTTTAACAGTTCAGTTAGAACATGAACAGTCAACATGACAGTGATATTCAGTAATATTCATGTTTGTTCATCAGGTTTGGTGTAAAGTGAAGGTCTTTGCACATCAAGTCTGTTATTTTCATCTCAAACTGTCGTCTGTTACAAACACATTTTAGTCCAAATGCTCCAAACAGCTGAAGTCAGTATGAATGAATGAACTTTACCTGCAGGAGAGACATGAGGGACATTTTGGAGCAGGTAGCGCCACCATGTGGACATTTATAAAACATTTCTCTTTTAACTCCTGAACTGTGACCAACAGAAGGACATTTCTGTTTCATGGATTCATTGGTTCAAGATAAATGTCAGTTTAGGCCACGCCCATTTATGACTAAACACATTTTCCATTATTTTGAACTTTTTTCACTTCTTTTACATATTTCATCCAGTTTTTCTCAAAGTTCTCATGAATCAAACTGAAAACACACTCACACTTCCTCAAACCATGTTTCAGTCTCTGCGGTCCACCATGGTCCATCCTGGAGGAAGAGACAAAGACACAATCAGCTTCATACACCTTCACTCATATCCACCATTAAACATGAACCACAGTCCCTCAGTTAGTCAGAGTCTGTCCATCTGTCCATACCTGAGAGTGTCCACCTGTCTGTCCATACCTGAGAGTGTCCACCTGTCTGTCCAACCTGAGAGTGTCCACCTGTCTGTCCATACCTGAGAGTGTCCACCTGTCCATACCTGAGAGTGTCCATCTGTCCATACCTGAGAGTGTCCATCTGTCTGTCCATACCTGAGAGTGTCCACCTGTCCATACCTGAGAGTGTCCACCTGTCTGTCCATACCTGAGAGTGTCCAGTCTCCAGTGTGGATCCTCCAGTCCAGCAGACAGGATCTTCTCTCCTGTGTCTCCTGGATGATTGTAGCTCAGGTCCAGCTCTCTCAGATGGGAGGGGTTGGCCCTCAGAGCTGAGGCCAGAGAAGCACAGCCTTCCTCTGTGATCAGACATCCTGACAGACTGAACACACACACACACACACACACACACACACACACACACACACACACACACACACACACACACACACACACACACACACACACACACACACACAACACTTCATCTAATGAGCTTAAAAACATTCTCAACTCAATAAACAGGATTTTGTCCTTCAGGCCTTTATGTTCACACTCAGCGCCCCCTGCTGTATGTTTAGGTTAGTAGGAGAGGGTTTGGGTTACCACCTGTTGCTGCTGGAGGCTGAATTGCTGAAGCTCAGAGTTTAATCTGATGCCATTCAGTTTTAACTGTGGCAGATGAAATGTCTTTAAAGTTAAATATTATTTGACAACATTTCTAAAGACAGTGAGAAGATTTAATAGAAATGTAATGATGCTTACAGTATGCACATTGAGTCTTCATTAAAGATTAAATCACAGAAACACATTCTGACTCACATGTTGGAAGGGAAGTAACAAAGATAGAACACATCTTTCTTTCTGATATTAGGTCAGGGGTCAGAGGTCAGGGTTAACCCCTGGCAGACAGCAGCAGGAAGACTCTACTATATGAACACATGCTCAGCACTGAGCTCACTTTATTATATATTATATATATTTATATAACACAATTTGTGACAGTCAGTGAAGAAAGATTAATCATATAATGTTAACGCTAACAGCCCTAATATTTATATAACATGTATATTATATATTTGTTTATATATTATATATTAAAAATTAAAGTAAGAGGAAGGAAGGAAAGGACGACAGTAGGTGATAGAATATTCAATATTTATCATTCTTTTGTGGTTACACCATTTGACATTTTCAGGAGCATTCAGACTTACTTTTGGTAAAAATTGGTGAAAAGAAAGGAAAAAGAAGATGAAGGAAAGATGGAAGGAAGGGAGGAAGGAAAGAAGACAGGAAGGAAAGTGGACCGGATTGGACGCCTTGGCGGGCCACATGTTTGACATCCCTGGTTTACAGTCTTTAAATTGTCTAAATGTGCTTTAAAGTTTTTACCTCATGTGAAAGCTCGGAGCTCTAAATGACCTCACCTCTGAAAGCAAAGCGTAACTCTCCACTCAGATAACAGGTTCGGGGTCATAAATGACGGTGCAACGGGTCTTTAGGTGAAAATGTTCCATTAGTCAAAACAAATTAGTCAGCTTAATTAAAACTTAAGACTAACAATAAGCGAGCAAAGCCTTTGGTATCTTTATTAAACTCAATATATTCATCAGTATGCAAATGAAATGTTTCAGAAAGGGTGATATGCTCTTCTAATTATTAAAAAACATTATTCTTTGGGAACAATTAAAAAAATAAAATAAAATAAAAAAAGTTTACCATGCAGTAGAAGAATTGTCTAGGAAGTTTTATTAAGCTTCCTGTTGTCCTTGAGTCAAGGAAGGAAGGGAGGAAGGAAAGGAGGGAGGAAGAATGGAAGGAAGGAAAGGAGGGAGGATGGAATGGAGGAAGAAGGAAGGAAGGAAGGGAGGAAGGAAGGAAGAAGGAAGGAAGGAAAGAAGGGAGGAAATGAAAGGAAAGGAAAAGTCCCAGTGTTTTTGTTTGTTTTTTTTACAAAAAGAGCAAAACTTTCCTTTTTTGTGTGCCAAGAACTTTTTTGGTTTTGTTGAGTTATCAAATGAGGTAAAAATAATTTTTACTTTTTTACTTTTGTACTTAAATACATTTCAGAGCCTGAACTTTCTGACTTTTACTTGAGCAAAGAGTTGAATGAGTACTTCTACTTTAGTACAGAATGAGAAGACTTTTGCCACCTCTGATATTACAACACATCAGCTCAGATGGTACAGAAAATATGTTTAGTATAAGAACTCTTCATGTAAACTAGAAACTGGGGAAAAACAAAATATTACTTTATAAACATAATCATAAAAACTGACCTGAGAGTTTCCAGTCCACAGTGTGGACTCTCCAGTCCAGCAGAAAGCTGCTCCACTCCTGAATCCTGCAGGTCGTTGTTACTCAGGTCCAGATCTCTCAGACTAGAGGACTGGGAGCTGAGAACTGAGGACAGAGCTGCACAGCTTCTCTCTGAAAGGTTACAGCCAGTCAACCTGGAGAAGAATCAGCAGAACAAAAGAAAACTATTGTAAATATGACTTGAGCAAAGATTAATCTGGATAGTTCTGTGTGCACCTACAGAGCTTTGTTGGAGGCTTTGACCACTGGCAGCAGTGTCAGAAGAGCCTCCTCTGAAGCAGAGTATTTCTTCAGGTCAAACACGTCCAGATCTTTTTCTGATGACAGTAAGATGAAGCCCAGAGCTGACCACTGAGCAGGAGACAGTTTATCTGTGGAGAGACTTCCTGATCTCAGGGACTGTTGGATCTCCTCCACTAGAGAACGATCATTCAGTTCATTCAGACAGTGGAACAGATTGATGCTTCTCTCTGCAGACACATTCTCACTGAGCTTCTTCTTGATGTACTCCACTGTTTTCTGATTGGTCTGTGTGCTACTTCCTGTCTGTGTCAGCAGACCTCGTAGGAGAGTCTGATTGGTCTGCAGTGAAAGACCCAGGAGGAAGCGGAGGAACAAGTCCAGGTGTCCATTTGGACTCTTTAAGGCCTTGTCCACAGCACTCTGGTAGAAACGTGTTGGTTCAGGTTTGTCTTTAAAGACTGTAGACCACCAGGATGTTGTTTGTTCTTCTTCCAGCAGATTGACTCCAGACTTGATGAATGTCAGATGGACATGAAGAGCAGCCAGAAACTCCTGAAGGCTCAGATGGACGAAGCAGAACACCTTGTCCTGGTACAGCCCTCTCTCCTCTTTAAAGACCTGTGTGAACACTCCTGAGCACACTGAGGCTGCTCTCATATCGATGCCACACTCTGTCAGGTCTGATTCATAGAAGATCAGGTTGCCTTTCTGCAGCTGCTCAAAAGCCAGTTTTCCCAGAGACTCAATCATCTTCCTGCTCTCTGGACTCCAGTGTAGATCTGTCTCAGCTCCTCCATCATACTTGATGTTCTTCAGTTTGGACTGAAGCACCAGGAAGTGGATGTACATCTCAGTCAGGGTCTTGGGCAGCTCTCCTCCCTCTCTGCTTTTCAACACATCCTCCAGAACTGTAGCAGTGATCCAGCAGAAGACTGGGATGTGGCACATGATGTGGAGGCTTCGTGATGTCTTGATGTGGGAGATGATGGTGCTGGCCTGCTCCTCATCTCTGAATCTCTTCCTGAAGTACTCCTCCTTCTGTGGGTCAGTGAACCCTCTGACCTCTGTCACCATGCCGACACACTCAGGAGGGATCTGATTGGCTGCTGCAGGTCGTGTGGTTATCCAGAGGCGAGCAGAGGGAAGCAGTTTCCCCCTGATGAGGTTTGTCAGCAGCACATCCACTGAGGTGGACTCTGTAACATCAGTCAGGATCTCAGTGTTGTGGAAGTCCAGAGGAAGTCGACACTCATCCAGACCGTCAAAGATGAACACAACCTGGAACTCTTCAAACCTGCAGATTCCTGCTTCTTTGGTTTCAGTAAAGAAGTGATGAACAAGTTCCACCAAGCTGTACTTTTTCTCTTTCACCACATTCAGCTCTCTGAAAGTGAATGGAAATGTGAAGTGTATGTCCTGGTTGGCTTTGTCTTCAGCCCAGTCCAGAGTGAACTTCTGTGTTAAGACTGTTTTCCCAATGCCAGCCACTCCCTTTGTCATCACTGTTCTGATTGGTTCATCTCTTCCAGGTGAGGCTTTAAAGAGATCTTCTTGTCTGATTGTTGTTTCTGGTCTGTCTGGTTTCCTGGATGCTGTTTCAATCTGTCTAACCTCATGTTCATCATTGACCTCTGCAGTCCCTCCCTCTGTGATGTAGAGCGGTGTGTAGATCTGATTCAGAAGGGTTGGGTTTCCTGCTTTAGCGATCCCCTCAAACACACACTGGAACTTCTTCTCCAGGTTAGACTTGAGTTTACGTTGACACTTTGCAGCACAAGCTCCTGAATGAACAAACAACAAATGAAATCAGTGATTGGATCCTACAGAAAGTCTAGAAATCTGAACATGTAAGTGTGTCTGTGTAGTTTTTCGTCCTCCATCAGTTTTATTCAGCTCATCAGTGGAGGACAAACAGCCTCTGATCTGATGCAGATGTGTGCAGCATATTTACAGCAGAGTTTGAAATATAAACCTCTCCCATGTTGCCTCCATTTCCTCTCCATCATGTTAAATCTGTTAAAATCCTCTTACTGCTCTGCAGACGCTCAGCCAGCTCCTCCTGCTTCATTCTCCTCAGGAAGTGCACTGTGATCTTCAGAAATGCCTCTCTGCTGCTCCTCCTCTGCTCTTCCTCCTCACCGTCCAACACCTCCTCATCCTCACTCTGACTCTCTAAGCATTCTGGGTCATCTGGACTCAGACCCCTCTGGACTCTCTTCAGCTCGTTCTTCACAAAAGTGACGATGTTCTCCTCCAGCAGCTGGAACAGAAAGATAAAGTGAACATTTCATTTAAACTGGTGGAACACAACATGTGATTCATGTGTCAGTCTGAAGGCCTGCTGGTCTAAACAAAGCAGCATGGACACTGTTAGGACCTGAATGCTACTTTACTATTTCATCTGTGGTTGATGGAGTTAATAGTAAAAGGTGTGTTTGTACATGTACACACCATAAATATGGAGTCCAGCTGTGTTTGATGCTGCTGTGCAGACTGATCACTGGGAACCTCTGAGCTCTGCTGCTGAACTCTGTGGAGAAAACTTCACGTTTAAGGACATTTAACGACTCAAATCTGCACTCAGCTTATTAAAGATGTTCTGTCATGATGACTCAATTAACTCCTGTAAATGCTGCTCTGATTACTGGATGTCATATTCTTACGTTCCATCAGCAGGTTGTCCATCTTTAAACACAGGAGGACCCATAGACCGGTCACTCTTCATGGACACACAGCTGGGTTCAGGAGAGTCTGCTCTCTGCTGCTGCATCCTGATACTAATAAAACAGACAAAAGCATGAAGTTAAAACCAAAGAAATGAAGGATTAATCATCAGTTTAAATGTCAGATTAAATAGAGATGTTTCAGAACACAGTGACTGATGAGTTCATATTGCTGCAGTGATGAAAAGAGGATGGCAGTGACTTGGTCATGAGTCAACAGAAGAAGAAGGAAGTGAGGATGTTCCACAGCAGTTCTATGGCTCAGTAACAATCTGTGTTAACCTCAATAACTAAAGATGGAAATATAAACATCCCAGTTCACCTTCAGATGGATGAACACAGCATCAAGCAACTTTTACTCTGTACAGACTCTGTTAGAGCAGCTACAAGGTGATCCAACCATCTTTTTAAAGACTGGCCCTGGTGCTTTATGTGTTTTCACAGATGTTGTGGCTTCAGCTTCCTCTTATTGTGTAACGCTGTCATCCATCAAATGTTTAGTATCTTCTTTTAATAATCTTCTGTCCATTTCCCAGCTCATCCAGACAGATCCTGATAACAACTTTCAATCATTTTCTGATGTGAATGGGATCATTGATCATATTGTTCTCCTGATCTATGAGAGAAAAAAGGAAAAATCCCTTTTTCTTAATTTCTTCCTTCTTGTTTTACAATGGAGTTGGGATCAGGTGGATTAAATAAAGTGAAAGAGAAGAAAATCAAGCCACAGAGGTGTTACATGTCAGTGTTGTCCTGCAGAGGGCAGCAAACACCTGCCAACACTGAGTCAGAAGCTCTGTGAGAGAGGAAGATGAGTCTTTCTGAGATGAAGATGTTCCTGTTACACTGAACAATAATCAGCTGTCCAATCACAGCTTGGAGGCAGATGGGAAGTCAAACATGACACACATATACACACATCCTCTCAGAAAATGGTTAAATTTAAACCAATAGTTTAGATTGATGGGCACATTGTGTGAATCACGGACATATTGCAAGTCATTTAGTTCCATATTTTTAAAGACTGGCCTTGTCTTTTATGTGTTTTCACAGATGCTCTGATTACTGGATGTTAAATTATTATCTTTCATCAGCAGGTTGTGATGCTGCACCCATCCACCTGATGCAGCACCCATCCACCTGATGCTGCACCCATCCACCTGATGCTGCACCCATCCACCTGTCAATCTCACGCTCCATCTTACTCTCACTGTGAACAAGACCCCCACATACTTAAACTCCTCCACTTGGGGCAGCACCCTCCCCCCTCCCCCAACCCTGAGGGGGCAGTCCACCTAGTTCCTGCAGAGCACCATGGCCTCAGATTTGGAGGTGCTGACTCTAATCCTGACCACTTCACTCAGCTGCAAACCGTCCCAGAGCCTGTTGGAGGACTTCACCTGTAGAGTCCAACAGAACAACATCAACCGTAAACAGCAGAGAGGAGATTCTGAGGTTCCCAAACTGGACTCTCTCCTCTCCCTGGCTGCACCATGAGACTCTGTCCATGAAGACCACAAACAGGATCAGAGACCAGGGACAGCCCTGATGGAGCCCAACACCCACTGAGACCAGGTCTGACTTACTGCAGAGAATGTGAACACAGCTCCCACAGCGGTTGTAATCATTTTTAAATCCTTACCTTCCATCAGCAGGTTGTCCATCTTTAAACTTAAGAGGAGGATGATCCATAGAGTCGTCACTCTTCATGGACACACAGCTGGGTTCAGGAGAGTCTGCTCTCTGCTGCTGCATCCTGATATGAATAAAGAAGTAAAAAAAGCATGTAGTTAACACCAAAGAACTGCTGCCCAGCTTCACTGAGTCTCTGCTGCCCAGCTTCACTGAGTCTCTGCTGTCTCCACAGACACCCAGCCAGCTCATGTCTCTTGGTCTCCTTTCTACGTGGTTTTGTTGACACCTTGGTCTCCAAAGTTTCTGTCCTGAGCAGCTCTTTCAGCCTCCAGAGTGGTCCTGTTCATCTGTCCTGCCTTCTTTTTCCTCTTTGTTTTCTCCCTCCTGACCAGCCTGGAGGGACATTTGGGAGCTGTCCCTTGAGGGGTGATTGTCATGATTCCTGTTTAAGCTCTGTTTGTGTTGTCCTGTCTGTTTCTGTCCCTGCCTTCAGTTTCAAACCCACCTGCTCACCTGCTGCCACTGTGTAATTCCCTCATCAGCTCCTCACTACATATACTGCTCTCACTCATTTTCTTTCATTCTAGACACTAGATTGTGATGTTGTTCCTGTCTGTTCCTGTTCCTCTTGTTACCTGTTCCTGCTGGTTTCAACCTTATTTGAACTGCTTTCCCTTTATGGTCTGTAAGCCTGTCTGTTGGTTTCTGAGCATTGAAGCTGTTTCCATTTAACCTGTCTGTGGTGTTTGTGCCTGGTTCACCTGCTCTGCCCCACATAACACAGGAGGTTTATTCAGCCCAAACAGCCAACCAACCAACCATTTTTAAATTCTTACTTTCCATCAGCAGGTTGTCCATCTTTAAACTTAACGAGACCACCCTTAGACTGGTCACTCTTCATGGACACACAGCTGGGTTCAGGAGAGTCTGCTCTCTGCTGCTGCATCCTGATATGAATAAAGAAGTGAAAAAATCATGTAGTTAACACCAAACAACTGCTACTCAGTGCCTCCACAGATACTCAACCAGACCAGAAGGGATATATAATCCCTCCAGCGTTTTCTGGGTCTCCTCCCAGTTGGATGTGCCTGGAACTCCTCTAAAGGGGGGAGTCCAGGAGGATCCTGACCAGGACCCCAAACCACCTCAGCTGGCTCCTTTCCATGTGAAGGAGCAGGAGCTCTACTCCTAGCCTCCCCCGGATGTCTGAACTCCTGACCCGATCTCTAAGGCTGAGCCCAGACACTCTCTGCTTGGATCCAGCATCTCATTTTTTGGGTCATTACCCAAAGCTGGTGAGCATAGGTGAGGGTTGGGACGTAGACTGACTGCTGAACTGAGAGCTTCACCTTCAGGCTCAGCTGCACCCATCCACCTGATGCTGCACCCATCCACCTGATGCAGCATCCATCCACCTGATGCTGCACCCATCAACCTGTCAATCTCACGCTCCATCTTACCCTCACTGTGAACAAGACCCCCACATACTTAAACTCCTCCACTTGGGGCAGCACCCTCCCCCCTCCCCCAACCCTGAGGGGGCAGTCCACCTAGTTCCTGCAGAGCACCATGGCCTCAGATTTGGAGGTGCTGACTCTAATCCTGACCACTTCACTCAGCTGCAAACCGTCCCAGAGCCTGTTGGAGGACTTCAGCTGTAGAGTCCAACAGAACAACATCAACCGTAAACAGCAGAGAGGAGATTCTGAGGTTCCCAAACTGGACTCTCTCCTCTCCCTGGCTGCACCTTGAGACTCTGTCCATGAAGATCACAAACAGGATCAGAGACCAGGGACAGCCCTGATGGAGCCCAACACCCACTGAGACCAGGTCTGACTTACTGCAGAGAATGTGAACACAGCTCTCACAGCGGTTGTAATGATTTTTAAATCCTTACCTTCCATCAGTAGGTTGTCCATCTTTAAACTTAACGAGACCACCCTTAGACCAGTCACTCTTCATGGACACACAGCTGGGTTCAGGTGAGTCTGCTCTCTGCTGCTGCATCCTGATATGAATAAAGAAGTGAAAAAAGCATGTAGTTAACACCAAAGAACTGCTGCTCAGTGCCTCCACAGACACTCAACCAGGCCAGAAGGGATATATAATCCCTCCAGCGTTTTCTGGGTCTCGTCCCAGTTGGACGTGCCTGGAACTCCTCTAAATGTGGGAGTCCAGGAGGAACCTGCCCAGGAGCCCAAACCACCTCAGTTGGCTCCTTTCCATGTGAAGGAGCAGCAGCTCTACCCCTAGCCTCCCCCGGATGTCTGAACTCCTGACCCGATCTCTAAGGCTGAGCCCAGACACTCTCTGCTTGGATCCAGCATCTCATTGTTTGGGTCACTACCCAAAGCTGGTGAGCAGAGGTGAGGGTTGGGACGTAGACTGACTGCTAAACTGAGAGCTTCACCTTCAGGCTCAGCTCTTGCAACACCCATCCATCTGATGCTGCACCCATCCACCTGATGCTGCACCCATCCACCTGATGCTGCACCCATCCACCTGATGCTGCACCCATCCACCTGTCAATCTCACGCTCCATCTTACCCTCACTGTGAACAAGACCCCCAAATACTTAAACTCCTCCACTTGGGGCAGCAACCTCCCCCCTCCCCCCAACCCTGAGGGGGCAGTCCACCTAGTTCCAGCAGAGCACCATGGCCTCAGATTTAGAGGTGCTGACTCTAATTCTGACCACTTCACATTCAGCTGTAAAGCCATTACAGAGCCTGTTGGAGGACTTCACCTGTAGAGTCCAACAGAACAACATCAACCGTAAACAGCAGAGAGGAGATTCTGAGGTCCCCAAACTGGACTCTCTCCTCCCCCAGGCTGCACGTTGACACTCTGTCCATGAAGATCACAAACAGGATCAGAGACCAGGGACAGCCCTGATGGAGCCCAACACCCACTGAGAGCAGTTCTGACTTACTGCAGAGAATGTGAACACAGCTCTCACAGCGGTTGTATAGGGACCCAATGGCTCGCAGCAGAGACCCTGGTACCCCAAACTCAAACACCCACAACACCTCCCAGAAGTGGGGGGGCAACCATTTTTAAATTCTTACCTTCCATCAGCAGGTTGTCCATCTTTAAACTGAACAAGACCACCCTTAGATCGGTCACTCTTCATGGACACACAGCTGGGTTCAGGAGAGTCTGCTCTCTGCTGCTGCATCCTGATACAAACAAACAACAAATCAAAGAGATTAAAAAGATGAATTTTGAGCAAACTGTCAGCAGCTGAAGTTTTAGAAGCAGAATGAAAATCAGTAAGAAGACAGTGGATGAGAAACGTTCTCCTGTTCATCAAAATGTCATCTGATGAAAGATGCTGTCTCATCTTAGTTGATTAGTTGACTAATCAGTGGTTGAGCTCTTTGTTAACTCACAAAGTTAGTAGTTCATTCTGACTTATTGTGACTTATTATTCAGTAGTTGAGTGTCAGATGTGACAGTGAGTGTGAATAATGATGGTGGAGTGATGTGAGTGGAGAACAGTGATGGACAGTTAGAGATCCTCATCTCACCTCTGAGCTTTGGTCAGGCTGTCATGTTCCCCACACAGAGAGCTTTTAGAGGGAGGGACTCCCTCCTCTCTGTCCTCACACTGATCCATAGCAGAGAAACAGCTGCTGGGAGAGCTGCACTCACTCACTACAACATGGAAGATGTTCAGCTGCTCAGTTCACATCCAGTCACAGAGACTTTGGAGCTTCAGCTGTGGAGGAAACACAGAGAGAGAAGATGCTGCTGATTCTCCTTCATCAGTCCATCTGATGTGAGGCTGCTGTCACTTCATCATCACTTCACTGTCAAAGTCTACAAACATCAAATGTGCTTCTACTGACAGCTGGAGGAGGGACCACACCACCATCATCCACACAAACAGCCAGGAGACAAACATCTGACAGGCTGCTACTCAACATCAGCAAAACCAATCAGCTGATAGATTTTAGGAGACGGGAGGTGAAGACACATGAGTGTGTCTACATGAAAGGAGCTGAGGTGGAACAGGTGAACAGCGTCAGGTTCCTGCATCACTGACTCTCTACTGTTCTCTCTACTGTTCTCTGATGCTTTGAACATCAGCTGTTTCTATTATTTAGTCCACCCTCATTGATAGAAATGGACTAAATATGAGAAACAGCTCTCAGTAGAACAATATCATTCAACAGCAGCACAAAGTGCAGCCTCCAAAGTGAGCAACAAGCTGAATGAACACAAAGTGAACATTAAAGCTTGATGAAGGAGGATTTACTGCAGGACTGTTGGATCACACTGCAGCAGCTGGACCTCACAAACTGACTCTAACTGCTTTATATCACTTCTCTCATTCTAATGAAATGTGTTTGTGTCTCAGCTGCATTTCACTGTACAGTCCTGGATTGTGTGATGACAGTAAAGCTGAAGCAGCAGACTGACTTTATTCAGAGTTTCCTCAGAAGTGAAATGAGTCACATGACTCCCTCTCTCCTCCACCTTGTTACCCTGCTGCTGCTCTCTGACTCTGTTCATTCTCTACTAATCTAATGACATCAGAGTAATGACATCTGTACCTGTGTAACACCACACTATTTCACTGGACAGGAATCTAATCCAACATCATTTCTCACCTGTCTTTTTCTCTCTGAACAATAAATGAAGTTCAAGCTGTCAGAGGAAAACCTCCATTAACATGATGATACATTTAACATCTGCTCCCTGTATACTCTGTAGTATAGACTACTCCATAGTATACAGTATATAGACTACTATATAGTACACAACTGAGTATTTATAATATTATTATAGAAAGACCAAACTGACAAAATGGCGGACTGAGAGAAAAAGTCTGTCTGAGTTTGTTCTGGATCAAAGTTGATTCACACTCAGTCCTGGACTAATCAGAGTCAGCTGTTAACTGAGCTGAGCTCCTCTCAACACTAACAGCAGCTTCACTTTCTGCTCTTTACACTTTTTACTGTCAAATAACTGAAAACTGTCACTTACCCGAGCTTCACACGGAGAAAATATCTGCGCCACAGTAAAAAGTCCAAAGGTTAAAGTATGAACCAGGAAATAAGCAGAGATAATAAAAACAGGTGCAGTAGAGATAAAAACACACTTCTGTCTGTGAGGATGTTGAATCTAAAAGCTACAACAGTTCAACTAGTTTCTAAATCCTGGAAATGAGTTCAGCAGGCTTCATATTATTACTACTAACGGTACAGGAAGAAGTACTCTGATACTTTACTTTGTCTTCTTGAAGCTGAACATAAACTTGTCATAGACGAGCAAAGTCAGGTTGAAGAGTTACTGCAGTATTATAGTGATGTAGTATGCAGTATTACAGTAAAAGTACTGCAGTATTATAGTGATGTAGTATGCAGTATTACAGTAAAAGTACTGCAGTATTATAGTGATGTAGTATGCAGTATTACAGTAAAAGTACTGCAGTATTATGAGTGATGTAGTATGCAGTATTACAGTAAAAGTACTGCAGTATTATAGTGATGTAGTATGCAGTATTACAGTAAAAGTACTGCAGTATTATGACTGATGTAGTATGCAGTATTACAGTAAAAGTACTGCAGTATTATGAGTGATGTAGTATGCAGTATTACAGTAAAAGTACTACAGTATTATAGTGATGTAGTATGCAGTATTATAGTGATGTAGTATGCAGTATTACAGTAAAAGTACTGCAGTATTATGACTGATGTAGTATGCAGTATTACAGTAAAAGTACTGCAGTATTATGAGTGATGTAGTATGCAGTATTACAGTAAAAGTACTACAGTATTATGAGTGATGTAGTATGCAGTATTATAGTGATGTAGTATGCAGTATTACAGTAAAAGTACTGCAGTATTATAGTGATGTAGTATGCAGTATTACAGTAAAAGTACTGCAGTATTATAGTGATGTAGTATGCAGTATTACAGTAAAAGTACTGCAGCATCTTCTATGAGAAAACTTATATTTCTAGTAAAGAGGAAATATAAGTGAAATATAACTTGTGAACAGATTTGAGGCTCATTTCTGGAATTTGTGGAGGAGTAAAATGTGACTGTGTCTTTCTAATCTAGTGCTATTATTATTCTAATGATCATAGTTTGATCAGATTATAGAAGGTGAAATATCCTCATGTGTACGTGTTGGTTATTTTATTATTATCTCTTTCTTTATGTTTTATTGTGTCTTCCATCTTCTCTGTCTCATGATGAGGAACAGTCTGCTGCAAACCTGCTTAAAGCTAAACCTTCCTTAACCCTCCTTCCTTCCTTCCTTCTTCCCTTCCTTCCTCCCTTCCTTCCTTGACTCGAGGACAACAGGAGGGTTAAATTCTCTTTAAAGTAGCTTCAAGGACCTAAATGTGATTGTTAAAGACGATAGAAACAGGAGCTCAGTTGTCGGGGGGAACCCCAATGATGATTACGACGGATGGTTTTTCGTGTCCCTTGCCCGGACGCGGGTCACCGAGCACCCCCCCCGGAGCCAGGCCTGGGGGTGGGGCTCGGGGGCGAGCGCCTGGTGGCCGGGTCTTCGCCCATGGGCCCGAATAAGGGACATGGGACCCCACTCCCACAAACCCACCACCAGTGGGAGGGGCCAAAGGGGTCGGGTGCAGTGTGAGCTGGGCGGCAGCCGAAGGCGGGGACCTTGGCGGTCCGACCCTCGGCTGCAGAAGCTAGCTCTAGGGACGTGGAGCGTCACCTCTCTGGTGGGGAAGGAGCCTGAGCTGGTGCGTGAGGTTGAGAAGTTCCGGCTAGATATAGTCGGCCTCACCTCGACGCACAGCAAGGGCTCTGGAACCAGTCTCCTCGAGAGGGGTTGGACTCTCGTCCACTCTGGAGTTGCCACTGGTGAGAGGCGCCGGGCAATACTTATTGCCCCCCGGCTTGGTGCCTGTATGTTGGAGTTTACCCCGGTAGACGAGAGGGTAGCCTCCCTCCGCCTTCGGGTGGGGGGACGGATTCTGTTGTTTGTGCCTATGGTCCAAGCAGCAGCTCAGAGTATCCACCCTTCTTGGACTCCTTGGAGGGGGTGCTGGAGAGTCTCCCTCTGGGGATTCCCTCGTTCTGCTGGGGGACTTTAACGCTCACGTTGGTAGCGACAGTGAGACCTGGTGTGATTGGGAGGAACGGCCCCCCCGATCTGAACACAAGCGGTGTTCTGTTATTGGACTTCTGTGCTCGTCACAGGTTGTCCGTAACGAACACCATGTTCAAGCATAAGAGTGTCCATATGTGCACTTGGCACCAGGACACCCTAGGCCGCAGTTCCATGATTGACTTTGTAGTCGTGTCGTCGGACTTGCAGCAGCATGTCTTGGACACTCGGCTGAAGAGAGGGGCGGAGCTGTCAACTGATCACCACCTAGTGGTGAGTTGGCTCCGATGGTGGGGGAGGATGCAGGTCAGATCTGGCAGACCCAAACGTATTGTGAGGGTCTGCTGAGAACGTTTGGCAGAGTCTCCTGTCAGAGAGAGTTTCAACTCCCACGTCCGGGAGAGCTTCGACCACGTACCGGGGGAGGTGGGGGACATTGCGTCCGAGTGGGCCATGTTCCGTGCTTCCATTGTTAAGGTGGCCAACCAGAGCTGTGGCTGTAAGGTGGTCGATGCCTGTCGGGCCGGCAATCCCCGAACCCACTGGTGGACACTGCCGGTGAGGGATGCCGTCAAGCTGAAGAAGGAGTCCTATAGGGCTTTTTTGGCCTGTAGGACTCCGGAGGCAGCAGACAGGTACCGGCAGACCAAGCGGAGCGCAGCTAGGGCGGTCGCTGAGGCAAAAAGTTCGGCAAGCCCATGGAAAAAGACTTCCGGACGGCTTCGAAGAGATTCTGGACCACCATCCGGCGTCTCAGGAGGGGGAAGCAGTGCACCGTCAACACTGTGTATTGGGGGGGGGGGGGGCTGCTGACCTCGACTCAGGACGTTGTGGATCGGTGGAAGGAATACTTCGAAGACCTCCTCAATCCCACCGACACGCCTGCTGGTATGGAAGCAGGGCCGGGGGACTCGGGTGTGGGCTCTCCTATCTCTGGGGCTGAGGTTGCCGAGGTGGTCAAAAAGCTCCTCGGTGGCAGGGCCCCGGGGCTGGATGAGATCCGCCCCGAGTTCCTCAAGGCCCTGGCTGTTGTGGGGCTGTCATGGTTGACACGACTCTGCAGCATCGCGTGGACATCGGGGGCAGTGCCTCTGGATGGGCAGACTGGGGTGGTGGTCCCTCTTTTTAAGAAGGGGGACCAGAGGGTGTGTTCCAATTACAGGTGAATCACACTCCTCAGCCTCCCTGGTAAGGTCTATTCGGGGGTGCTGGAGAGGAGGGTCCTTCGGATAGTCGAACCTCGGATTCAGGAGGAGCAGTGTGGTTTTTCGTCCAGGCCGTGGACCAGCTCTACACCCTCTGCAGGATCCTTGAGGGTGCAGGAGTTTGCCCAACCAGTCCACATGTGTTTTGTGGACTTGGAGAAGGCATTCGACCGTGTCCCTCGGAGAATCCTGTGGGGGGTTCTCTGGGAATACGGGGTATCGGACTCCCTGATAAGGGCCGTCTGTTCCCTGTATGACCGGTGTCAGAGCTTGGTCCGCATTGCCGGTAATAAGTGGGACTTGTTTCCAGTGAGGGTTGGACTCCGCCAGGGTTGCCACTTGTCACCGATCCTGTTCATAATTTTTATGGACAGGATTTTTAGGCGCAGCCAGAGTGTGGAGGGGGTCCGATTTGGTGACCTCAGGATCGGGTCACCGCTTTTTGCAGATGATGTGGTCCTGTTGGCTTCATCAGACCGTGACCTCCAACTCTCACTGGATCGGTTCGCAGCCGAGTGTGAAGCTGCCGGGATGAGAATCAGCACCTCCAAATCCGAGTCCATGGTCCTCAACCGGAAAAGGGCGGAGTGCACTCTCCAGGTCGGGGATGAGATCCTGCCCCAAGTGGAGGAGTTCAAGTACCTCGTGGTCTTGTTCACGAGTGAGGGAAGGATGGAGCGTGAGATCGACAGGCGGATCGGTGCGGCGTCATTAGCATCTGTGTGGCTAATGTTAGCATAGTTAATAATAGTTATAGTAATAATAATATCAATAGTTAATAACAGGACAGTTATCATGCTGGGTTCATTAATTCACTTTATTAAAGACTGATCTTTAGATGATCTCACAACACTGGAACAGTAGCGAACATCTTTTCATGTTTCGTTAAATGAAATGAAACCAGTTAAACATCTTACTGACATTATTCCACTTTTACATTCGGGGACAAAATCAAAAAAAAGTTCTACAGTTTCATTCTCAGGATGTCAGATATTCTTTTTCAGGGTATAAAATTCTCAACATTTATGGTTTAATATCTTTAAAATATGTCATTAATATGTAATATGTTGTAATGTACAAAAATAGTAGATGACAGAAGAGTCTCGTCAGCTGTTCATCAGGCTGTTTAACGTTAGCTAGCGGAGGCGTCGCTCTTGTTGCTATGGTAACCTGTAATTGAAGGAAGCGTGTTTGGACCCTGTGGAGCTCCAGCAGGAAACAAGAGACTCCATTAAAGTTTGATTTATTTCTGATGGTTCAACTTTAACCTCCTGCCTCCTCATATGGAGACGACATTAAACTTCACTCTGCTGAACTTTGACCTGCTGTCCTCGTTCATAAACACCTCTGTGTGCCACCTAGTGGTCAAAAAAGCACATTACACATTAATCAGTGTAGGAACCAGATGGCTTCTTGGCCAAATCAATCAGCTGATCTCAGATAAAAGTGGAGCAGGAACAAAACCTGTTTAATAATGTTTATTTATATTTAATAATGTTTATTTATATGAATTTGACTCATTTTAGCAACAAGCTACGACACTGCTAATCAGGACATTTGAGGACGTTGGGATTTTATTATCATTGGTGTAAATGTGAGGAAATAAATAGTTTTATACACTGATGAATTAATTGTGTTACAGTAAAATAATCATTGGATCCTGACAGTAACAACAGCAGAGTCAACTGAGACTAATCAATGAATCATGTAGAAGGAAAAATAACTGAGTGTTTGAGTCTGAGACAGATCTGCTTCACAGTGCAGAGTGTGTGTGATGTTTGATTTCAGCAGCTGATCTTGAGTCAGCAGAGTTTCTGTCCACAGGAGAGACTCTCCCTCCTACAGAGGAGGCAGAGAGACTCTACCTCCTACAGGAGAACCAGATAGACTCTCCCTCCTACAGAGGAACCAGAGAGACTCTCCCTCCTACAGAGGACACAGAGAGACTCTCCCTCCTACAGAGGACACAGAGAGACTCTCCCTCCTACAGAGGACACAGAGAGACTCTGCCTCCTACAGAGGAACCAGAGAGACTCTCCCTCCTACAGAGGAACCAGAGAGACTCTCCCTCCTACAGAGGACACAGAGAGACTGACCCAGACCAGTAGAGCCCAAACCCAGCATACAGAGGTTCAGTGAATGTGGTGTTGAAGGTGTGGAGGTGGATCAGTGTGTCAGAGGAGACTCTGTAGAAGGCCAGAGTGCCAGCAGGACAGTCCACATAAACTGCTACTCTATTAGAGACAGAGGAGGAGGAGGAGGAGGAGGAGGAGGAGGAGGAGATGGATGTTTCTATCTTATTGTGACAGACAGAGTAACCATCATCAGAGCAGATCAGACTCCAGGACTGATCATTATATCCAAACTCACATTCATCACTGCCTCCTCTCCTGCTGATTCTTCTGTAACTCACTGATATATAAATGCTTCTTCTCCACTCGACCTCCCAGTAACAGCGACCAGTCAGAACATTTCTACTCAGCAACTGAGGATAGTAATCAAATCTGTCTGGATGATCAGGATATGACTGATACTGCACATATGTCACCTTCCTGTTGTTGTCAGACAGTTTGACTTTTTTGTTCACTGTGTTTGGATCCAGTTCCAGTTCACAGGCATCTGATGGAGAGAACGAGACACAATACAGCTGCAGTTTATCATCTGTTGATAAACTGACTCCTTATTCCAACAAGAGGACATTTCTGTTTCATGGATTCATTGGTTCAAGATAAATGTCAGTTTAGGCCACGCCCATTTCTGACTAAACACATTTTCCATCATTTTGAACTTTTTTCACTTCTTTTACACATTTCATCCAGTTTTTATCAAAGTTCTCATGAATCAAACTGAAAACACACTCACACTTCCTCACACCAGGTTTCAGTCTCTGCGGTCCACCATGGTCCATCCTGGAGGAAGAGACAAAGACACAATCAGCTTCATGCACCTGTCTGTCCGTACCTGAGAGTGTCCATCTGTCTGTCCATACCTGAGAGTTTCCAGTCTCCAGTGTGGATCCTCCAGTCCAGCAGACAGAAGCTTCTCTCCTGAGTCTCCTGGATGATTATAGCTCAGGTCCAGCTCTCTCAGATGGGAGGGGTTGCAGCTCAGAGCTGAGGCCAGAGAAGCACAGCCTTCCTCTGTGATCAGACATCCTGACAGACTGAACACACACAACAGTTCATCTAATGAGCTTAAAAACATTCTCAACTCAATAAACAGGAGTTTGTCCTTCAGGCCTTTATGTTCACACTCAGCGCCCCCTGCTGTATGTTTAGGTTAGTAGGAGAGGGTTAGGATTACCACCTGTTGCTGCTGGAGGCTGAATTACTGAAGCTCAGAGTTTAATCTAATGCCATTCAGTTTTTACTTTGGCAGAAGAAATGTCTTTAAAGTTAAATTTTGTTTGACAACATTTCTAAAGACACTAAGAAGATTTAATAGAAATGTAATGATGCTTACTGTATGCACATTGAGTCTTCATTACAGATTAAATGATAGAAACACATTCTGAATCACATGTTGGTGAGAAAGGAATTGTACTTAGTGTATACTTGATATTACACAGAGGAGGGAAGTAACAAAGTATCTGTAATTTACATCTGAACACAAATATCTGGACTTTCTAATCTTCACATTGTCAAACAGGCTGGTTCCTTGTTTCAGCCTCAGTGACTTTATATAAAGAAGACATGACATGTAAATAAACGATAGAAAACATCTTTTTCTTTTTCTTTTGGTGTGTTTGCTCATTTAACTTTAGTACAGAATGGGAGGACTTTTGCATGAAAATGTTTTTAGTGTAAGAACTCTTCATGTAAACTAGAAACTGGGGAAAACAAAATATTACTTTATATACATGATCATGAAAAATGACCTGAGAGTTTCCAGTCCGCAGTGTGGACTCATCAGTCCAGCAGAAAGCTGCTTCACTCCTGAATCCTGCAGGTCGTTGTTACTCAGGTCCAGATCTCTCAGACTAGAGGACTGGCAGCTGAGAACTGAGGACAGAGCTGCACAGCTTCTCTCTGAGAGGTAACAGTCACTCAACCTGGAGAAGAATCAGCAGAACAAAAGAAAACTATTGTAAATATTAATTGAGCAAAGATTAATCTGGATAGTTCTGTGTGCACCTACAGAGCTTTGTTGGAGGCTTTGACCACTGGCAGCAGCCTCAGAAGAGCCTCCTCTGAAGCAGAGTATTTCTTCAGGTCAAACACGTCCAGATCTTCTTCTGATGACAGTAAGATGAAAACCAGAGCTGACCACTGAGCAGGAGACAGTTTATCTGTGGAGAGACTTCCTGATCTCAGGGACTGTTGGATCTCCTCCACTAGAGAACGATCATTCAGTTCATTCAGACAGTGGAACAGATTGATGCTTCTCTCTGCAGACACATTCGCACTGATCTTCTTCTTGATGTACTCAACTGTTTCCTGATTGGTCTGTGAGCTGCTTCCTGTCTGTGTCAGCAGACCTCGTAGGAGAGTCTGATTGGTCTGCAGTGAAAGACCCAGGAGGAAACGGAGGAACAAGTCCAGGTGTCCATTTGGACTCTTTAAGGCCTCGTCCACAGCACTCTGGTAGAAACGTGTTGATTTGTCTTTAAACACTTTAGACCCCTGTGATGTTGTTTGTTCTTCAGCCAGCAGATTGACTCCAGAGTTAATGAATGTCAGATGGACATGAAGAGCAGCCAGAAACTCCTGAAGGCTCAGATGGACGAAGCAGAACACCTTGTCCTGGTACAGCCCTCTCTCCTCTTTAAAGACCTGTGTGAACACTCCTGAGCACATTGAGGCTGCTCTGATATCGATGCCACACTCTGTCAGGTCTGATTCATAGAAGATCAGGTTGCCTTTCTGCAGCTGCTCAAAAGCCAGTTTTCCCAGAGACTCAATCATCTTCCTGCTCTCTGGACTCCAGTGTGGATCTGTCTCAGCTCCTCCATCATACTTGATGTTCTTCAGTTTGGACTGAATCACCAGGAAGTGGATGTACATCTCAGTCAGGGTCTTGGGCAGCTCTCCTCTCTCTCTGCTTTTCAACACATCCTCCAGAACTGTAGCAGTGATCCAGCAGAAGACTGGGATGTGGCACATGATGTGGAGGCTTCGTGATGTCTTGATGTGGGAGATGATGGTTCTGGCCTGCTCCTCATCTCTGAATCTCTTCCTGAAGTACTCCTCCTTCTGTGAGTCAGTGAACCCTCTGACCTCTGTCACCATGCCGACACACTCAGGAGGGATCTGATTGGCTGCTGCAGGTCGTGTGGTTATCCAGAGGCGAGCAGAGGGAAGCAGTTTCCCCCTGATGAGGTTTGTCAGCAGCACATCCACTGAGGTGGACTCTGTAACATCAGTCAGGATCTCAGTGTTGTGGAAGTCCAGAGGAAGTCGACACTCATCCAGACCGTCAAAGATGAACACAACCTGGAACTCTTCAAACCTGCAGATTCCTGCTTCTTTGGTTTCAGTAAAGAAGTGATGAACAAGTTCCACCAAGCTGTACTTTTTGTCTTTCAGCACATTCAGCTGTCTGAAAGTGAATGGAAATGTGAAGTGTATGTCCTGGTTGGCTTTGTCTTCAGCCCAGTCCAAAGTGAACTTCTGTGTTAAGACTGTTTTCCCAATACCAGCCACTCCCTTTGTCATCACTGTTCTGATTGGTTCATCTCTTCCAGGTGAGGCTTTAAAGATGTCTTCTTGTCTGATTGTTGTTTCTGGTCTGTCTGGTTTCCTGGATGCTGTTTCAATCTGTCTGATCTCATGTTCATCATTGACCTCTGCAGTCCCTCCCTCTGTGATGTAGAGTGGTGTGTAGATCTGATTCAGAAGGTTTGGGTTTCCCGCTTTAGCGATCCCCTCAAACAGACACTGGAACTTCTTCTGCAGGTTAGACTTGAGTTTACGTCGACACTTTGCAGCACGAGTTCCTGAATGAACAAACAACAAATTAACTCAGTGAGTGGATCCTACAGAACGTCTAGAAATCTGAACATGTAAGTGTGTCTGTGTAGTTTTTCCTCCTCCATCAGTTTTATTCAGCTCATCAGTGGAGGACAAACAGCCTCTGATCTGATGCAGATGTGTGCATATTACACACATATTTACAGCAGAGTTTGAAATATATACCTCTCCCATGTTGCCTCCATTTCCTCTCCATCATGTTAAATCTGTTAAAATCCTCTTACTCTGCAGACGCTCAGCCAGCTCCTCCTGCTTCATTCTCCTCAGGAAGTGCAGCGTGATCTTCAGAAATGCCTCTCTGCTGCTCCTCCTCTGCTCTTCCTCCTCACGGTCCAACACCTCCTCATCCTCACTCTGACTCTCTAAGCATTCTGGGTCATCTGAACTCAGACTCCTCTGGACTCTCTTCAGCTCCTTCTTCACAAAAGTGACGATGTTCTCCTCCAGCAGCTGGAACAGAAAGATAAAGTGAACATTTCATTTAAACTGGTAGAACACAACATGTGATTCATGTGTCAGTCTGAAGGCCTGCTGGTCTAAACAGAGCAGCACGGACACTGTTAGGACCTGAATGCTACTTTACTATTTCATCTGTGGTTGATGGAGTTAATAGTAAAAGGTGTGTTTGTACATGTACACACCATAAATATGGAGTCCAGCTGTGTTTGATGCTGCTGTGCAGACTGATCACTGGGAACCTCTGAGCTCTGCTGCTGAACTCTGTGGAGAAAACATCACGTTTAAGGACATTTAATGACTCAAATCTGCACTCAGCTTACTAAAGATGTTCTGTCATGATGACTAAATGAAATCCTGTAAATGCTGCTCTGATTACTGGATGTCATATTCTTACCTTCCATCAGCAGAATGTCCACTTTTAAATTAAATAACTAAAGATTGAACTATAAACATCCCAGTTCACCTTCAGATGGATGAACACAGCATCAATCAACTTTTACTCTGTACAGACTCTGTTAGAGCAGCTACAAGGTGATTCAAACATCTTTTTAAAGACTGGCCCTGGTGCTTTATGTGTTTTCACAGATGTAAATGCTGCTGTGATTACTGGATGTTAAATTCTTACATTCCATAAGCAGGTTGTCCATCTTTAAACACAGGAGGAAGAAGCTCCATAGACCGGTCACTTTTCATGGACACACAGCTGAGTTCAGGAGAGTCTGCTCTCTGCTGCTGCATCCTGATATGAATAAAGAAGTGATAAAAGCATGTAGTTAACACCAAAGAACTGCTGCCCAGCTTCACTGAGTCTCTGCTGCCCAGCTTCAATGAGTCTCTGCTGCCCAGCTTCACTGAGTCTCTGCTGCCCAGCTTCACTGAGTCTCTGCTGCCCATTCTAGACACTAGATTGCGATGCTGTTCCTGTCGGTTCCTGTTCCTCTTGTTACCTGTTCCTGTTAGTTTCAAGCTTATTTGAACTGCTTTCCCTTTAGGGTCTGTAAGCCTGTCTGTTGGTTTCTGAGCATTAAAGCTGTTTCCATTTAACCTGTCTGTGGTGTTTGTGTCTGGTTCACCTGCTCCACCCAACATAACACAAGAGGTTTATTCAGTCCAAACAGCCAACCAACCACTTTTAAATTCTCACCTTCCATCAGCAGGTTGTCCAACTTTATACAGAGGAAGAAGCTCCATAGACCAGTCACTCTTCATGGAGACATAGCTGGGTTCAGGAGAGTCTGCTCTCTGCTGCTGCATCCTGATATGAATATAGAAGTGAAAAAAGCATGTAGTTAACACCAAAGAACTGCTGCTCAGTACCTCCACAGACACCCAACCAGGCCAGAACGGATATATAAGTGTGTTTTCTGGGTCTCCTCCCAGTTTGACGTCCCTGGAACTCCTCTAAAGAGGGGCGTCCAGGAGGATCCTGACCAGGAGTCCAAACCACCTCAGCTGTGAAGCCCTGAAGTCTGAACTCCTGACCCTATCTCTAAGGCTGAGCCCAGACTCTCTCTGCTTGGATCCAGCATCTCATTGTTTGGGTCACTACCCAAAGCTGGTGAGCACAGGTGAGGGTTGGGACGTAGACTGCCTGCTAAACTGAGAGCTTCACCTTCACGCTCAACTCTTTCTTCACCAGGACGGTCATCACTGCTGATACTGCACCCATCCACCTGTCAATCCACCCCCCCCCCCAACCTCAGGGCAGTCCACCTTTTTCCATCAGAGTACCATGGCCTCAGATCTGGAGGTGCTGACTCTCATCTTGACCGCTTCACATTCAGCTGCAAACCGTCCCAGAGCCTGTTGGAGGTCTTCACATGTAGAGTCCAACAGAACAACATCAACCACAGAAAGCAGAGAGGTGATTCTGAGGTCCCCAAACTGGACTCTCTCATCCCCCGGCTGCACCTTGAGACTCTGTCCAGACGGATCACAAATAGGATCAGAGACCAGGGACAGCCCTGATGGGTTCCAACACCCACTGAGACCAGGTCTGACTTACTGCAGAGAATGTAAACACAGCTCTCACGGCGGTTGTATAGGGACCCAATGGTTCACAGCTGAGAACCTGGTACCCCAAACCCCCACAACACCTCCCACAAGGTCCCCCGAGGGACACTGTCCTAAGCCTTCTCCAAGTCCACAAAGCACATGTAGACTGGATGTGTGAACTCCCACCCTAACCCTAACCCTGCAGGGTGAAGAGCTGGTCCACTGTTCCACGGACAGGACAGAATCCACATTTTTCCTCCTGAATCAGACGTTCGACAATCGGCCACCCATTTTTATTTTTTAAAATTCTTACCTTACATCAGCAGGTTGTCTATCTTTAAACTTAATAGGCTGATCCATAGACCGGTCACTCTTCATGGACACACAGCTGGGTTCAGGAGACTCTGCTCTCTGCTGCTGCATCCTGATACAAACAAACAACAAATCAAAGAGTTTAAAAAGATGAATTTTGAGCAGACTGTCAGCAGCTGAAGTTTTAGAAGCAGAATGAAAATCAGTAAGAAGACAGTGGATGAGAAACGTTCTCCTGTTCATCAAAATGTCATCTGATGAAAGATGCTGTCTCATCTTAGTTGATTAGTTGACTAATCAGTGGTTGAGCTCTTTGTTAACTCACAAAGTTAGTAGTTCATTCTGAGTTATTGTGACTTATTATTCAGTAGTTGAGAGTCAGATGTGACAGTGAGTGTGAATAATGATGGTGGAGTGATGTGAGTGGAGAACAGTGATGGACAGTTAGAGATCCTCATCTCACCTCTGAGCTTTGGTCTGGCTGTCATGTTCCCCACACAGAGAGCTTTTAGAGGGAGGGACTCCCTCCTCTCTGTCCTCACACTGATCCATAGCAGAGAAACAGCTGCTGGGAGAGCTGCACTCACTCACTACAACATGGAAGATGTTCAGCTGCTCAGTTCACATCCAGTCACAGAGACTTTGGAGCTTCAGCTGTGGAGGAAACACAGAGAGAGAAGATGCTGCTGATTCTCCTTCATCAGTCCATCTGATGTGAGGCTGCTGTCACTTCATCATCACTTCACTGTCAAAGTCTACAAACATCAAATGTGCTTCTACTGACAGCTGGAGGAGGGACCACACCACCATCATGCATTACAAACAGCCAGGAGACAAACATCTGACAGGCTGCTGCTCAACATCAGCTAAACCAATCAGCTGATAGATTTTAGGAGACGGGAGGTGAAGACACATGAGTGTGTCTACATGAAAGGAGCTGAGGTGGAACAGGTGAACAGCTTCAGGTTCCTGCATCACTGACTCTCTACTGTTCTCTCTACTGTTCTCTGATGCTTTGAACATCAGCTGTTTCTATTAATTAGTCCACCCTCATTGATAGAAATGGACTAAATATGAGAAACAGCTCTCAGTAGAACAATATCATTCAACAGCAGCACAAAGTGCAGCCTCCAAAATGAGCAAGAAGCTGAATGAACACAAAGTGAACATTAAAGCTTGATGAAGGAGGATTTACTGCAGGACTGTTGGATCACACTGCAGCAGCTGGACCTCACAAACTGACTCTAACTGCTTTATTTCACTTCTCTCATTCTAATGACATGTGTTTGTGTCTCAGCTGCATTTCACTGTACAGTCCTGGATTGTGTGATGACAGTAAAGCTGAAGCAGCAGACTGACTTTATTCAGAGTTTCCTCAGAAGTGAAATGAGTCACATGACTCCCTCTCTCCTCTCCTCCACCTTGTTACCCTGCTGCTGCTCTCTGACTCTGTTCATTCTCTACTAATCTAATGACATCAGAGTAATGACATCTGTACCTGTGTAACACCACACTATTTCACTGGACAGGAATCTAATCCAACATCATTTCTCACCTGTCTTTTTCTCTCTGAACAATAAATGAAGTTCAAGCTGTCAGAGGAAAACCTCCATTAACCTGATGATACATTTAACATCTGCTCCCTGTATACTCTGTAGTATAGACTACTCCATAGTATACAGTATATAGACTACTATATAGTACACAACTGAGTATTTATAATATTATTATAGAAAGACCAAACTGACAAAATGGCGGACTGAGAGAAAAAGTCTGTCTGAGTCTGTTCTGGATCAAAGTTGATTCACACTCAGTCCTGGACTAATCAGAGTCAGCTGTTAACTGAGCTGAGCTCCTCTCAACACTAACAGCAGCTTCACTTTCTGCTCTTTACACTTTTTACTGTCAAATAACTGAAAACTGTCACTTACCCGAGCTTCACACGGAGAAAATATCTGCGTCACAGTAAAAAGACAAAGTGAAAGTTTAAAAGCAGGAACCCACAAACAGGAAATGAACTGCTGTGTCAACTGATACTTTACTGCAGTATTATGAGTGATGTAGTGTGCAGTATTACAGTAAAAGTACTGCAGTATTATAGTGATGTAGTATTACAGTAAAAGTACTGCAGTATTATAGTGATGTAGTATGCAGTATTACAGTAAAAGTACTGCAGTATTATAGTGATGTAGTATGCAGTATTACAGTAAAAGTACTGCAGTATTATAGTGATGTAGTATGCAGTATTACAGTAAAAGTACTGCAGTATTATAGTGATGTAGTATGCAGTATTACAGTAAAAGTACTGCAGTATTATAGTGATGTAGTATGCAGTATTACAGTTAAAGTACTGCAGTATTATAGTGATGTAGTATGCAGTATTACAGTAAAAGTACTGCAGTATTATAGTGATGTAGTATGCAGTATTACAGTAAAAGTACTGCAGTATTATAGTGATGTAGTATGCAGTATTACAGTAAAAGTACTGCAGTATTATAGTGATGTAGTATGCAGTATTACAGTTAAAGTACTGCAGCGTCTAACTGAAATTTTTTTTTATTATTTGTCTTTATTTAACCAGGTCGGTCCCGTTGAGATACAATGACCTCTTTTTCAAGGGAAGCCAAGAAGCCAAGACAGCAGCATAGGAAAGTTACACAATTAAAACACACAGAAAACTCACACAACACAGAGACGATAAAATACATACAAGAGAAAAGCAACAAGGTGCGATATGTGGCCACTCCAATGGCTCTCACACGGAGGGTTGATGAGCTCCAAGCAGCAGGTGCAGCGTATTTAAAGCAGTGCTTACCAAATTCAGAACCAACTTTGGGCACATTTAATAAGTAAAATTCGGGGTAGAGCTCAGTGGGTAGAGCTCAGTGGGTAGAGCACCCGCCCCATGTGTACAGGCTACAGTCCTCCACACCGAGCGGTCCTATCCTGCATGTCATTCCTCCCTCTCTGCCTCCTGGCCTCCTGTCTATCTCTACTAACCTGTCTATCTCTACTAACCTGTCTATCTCTACTAACCTGTCTATCTCTACTAACCTGTCTATCTCTACTAACCTGTCTGTCTCTACTAACCTGTCTGTCTCTACTAACCTGTCTATCTCTACTAACCTGTCTATCTCTACTAACCTGTCTGTCTCTACTAACCTGTCTATCTCTACTAACCTGTCTATCTCTACTAACCTGTCTGTCTCTACTAACCTGTCTGTCTCTGCTAACCTGTCTATCTCTACTAACCTGTCTATCTCTGCTAACCTGTCTATCTCTGCTAACCTGTCTGTCTCTACTAACCTGTCTGTCTCTGCTAACCTGTCTATCTCTACTAACCTGTCTATCTCTACTAACCTGTCTATCTCTGCTAACCTGTCTGTCTCTGCTAACCTGTCTATCTCTACTAACCTGTCTATCTCTACTAACCTGTCTGTCTCTACTAACCTGTCTATCTCTGCTAACCTGTCTGTCTCTACTAACCTGTCTGTCTCTGCTAACCTGTCTCCATCTCTACTAACCTGTCTATCTCTACTAACCTGAACATTAAACTTTAATAAGTGAAATTCATTGGAACGTAAGCTGTAAACGCTTTGGGTTTTAGAAATGTAATTGCATAAATAGTGGGGGATCAGACCAAGATAGCTTTATAAATAAAAATATGCCAATGTATGAGGCGGCGTGCTGCCAGAGACTCAACTCCAGCGTATAAGGTCCAGCGGTGAGTGATTAACCTTAAAGCAACTTTGTTCTGGTAGCAAAAGAAAAACAAGATCTGTGACGGAAAAAGAAGAATCCCAGTTTCAGTCTTAATTTTTTTATCAGGTTTTCTACATGTGGTTTAAAAGGAAGCCAATAATTTAAATTAGCCTCGATTGCATGCTAATTAGCTCTTAGCACCTACTGTCATTATGCTAGTTAGCTTTGGGGCTAATCTGACTTACCTTGTGCTAAGCTAGCTAGCTGTTCCTTTAACGTGCTTTTAGCTGCTAATTAGAAACCATTTAATCAGCTGGATAACGTTAGCTTTCATTATCTGCCAAACTTTGTCATTTAGAGTTGAAATAAAATAAACATTAGCGTTTGTGTGGCTAATGTTAGCGTAGTTAATAATAGTTATAGTAATAATAATATGAATAGTTAATAACAGGACAGTTATCATGCTGGGTTCATTAATTCACTTTATTAAAGACTGATCTTTAGATGATCTCACAACACTGGAACAGTAGCGAACATCTTTTCATGTTTCGTTAAATGAAATGAAACCAGTTAAACATCTTACTGACATTATTCCACTTTTACATTCGGGGACAAAATGAAATAAAAGTTCTACAGTTTCATTCTCAGGATGTCAGATATTCTTTTTCAGGGTATAAAATTCTCCACATTTATGGTTTAATATCTTTAAAATATGTCATTAATATGTAATATGTTGTAATGTACAAAAATAGTAGATGACAGTAGAGACTCGTCAGCTGTTCATCGGGCTGTTTAACGTTAGCTAGCGGAGGCGTCGCTCTTGTTGCTATGGTAACCTGTAATTGAAGGAAGCGTGTTTGGACCCTGCGGAGCTCCAGCAGGAAACAAGAGACTCCATTAAAGTTTGATTTATTTCTGAAGGTTCAACTTTAACCTCCTGCCTCCTCATATGGAGACAACATTAAACTTCACTCTGCTGAACTTTGACCTGCTGTCCTCGTTCATAAACACCTCTTTGTGCCACCTAGTGGTCAAAAAAGCACATTACACATTAATCAGTGTAGAAATCAGACGACTTCTTGGCCAAATCAATCAGCTGATCCCAGATAAAAGTGGAGCATGAACAAAACCTGTTTAATAATGTTTATTTATGTTTAATAATGTTTAGTTAGATGAATTTGACTCATTTTAGCAACAAGCTACGACACTGCTAATCATGACGTTTGAGGACGTTGGGACTTTATTATTATTGGTCTAAATGTGAGGAAATAAATGGTTTTATACATTGATGAATTAATTGTGTTACAGTAAAATAATCATTGGATCCTGACAGTAACAACAGCAGAGTCAACTGAGACTAATCAATGAATCATGTAGAAGGAAAAATAACTGAGTGTTTGAGTCTGAGACAGATCTGCTTCACAGTGCAGAGTGTGTGTGATGTTTGATTTCAGCAGCTGATCTTCAGTCAGCAGAGTTCCTGTCCACAGGAGAGACTCTCCCTCCTACAGAGGAACCAGAGAGACTCTCCCTCCTACAGAGGACACAGAGAGACTCTCCCTCCTACAGAGGAACCAGAGAGACTCTCCCTCCTACAGAGGAACCAGAGAGACTCTCCCTCCTACAGAGGAACCAGAGAGACTCTCCCTCCTACAGAGGAACCAGAGAGACTGAGGAACCAGACCAGACTCCAAACCCAGCATATAGAGGTTCAGTGAATGTGGTGTTGAAGGTGTGGAGGTGGATCAGTGTGTCAGAGGAGACTCTGTAGAAGGATAGAGTGCCAGCAGGACAGTCCACATACACTGCCACTCTGTTAGAGATAGAGGAGGAGGAGGAGGAGGAGGAGGAGGA
This sequence comes from Scomber japonicus, assembly GCF_027409825.1. NCBI lineage: Eukaryota > Metazoa > Chordata > Actinopteri > Scombriformes > Scombridae > Scomber > Scomber japonicus. Next base: position 1,132,548 of record NC_070579.1, on the reverse strand, counting down.
GGAGATGGATGTTCCTCTTTTACTGTGCCAGACAGAGTAACCATAACGATCAGAGCAGTGCAGACTCCAGGACTGATCATTCCATCCAAACAAACTGTCACCACTGTTTCCTTTCCTACTGATTCTTCTGTAACTCATTGATATAGAAACTTCTCCTCTCCACTCGACCTCCCAGTAACAGCGACCAGTCAGAACATTTCTACTCAGCAGCTGAGACGAGGAGTCAAATCTGTCTGGATGATCAGGATATGACTGAACCTCCTTCACACGTGTCACCTTCCTGTTGTTATCAGACAGTTTGAGGTTTGTGTTCATTGTGTTTGGATCCAGTTCCAGTTCACAGGCATCTGATGGAGAGAACGAGACACAATACAGCTGCAGTTTATCATCTGTTGATTTATGAACTACTTTACTGAAACCATTCAAGCTTGAAGCGTCTCCATGACGACTGTGTTGGCCTCATACCAGCAGACAGAAGCAGGTGTGCACACAGTCACACAGCCTGATAACAAAGGCTGCATCTCAACTCTCTTATTTCATATTTCCTCCTCCATCCTGCCTGAACAGGAAGTTGTTCTGGTCCTCCATTTAACGTTGGTCCCAAGTCTTTCTACAGTATTTCTGCTCTGAGGAAACGTGAGAGCAGCCTTCACTCAAGTCTTTTAGCGGCTCAGAGGAAGTTTACAATTAAAGTGTTTAAATTTGATATCTTCCCCTGGTCCTTATTTTAAATAGGTCATAAAAAAAGAACAATTATGGATAACGACTGATATGAAACACTTTTATCATGAACCAAACCCTAACCCTAACCCAAACCAACCCTAACCCTAATCTGATTAAACTCATCACCTTACTAAACTGACCTGTTGCTAAAACTGCTGTTTATCGCTCATGTATGTTTTAGCTGTTTTTACTTGTTCCTGCTCGTCTGTCTTTGTGTTTGCTGTTAAAATGTCTTGTTGCCTGACCAGTTTTATTTTCATCATGTTTCTTGAACTTGTTTTTCTTCTGTCTGTCCCTGTTCATGCAGTTGAATTGTCCTGTTGTGTTACTGCTGTCCTGCTTCTGGTTTGATTGCTGCTCATATGTGTTTGACCTGCTTACGTCCATTTTATCCCACCTTAGTTCTTGCTTATGTCTGCTGCTGTCTAACTGCTCTGTGACTGTTTGTTTGTCGCTTTGTTCAGTCGTAGTTTGCTTTGCTTTTACTGTCTGCTGCTTATGTCACCCTGTGTTTTATACTTATTGTAACTCACTTGTCTTATAATGATTTAAATCTGTTTCTTGATTTTAGGCTGCCAACTCACAGCTGGCCAGGGACAACAGATGAAAACTAGCCTTTGGGCTAATTCTGGCATATTTACAGATATGTTTATTAATATGCACTGTCCCTGACAAATAAACTAATAAAATAAATCCACAGTGAAGTTTGCAAAAGCAAACAAGGACATTTGGAGGTAAAAGGTGTTTTGCTGCAGGAGGGACTGGTGCACTTCACAAAATATATGGCATCATGAGGAAAGAACATTATGTAGAAATATTGAAGCAACATCTCAAGAAATCAGCCAGGAAGTTAAAGCTTGGGCGCAAATGGGTCTTCCAAACGGACAATGACCCTAAGCATACCGCCAAATGAGTTACAAAGTGGCTTAAGGACAACAAAGCCAATGTTTTGGAGAGGCCATCACTGATCTCAATCCTATAGAAGATTTGTGGGCAGAGCTGAAAAGGCATGTGTGAGCAAGGCGGCCTACAAACCTGACTCAGTTACACCAGTTCTGTCAGCTTGAATGGGCCAAAATTCCAGCAAACTATTATGAGAAGATTGTTGAAGGATATTCAAAACGTTTGACCCAAGTCATAGAGTTTAAAGGCAATGCAACCAAATACTAATGAAATTTATGTTAACTCGTGACTTTGAAGTCTAAAAAATTCTCTCTCATTATTCTGGAATCAAGCAAAAATAAATAAGTTAGGTAATCCTAAATGACTAAAAACAGGAAAAGTGTATTAATGTCTTTTTATTCAGTGTATGTAAACTTCTGGTTTCAACTGTAATTATTCATTCATATTCATGTTTTTATTGATTTTTAATGATTATCTTTGATAACTATTACTTATTGCTGATAATCAAACCTGCTCCTACTGAGTCCCAACAACTGACACATCACTGAGGAAGACCATGAGATGTGACTGAAAGCTTTGGACATACAGAGTAAGTGAACCTTTAACAATTCAGTTAGAACATGAACAGTCAACATGACAGTGATATTCAGTAATATTCATGTTTGTTCATCAGGTTTGGTGTAAAGTGAAGGTCACGGCCACGCCCATTTCTGACTAAACACAGTTTCCATCATTTTGAACTTTTTTCACTTCTTTTACATATTTTATCCAGTTTTTCTGAAAGTTCTCATGAATCAAACTGAAAACACACTCACACTTCCTCACATCAGGTTTCAGTCTCTGCGGTCCACCATGGTCCATCCTGGAGGAAGAGACAAAGACACAATCAGCTTCATACACCTTCACTCATATCCACCATTAAACATGAACCAGAGTCCCTCAGTTAGTCAGAGTGTGTGTCCATCTGTCCGTACCTGAGAGTGTCCACCTGTCTGTCCATACCTGAGAGTGTCCACCTGTCTGTCCATACCTGAGAGTGTCCACCTATCTGTCCATACCTGAGAGTGTCCACCTATCTGTCCATACCTGAGAGTGTCCACCTGTCTGTCCATACCTGAGAGTGTCCAGTCTCCAGTGTGGATCCTTCAGTCCAGCAGACAGGATCTTCTCTCCTGAGGCTCCTGGATGATTGTATCTCAGGTCCAGCTCTCTCAGATGGGAGGGGTTGGCACTCAGAGCTGAGGCCAGAGAAGCACAGCCTTCCTCTGTGATCAGACATCCTGACAGACTGAACACACACAACACTTCATCTAATGAGCTTAAAAACATTCTCAACTCAGTAAACAGGATTTTGTCCTTCAGGCCTTTATGTTCACACTCAGCGCCCCCTGCTGTATGTTTCGGTTAGTAGGAGAGGGTTAGGGTTACCACCTGTTGCTGCTGGAGGCTGAATTGCTGAAGGTCAAAGTTTAATATGATGCCATTCTGTTTTAACTGTGGCAGATGAAATGTCTTTCAAGTTAAATATTATTTGACAACATTTGTAAAGACAGTGAGAAGATTTAATAGAAATGTAATGATGCTTACGGTATGCACATTGAGTCTTCATTAAAGATTAAATCACAGAAACACATTCTGACTCACATGTTGGTATCTAAATGTTCTACTGAAGGAAAGTCCAACAGTGAGCAGAGAGAGCAGGAATATGATATATCCATCCATCTTCTTCCGCTTATCCGGGGTCGGGTCGCGGGGGCAGCAGCCTAAGCAGGGAAACCCAGACTTCCCTCTCCCCAGCCACTTCGTCAAGCTCTTCCCGGGGGACCCCGAGGCGTTCCCAGGCCAGCCGAGAGACATAGTCTCTCCAGCGTGTCCTGGGACTTCCCCGGGGTCTCCTACCGGTGGGACGTGCCCTGAACACCTCACCAGGGAGGCGTCCGGGAGGCATGCTGATTAGATGCCCGAACCACCTCATCTGGCTCCTCTCGACGTGGAGGAGCAGCAGGTCTACTCCGAGCTCCCTCCGGATAACTGAGCTTCTCACCCTATCTCTAAGGGAGAGCCCAGCCACCCTACGGAGGAAGCTCATTTCGGCCGCTTGTACCCGCAATCTTGTTCTTTCGGTCACTACCCAAAGCTCATGACCATAGGTGAGGGTAGGAACAAAGATCGACTGGTAAATCGATCTCTCTTCACCACAACGGATCTGTGCAGAGTACGCATTACTGCAGACGCCGCACCGATCCGCCTGTCGATCTCCCGTTCCATCCTTCCCTCACCCGTGAACAAGACCCCGAGGTACTTGAACTCCTCCACTTGAGGCAGGATCTCATCCCCGACCCGAAGAGTGCACTCCACCCTTTTCCGGTTGAGGACCATGGCCTCGGATTTGGAGGTGCTGATTCTCATCCCGGCCGCTTCACACTCGGCTGCGAACCGATCCAGTGAGAGTTGGAGGTCACGGTCTGATGAATCCAACAGGACCACATCATCTGCAAAAAGCAGTGACCCAATCCTGAAGTCACCAATCCGGACCCCCTCTACACCCTGGCTGCACCTAGAAATCCTGTCCATAAAAATTATGAACAGGATCGGTGACAAAGGGCAGACCTGGTGGAGTCCAACCCTCACTGGAAACAAGTCCGACTTATTGCCGGAAATGCGGACCAAGCTCAGACACCGGTCATACAGGGAACGGACGGCCCTTATCAGGGAGTCCGATACCCCGTACTCCCGGAGAACCCCCCACAGGATCCCCCGAGGGACACGGTCGGATGCCTTCTCAAAGTCCACAAAACACATGTGGACTGGTTGGACAAACTCCCATGCACCCTCAAAGATCCTGCAGAGGGTGGAGAGCTGGTCCACTGTTCCACGGCCCGGACGAAAACCACACTGCTCCTCCTGAATCCGAGATTCGACTATCCGACGGACCCTCCTCTCCAGCACCCCCGAATAGACCTTACCAGGGAGGCTGAGGAGTGTGATTCCCCTGCAATTGGAACACACCCTCCGGTCCCCCTTCTTAAAAAGAGGGACCACCACCCCAGTCTGCCAATCCAGAGGCACTGCCCCCGATGTCAACGCGATGCTGCAGAGTCGTGTCAACCATGACAGGCCCACAGCATCCAACGCCTTGAGGAACTCGGGGCGGATCTCATCCACCCCCGGGGCCCTGCCACCGAGGAGCTTTTTAACCACCTCGGCAACCTCCGCCCCAGAGATAGGAGAGCCCACACCCGAGTCCCCCGGCCCTGTTTCCTTACCGGAAGGTGTGTTGGTGGGATTGAGGAGGTCTTTGAAGTATTCCTTCCACCGATCCACAACGTCCCAGGTCAGCAGCACACCGTCCCCACCGTACACAGTGTTTACGGTGCACTGCTTCCCCCTCCTGAGACGCCGGATGGTGGTCCAGAATCTCTTCGAAGCCGTCTGGAAGTCTTTTTCCATGGCCTCACCAAACTCCTCCCATGTCCGGGTTTTTGCCTCAACGACCGCCCTAGCTGCGTTCCGCTTGGCCTGCCGGTACCTGTCTGCTGCCTCCGGAGTCCTACAGGCCAAAAAGGCCCTATAGAACTCCTTCTTCAGCTTGACGGCATCCCTCACCACCGGTGTCCACCAGCGGGTTCGGGGATTGCCGCCCCAACAGGCACCGACCACCTTGCGACCACAGCTCCGGTCAGCCGCCTTAACAATGGAGGCACGGAACATGGCCCACTCGGACTCAATGTCCCCCACCTCCCCCGGTACATGGTCGAAGCTCTCCCGGAGGTGTGAGTTGAAACTCTCTCTGACAGGAGACTCTGCCAGACGTTCCCAGCAGACCATCACAATGCCTTTGGGCCTGCCAGGTCTGCCCGGCATCCTCCCCCACCATCGGAGCCAACTCACCACCAGGTGGTGATCAGTTGACAGCTCCGCCCCTCTCTTCACCCGAGTGGCCAAGACATGCGGCCGCAAGTCCGACGACACGACTACAAAGTCAATCATCGAACTGCGGCCGAGGGTGTCCTCGTGCCAAGTGCACATATGGACCCCCTTATGCTTGAACATGGTGTTCGTTATGGACAATCCGTGACGAGCACAGAAGTCCAATAACAGAACACCGCTCGGGTTCAGATCAGGGGGGCCGTTCCTCCCAATCACACCCTTCCAGGTCTCACTGTCGCTACCAACATGGGCGTTGAAGTCCCCCAGCAGAACGAGGGAATCCCCAGGGGGAGTGTTTTCCAGCACCCCCTCCAAGGAGTCCAAAAAGGCTGGATACTCTGAACTGCTGTTTGGACCATAGGCACAAACAACAGTCAGGATCCGTCCCCCCACCCGAAGGCGGAGGGAGGCCACCCTCTCGTCTACCGGGGTAAACTCCAACATACAGGCACCAAGCCGGGGGGCAATAAGTATTGCCACCCCGGCCCGGCGCCTGACACCAGTGGCAACTCCAGAGTGGACGAGAGTCCAACCCCTCTCGAGGATACTGGTTCCAGAGCCCTTGCTGTGCGTGAGGTGAGGCCGACTATATCTTGGCGGAACTTCTCAACCTCACGCACCAGCTCAGGCTCCTTCCCCACCAGAGAGGTGACGTTCCACGTCCCTAGAGCTAGCTTCTGCAGCCGAGGATCGGACCGCCAAGGTCCCCGCCTTCGGCCGCTGCCCAGCTCGCACTGCACCCGACCCCTTTGGCCCCTCTCACTGGTGGTGTGTCTGTGGGAGCGGGGTCCCATGTCCCTTCTTCGGGCTGTGTATATATTACTTTTTACTTTTGTACTTACATACATTTACTTTTTGACAAAAGAGCAAAACTTTCCTTTTTTGTGTGCTAAGGACTTTTTTGGTTTTGTTGAGTTATCAAATGAGGTAAAAATTCATTTTAACTTTTGTACTTAAATACATTGAATACATTTAACTGATCTGAACTCTCTGAGTTGAATCAGTACTTCTACTTTAGTACAAAATGAGAAGACTTTTGCCACCTCTGATATTACAACACATCGACTCAGAAGGTACAGAAAGTATGTTTGGTATAAGAACTCTTCATGTAAACTAGAAACTGGGGAAAACACTAAATATTACTTTATAAACATAATCATAAAAACTGACCTGAGAGTTTCCAGTCCACAGTGTGGACTCTCCAGTCCTGCAGAAAGCTGCTTCACTCCTGAATCCTGCAGGTTGTTGTGACTCAGGTCCAGATCTCTTAGACTAGAGGACTGGGAGCTGAGAACTGAGGACAGAGCTGCACAGCTTCTCTCTGAGAGGTTACAGTCACTCAACCTGGAAACATAAAGAAAATAGATAGATAGATATCTATGTATCGATAGAGAACTATTGTAAATATGACTTGAGCAAAGATTAATCTGGATAGTTCTGTGTGCACCTACAGAGCTTTGTTGGAGGCTTTGACCACTGGCAGCAGCCTAAGAAGAGCCTTCTCTGAAGCAGAGTATTTCTTCAGGTCAAACACGTCCAGATCTTTTTCTGATGACAGTAAGATGAAGACCAGAGCTGACCACTGAGCAGGAGACAGTTCATCTGTGGAGAGACTTCCTGATGTCAGGGACTGTTGGATCTCCTCCACTAGAGAACGATCATTCAGTTCATTCAGACAGTGGAACAGATTGATGCTTCTCTCTGCAGAAACATTCTCACTGATCTTTTTCTTGATGTACTCGACTGTTTCCTGATTGGTCTGTGAGATACTTCCTGTTGGTGTCAGCACGCCTCGTAAGAGATTCTGATTGGTCTGCAGTGAAAGACCCAGGAGGAAGCGGAGGAACAAGTCCAGGTGTCCATTTGGACTCTTTAAGGCCTCGTCCACAGCACTCTGGTAGAAACGTGGTGATTTGTCTTTAAAGACTTTAGACCACCAGGATGTTGTTTGTCCTTCTTCCAGCAGATTGACTCCAGACTTGAATGTCAGATGGACATGAAGAGCAGCCAGAAACTCCTGAAGGCTCAGATGAACGAAGCAGAACACCTTGTCCTGGTACAGCCCTCTCTCCTCTTTAAAGACCTGTGTGAACACTCCTGAGCATACTGAGGCTGCTCTGATATCGATGCCACACTCTGTCAGGTCTGATTCATAGAAGATCAGGTTGCCTTTCTGCAGCTGCTCAAAAGCCAGTTTTCCCAGAGACTCAATCATCTTCCTGCTCTCTGGACTCCAGTGTGGATCTGTCTCAGCTCCTCCATCATACTTGATGTTCTTCAGTTTGGCCTGAACCACCAGGAAGTGGATGTACATCTCAGTCAGGGTCTTGGGCAGCTCTCCTCCCTTTCTGCTTTTCAACATATCCTCCAGAACTGTAGCAGTGATCCAGCAGAAGACTGGCATGTGGCACATGATGTGGAGGCTTCGTGATGTCTTGATGTGGGAGATGATGGTGCTGGCCTGCTCCTCATCTCTGAATCTCTTCCTGAAGTACTCCTCCTTCTGTGGGTCAGTGAACCCTCTGACCTCTGTCACCATGCCGACACACTCAGGAGGGATCTGATTGGCTGCTGCAGGTCGTGTGGTTATCCAGAGGCGAGCAGAGGGAAGCAGTTTCCCCCTGATGAGGTTTGTCAGCAGCACATCCACTGAGGTGGACTCTGTAACATCAGTCAGGATCTCAGTGTTGTGGAAGTCCAGAGGAAGTCGACACTCATCCAGACCGTCAAAGATGAACACAACCTGGAACTCTTCAAACCTGCAGATTCCTGCTTCTTTGGTTTCAGTAAAGAAGTGATGAACAAGTTCCACCAAGCTGTACTTTTTCTCTTTCACCACATTCAGCTGTCTGAAAGTGAATGGAAATGTGAAGTCTATGTCCTGGTTGGCTTTGTCTTCAGCCCAGTCCAGAGTGAACTTCTGTGTTAAGACTGTTTTCCCAATGCCAGCCACTCCCTTTGTCATCACTGTTCTGATTGGTTCATCTCTTCCAGGTGAGGCTTTAAAGATGTCTTCTTGTCTGATTGTTGTTTCTGGTCTGTCTGGTTTCCTGGATGCTGTTTCAATCTGTCTGATCTCATGTTCATCAATGACCTCTGCAGTCCCTCCCTCTGTGATGTAGAGCGGTGTGTAGATCTGATTCAGAAGGGTTGGGTTTCCTGCTTTAGCGATCCCCTCAAACAGACACTGGAACTTCTTCTCCAGGTTAGACTTGAGTTTACGTCGACACTTTGCAGCACGAGCTCCTGAATGAACAAACAACAAATGAAATCAGTGAGTGGATCCAACAGAAAGTCTAGAAATCTCAACATGTAAGTGTGTCTGTGTAGTTTTTCCTCCTCCATCAGTTTTATTCAGCTCATCAGTGGAGGACAAACAGCCTCTGATCTGATGCAGATGTGTGCAGCATATTTACAGCAGAGTTTGAAATATAAACCTCTCCCATGTTGCCTCCATTTCCTCTCCATCATGTTAAATCTGTTAAAATCCTCTTACTGCTCTGCAGACGCTCAGCCAGCTCCTCCTGCTTCATTCTCCTCAGGAAGTGCACTGTGATCTTCAGAAATGCCTCTCTGCTGCTCCTCCTCTGCTCTTCCTCCTCACCGTCCAACACCTCCTCATCCTCACTCTGACTCTCTAAGCATTCTGGGTCATCTGGACTCAGACCCCTCTGGACTCTCTTCAGCTCGTTCTTCACAAAAGTGACGATGTTCTCCTCCAGCAGCTGGAACAGAAAGATAAAGTGAACATTTCATTTAAACTGGTAGAACACAACATGTGATTCATGTGTCAGTCTGAAGGCCTGCTGGTCTAAACAGAGCAGCATGGACACTGTTAGGACCTGAATGCTACTTTACTATTTCATCTGTGGTTGATGGAGTTAATAGTAAAAGGTGTGTTTGTACATGTACACACCATAAATATGGAGTCCAGCTGTGTTTGATGCTGCTGTGCAGACTGATCACTGGGAACCTCTGAGCTCTGCTGCTGAACTCTGTGGAGAAAACATCACGTTTAAGGACATTTAATGACTCAAATCTGCACTCAGCTTATTAAAGATGTTCTGTCATGATGACTAAATGAACTCCTGTAAATGCTGCTCTGATTACTGGATGTTAAATTCTTACCTTCCATCAGCAGGTTGTCCATCTTTAAACTTAATAGGACGACCCATAGAGAAGTCACTCTTCATGGACACACAGCTGGGTTCAGGAGAGTCTGCTCTCTGCTGCTGCATCCTGATACTAATAAAACAGACAAAGGCATGAAGTTAAAACCAAAGAAATGAAGGATTAATCATCAGTTTAAATGTCAGAATTTTTTTTTTTTTTAAAGTATATTTTTTCGGGCTTTTTTGCCTTTAATGGACAGGACAGTGGAGACAGACAGGAAACAGGAGGCAGAGAGAGGGGGAATGACACGCAGGATAAGATCGCTTGACTTGGGATTCGAACCGGGATCGCCTGCAGCGAGGACTGTAGCCTCAACACATGGGGCGGGTGCTCAACCCGCTGAGCTATGCTCAACCCCTAAATGTCAGAATTAATAGAAATCTTTCAGAACAGAGTGACTGACGAGTTCATATTGCTGCAGTGATGAAAAGAGGATTTGTCATACTTGGACATAAAATGAGATAAAAGCTCATTAAACTGTTTGTTATAAATGCAGTTTTCTTTGGGAGGTCTGTAAATTATTAAAATTACCACCGGATCCTTAGAATGAACAATAAAACCAAGGTGTTCAGTAAACCAAAATAACTGATAGTGGACTTCTGGAGAAAGAGGAGTGTGGAACCTGCTCCCCTGCACATCAAAGGATCTCTCATGAAGAAGGCACAGCAGCACCCCTACTTTCTGACGACATTAAGGAAAGTTAACCTCTCTCAGGAGCTGCTGCTGTCCTTCTATAGATGTTCAGTGGAAAGCATCCTGGTGTGGTTTACAAACTGCACCAAGGCTGAGAGGAAAACACTAGAGAGAGCAATAAACACTGCACAGACCGTCACCAACACACACCTCCCCTCCCTTGAAGACATCTACAGGTCCCGCTGCTTACGACGGGCCACTAACATAGTAAAAGACTCCTCACGCTACGACGCTCTGGTAGGCGCTACAGGGGCCTTAAAACCTGCACTTCACGACTCCTGAGCAGCTTCTATCCTTCTGCCACCAAGGAGCTGAACAGCAATCTCCAGAAATATACTCTTTTAAATTATTAACTTTAAATAAGTACAATACAATGTGAAATACAGACTGCAGCATCTACACTGACTTGTTCATATGATGACTGTATATGATTATGTTTTTTATATATATTTTATATTTTTATACTTTCTGTTATGTTATGTTTATGTTGTTTATGTCGCACCACGGAGGGGTTGCACGAGAATTTGGTTGAAGCAGTAATGGTCATGACAATAAAGTATTCTGATTCAGTTTAAATGTCAGAATGAAACAAAATTGTTTCAGAACAGAGTGACTGATGAGTTCATATTGCTGCAGTGATGAAAAGAGGATGGCAGCGACTTGGTCATGAGTCAACAGAAGAAGAAGTAAGTGAGGATGTTCCACAGCAGTTCTATGGCTCGGTAACAATCTGTGTTAACCTCAATAACTAAAGATGGAAATATAAACATCACAGTTCACCTTCAGATGGATGAACACAGCATCAAGCAGCTTTTATTCTGTACAGACTCTGTTAGAGCAGCTACAAGGTGATCTAAACATCTTTTTAAAGACTGGCCCTGGTGCTTTATGTGTTTTCATAAATGTAAATGCTGCTCTGATTACTGGATGTTAAATTCTTACCTTCCATCAGCAGGTTGTCCATCTTTAAACTTAACGAGACCACCCTTAGACCGGTCACTCTTCATGGACACACAGCTAGGTTCAAGAGAGTCTGCTCTCTGCTGCTCCATCCTGATATGAATAAAGAAGTGAAAAAGCATGTAGTTAACACCAAGCAACTGCTACTCAGTGCCTCCACAGACACCCAACCAGGCCAGAAGGGATATATTATCCCTCCAGCGTTTTCTGGGTCTCCTCCCAGTTGGATGTGACTGGAACTCCTCTAAAGGGGGGAGTCCAGGAGGATCCTGACCAGGATCCCAAACCACCTCAGCTGGCTCCTTTCCATGTGAAGGAGCAGCAGCTCTACTCCTAGCTTCCCCGGATTTCTGAACTCCTGACCCTATCTCTAAGGCTGAGCACAGACACTCTCTGCTTGGATCCAACATCTCATTGTTTGGGTCACTACCCAAAGCTGGTGAGAAGAGGTGAGGGTTGGGACGTAGACTGACTGCTAAACTGAGAGCTGCACTTTCAGGCTCAGCTGCACCCATCCACCTGATGCAGCACCCATCCACCTTATGCTACACCCATCCACCTGATGCTGCACCCATCCACCTGTCAATCTCACGCTCCATCTTACCCTCACTGTGAAGAAGACCCCCAGATACTTAAACTCCTCCACTTGGGGCAGCACCTTCCCCCCTCCTCCAACCCTGAGGGAGCAGTCCACCTATTTCCAGCAGAGCACTATGACCTCATATTTGGAGGTGCTGACTCTCTTCCTGACCACTTCACTCAGCTGCAAACCATCCCAGAGCCTGTTGGAGGAATTCAACTGTAGAGTCCAACAGAACAACATCAACCGTAAACAGCAGAGAGGCGAATCTGAGGTCTCCAAACTGGACCCTCTCCTCTCCCCTGCTGCACCTTCAGACTCTGTCCATGAAGATCACAAACAGGATCAGAGACAAGGGACAGCCCTGATGGAGCCCAACACCCACTGAGACCAGGTCTGACTTACTGCAGAGAATGTGAACACAGCTCTCACAGCGGTTGAATAGGGACCCAATGGCTCACAGTGGAGGCCCTGGTACCCCAAACTCAAACTCCCACAACACCTACCATAAGGGGGGTGGGGGGGGCAACCATTTTTAAATCCTTACCTTCCATCTCCATCTTTAAACTTAACAAGACCACCCTTAGACCGGTCACTCTTCATGGACACACAGCTGGGTTCAGGAGAGTCTGCTCTCTGCTGCTGCATCCTGATATGAATAAAATAGAGACAAAAGCATCTAGTTAACACCAAAGAACTGCTGTCCAGCTTCACTGAGTCTCTGCTGCTCAGCTTCACTGAGTCTCTGCTGCCCAGCTTCACTGAGTCTCTGCTGCTCAGCTTCACAGAGTCTCTGCTGCCCAGCTTCACTGAGTCTCTGCTGCTCAGCTTCACTGAGTCTCTGCTGCTCAGCTTCACAGAGTCTCTGCTGCCCAGCTTCACTGAGTCTCTGCTGCTCAGCTTCACAGAGTCTCTGCTGCCCAGCTTCACTGAGTCTCTGCTGTCTCCACAGACACCCAGCCAGCTCCCAAAACATCAGCCCCCCCCTGCTGAGATCCTCGTGTCTCTTGGTTTCCTTTCTACATGGTTTTGTTGACACCTTGGTCTCCAAAGTTTCTGTCCTGAGCAGCTCTTCCAGCCTCCAGAGTGGTCCTGTCCATCTGTCCTGCCTTCTTTCTCCTCTGTGTCTTCTCCCTCCTGACCAGCCTGGAGGGACATTTGGGAGCTGTCCCTTGAGGGGCGACTGTCATGATTCCTGTTTAAGCTCTGTTTGTGTTGTCCTGTCTGTTTCTGTCCCTGCCTTCAGTTTCAAACCCACCTGCTCACCTGCTGCCACTGTGTAATTCCCTCATCAGCTCCTCACTACATATACTGCTCTCACTCATTTTCTTTCATTCTAGACACTAGATTGTGATGCTGTTCTTGTCTGTTCCTGTTCCTCTTGTTACCTGTTCCTGCTGGTTTCAACCTTATTTGAACTGCTTTCCCTTTATGGTCTGTAAGCCTGTCTGTTGGTTTCTGAGCATTAAAGCTGTTTCCATTTAACCTGTCTGTGGTGTTTGTGCCTGGTTCACCTGCTCCGCCCCACATGACACAGGAGGTTTATTCAGTCCAAACAGCCAACCAACCATTTTTACATTCTTACCTTCCATCAGCAGGTTGTCCATTTTTAAACTTAACAAGACCACCCTTAGACCGGTCACTCTTCATGGACACACAGCTGGGTTCAGGAGAGTCTGCTCTCTGCTGCTGCATCCTGATACAAAAAAACAACAAATCAAAGAGTTTAAAAAGATAAATTTTGAGCAGACTGTCAGCAGCTGAAGTTTTAGAAGCAGAATGAAAATCAGTAAGAAGACAGTGGATGAGAAACGTTCTCCTGTTCATCAAAATGTCATCTGATGAAAGATGCTGTCTCATCTTAGTTGATTAGTTGACTAATCAGTGGTTGAGCTCTTTGTTAACTCACAAAGTTAGTAGTTCATTCTGAGTTATTGTGACTTATTATTCAGTAGTTGAGTGTCAGATGTGACAGTGAGTGTGAATAATGATGGTGGAGTGATGTGAGTGGAGAACAGTGATGGACAGTTAGAGATCCTCATCTCACCTCTGAGCTTTGATCTGGCTGTCATGTTCCCCACACAGAGAGCTTTTAGAGGGAGGGACTCCCTCCTCTCTGTCCTCACACTGATCCATAGCAGAGAAACAGCTGCTGGGAGAGCTGCACTCACTCACTACAACATGGAAGATGTTCAGCTGCTCAGTTCACATCCAGTCACAGAGACTTTGGAGCTTCAGCTGTGGAGGAAACACAGAGAGAGAAGATGCTGCTGATTCTCCTTCATCAGTCCATCTGATGTGAGGCTGCTGTCACTTCATCATCACTTCACTGTCAAAGTCTACAAACATCAAATGTGCTTCTACTGACAGCTGGAGGAGGGACCACACCACCATCATCCATTACAAACAGCCAGGAGACAAACATCTGACAGGCTGCTGCTCAACATCAGCTAAACCAATCAGCTGATAGATTTTAGGAGACGGGAGGTGAAGACACACGAGTGTGTCTACATGAAAGGAGCTGAGGTGGAACAGGTGAACAGCTTCAGGTTCCTGCATCACTGACTCTCTACTGTTCTCTCTACTGTTCTCTGATGCTCTGAACATCAGCTGTTTCTATTATTTAGTCCACCCTCATTGATAGAAATGGACTAAATATGAGAAACAGCTCTCAGTAGAACAATATCATTCAACAGCAGCACAAAGTGCAGCCTCCAAAATGAGCAAGAAGCTGAATGAACACAAAGTGAACATTAAAGCTTGATGAAGGAGGATTTACTGCAGGACTGTTGGATCACACTGCAGCAGCTGGACCTCACAAACTGACTCTAACTGCTTTATTTCACTTCTCTCATTCTAATGACATGTGTTTGTGTCTCAGCTGCATTTCACTGTACAGTCCTGGATTGTGTGATGACAGTAAAGCTGAAGCAGCAGACTGACTTTATTCAGAGTTTCCTCAGAAGTGAAATGAGTCACATGACTCCCTCTCTCCTCCACCTTGTTACCATGCTGCTGCTCTCTGACTCTGTTCATTCTCTACTAATCTAATGACATCAGAGTAATGACATCTGTACCTGTGTAACACCACACTATTTCACTGGACAGGAATCTAATCCAACATCATTTCTCACCTGTCTTTTTCTCTCTGAACAATAAATGAAGTTAAAAAAAAAAAAAAACCTCCATTAACATGATGATACATTTAACATCTGCTCCCTGTATACTCTGTAGTATAGACTACTCCATAGTATACAGTATATAGACTACTATATAGTACACAACTGAGTATTTATAATATTATTATAGAAAGACCAAACTGACAAAATGGCGGACTGAGAGAAAAAGTCTGTCTGAGTCTGTTCTGGATCAAAGTTGATTCCCACTCAGTCCTGGACTAATCAGAGTCAGCTGTTAACTGAGCTGAGCTCCTCTCAACACTAACAGCAGCTTCACTTTCTGCTCTTTACACTTTTTACTGTCAAATAACTGAAAACTGTCACTTACCCGAGCTTCACACGGAGAAAATATCTGCGTCACAGTAAAAAGTCCAAAGGTTAAAGTATGAACCAGGAAATAAGCAGAGATAATAAAAACAGGTCCAGTCGAGATAAAAACACACTTCTGTCTGTGAGGATGTTGAATCTAAAAGCTACAACAGTTCAACTAGTTTCTAGATCCTGGAAATGAGTTCAGCAGGCTTCATGTTATTACTACTAACAGTACAGGAAGAAGTACTCTGATACTTTACTTTGTCTTCTTGAAGCTGAACATAAACTTGTCATAGACGAGCAAAGTCAGGTTGAAGAGTTACTGCAGCGTCTTCTATGAGAAAACTTATATTCATAGTAAAGAGGAAATATAACTAAATTTTTTTTTAATTATTTGTCTTTATTTAACCAGGTCGGACCCGTTGAGATACAATGAGCTCTTTTTCAAGGGAAGCCAAGACAGCAGCATAGGAAAGTTACACAATTAAGAACACACAGAAAACTCACACAACACAGAGACAATAAAATACATACAGAGAAAGCAACAGGGCTAAAACCTTAACCCCAGGATTTACACTAAAACAAGAACAGGTGTGATATGTGACCGCTCCAATGAGACAAGAACAGGTGTGATATGTGGTCGCTCCAATGAGACAAGAACAGGTGTGATATGTGGTCGCTCCAATGAGACAAGAACAGGTGTGATATGTGACCGCTCCAATGAGACAAGAACAGGTGTGATATGTGACCGCTCCATTAAAACAAGAACAGGTGTGATATGTGGTCGCTCCAATGAGACAAGAACAGGTGTGATATGTGGTCGCTCCAATGAGACAAGAACAGGTGTGATATGTGGTCGCTCCAATGAGACAAGAACAGGTGTGATATGTGACCGCTCCATTGAGACAAGAACAGGTGTGATATGTGACCGCTCGATTAAAACAAGAACAGGTGCGATATGTGGTCGCTCCATTGAGACAAGAACAGGTGCGATATGTGGTCGCTCCAATGAGACAAGAACAGGTGTGATATGTGGTCGCTCCAATGAGACAAGAACAGGTGTGATATGTGACCGCTCCATTAAAACAAGAACAGGTGCGATAAGTGGTCGCTCCAATGAGACAAGAACAGGTGCGATATGTGGTCGCTCCATTGAGACAAGAACAGGTGCGATATGTGGTCGCTCCAATGAGACAAGAACAGGTGCGATATGTGGTCGCTCCAATGAGACAAGAACAGGTGCGATATGTGGTCGCTCCATTGAGACAAGAACAGGTGCGATATGTGGTCGCTCCAATGAGACAAGAACAGGTGTGATATGTGGTCGCTCCAATGAGACAAGAACAGGTGTGATATGTGGTCGCTCCAATGGCTCTCACACGGAGGGTTGATGAGCTCCAAGCAGCAGGTGCAGCGTACTTAAAGCAGTGCTTGCCAAATTCAGAACCAACTTTGGGCACATTTAAGTAAAATTTGGGGTAGAGCTCAGTGGGTAGAGCTCAGTGGGTAGAGCTCAGTGGGTAGAGCACCCGCCCCATGTGTAGAGGCTACAGTCCTCCACACCGAGCGGTCCTATCCTGCATGTCATTCCCCCCTCTCTGCCTCCTGTCTGTCTCTACTAACCTGAATATTAAAGGCAAAAAAAGCCAGAAAAAATAAACTTTAATAAGTACCTACCCCCTACCTTCCTTCCTTCCTTCTTTCCTCCATCCTTCCTTCCTTTCCTTCCTCCATCCTTCCTTCCTTTCAATGAGTGTCCTATAAAGGGTTAAAGCACCGTGATACAAAAGGTCTCAGTAATCAAGTACAGGAAGGAAAGTGGCAGCAACCAACTTTTTACTGGTAGCAAAAGAAGAAGAAGATCTGTGACGGAAAAAGAAGAATCCCAGTTTCAGTCTTAATTTTTTTATCAGGTTTTCTACATGTGGTTTAAAAGAAAGCCGATCATCAATTAAAATGCCAAGGTATTTATAACAGGTCAGAAGTTCAGTCTCACACCCTGAGACACAGGTACTTCCCTGCCAATGGAAAATATCATACATTTAGTTTTGGCAATGTTTAAATATAACTTGTGAACAGATTTGAGGCTCATTTCTGGAATTTGTGGAGGAGTAAAATGTGACTGTGTCTTTCTAATCTAGTGCTATTATTATTCTAATGATCATAGTTTGATCAGATTA
Source organism: Scomber japonicus (assembly GCF_027409825.1). Classification (NCBI taxonomy): domain Eukaryota; kingdom Metazoa; phylum Chordata; class Actinopteri; order Scombriformes; family Scombridae; genus Scomber; species Scomber japonicus. Next base: position 1,114,915 of record NC_070579.1, on the reverse strand, counting down.
TAGAAGGTGAATTATCCTCATGTGTACGTGTCACAGGTTTCTTAAATCTCGGGCACACAAGCACACAGACAGAGTCAGTCAAAGTTCAATAACACAGGCAGGCTTTGTTAAAACAGTCAAAAATGGGGGAGACAGAGGGGACACAGTCTTTAACGGGGATCCCAAAAAGCTGGCCAGACAGTCTATGGTGCCCCCTTTAACGGTCTGTACTCCACCTTAGTTCCAGGGGTTCTGTCCAAAAAGGAAGGTACAGTAAGGGGGAGTCGAGGGCGTGGCTATGGCCTTAGTGTGCTCTGTATAGTAGCAGCTGTTAGCGGGGCGCTTGATACACTGGCTGTGCTCAGGAAAGAGAAAACACAGAGTAAAGGCACCAATTCTACCCACACAGCAGGGCATCCAAATCTGAATTGTTTTACTCGCCTCTTTTACACAGGCGTGGCAATCCGCTCAGCCAGCGTGTCTTTGGCCGACCCTTTCAGCCTGGTGTCCTTTTCTCTCTGCTGTCTTTGTTCCCTTCTGCCAGTCCTCCTCAGTCCTGCTCTGAGTCCTCTTCTTGTCTGTGTGGGAAGGTAATTGCTACCTGGCTACAGGTGTGCCAATTTACTGCAGGGGCGGTCCTTCAGACACGGGGGACGGATCCTGACTGTTGTTTGTGCCTATGGTCCAAACAGCAGCTCAGAGTATCCACCCTTCTTGGACTCTTGGAGGGGGGGCTGGAGAGTTCTCCCTCTGGGGATTCCCTCGTTCTGCTGGGGGACTTCAACGCCCATGTTGGTAGCGACAGTGAGACCTGGAAGGGTGTGATTGAGAGGAACGGCCCGCCCGATCTGAACCCGAGCGGTGTTCTGTTATTGGATTTCTGTGCTCGTCACAGATTGTCCATAACAAACACCATGTTCAAGCATAAGGGGGGGGGGGGTCCATATGTGCACTTGGCACCAGGACACCCTAGGCCGCAGTTCCATGATTTACTTTGTAGTCGTGTCGTCGGACTTGCGGCCGCATGTCTTGGACACTCGGGTGAAGAGAGGGGCGGAGCTGTCAACTGATCACCACCTGGTGGTGAGTTGGCTCCGATGGTGGGGGAGGATGCCGGGCAGACCTGGCAGACCCAAATGTATTATGAGGGTCTGCTGGGAACGTCTGGCAGAGTCTCCTGTCAGAGAGAGTTTCAACTCCCACCTCCGGGAGAGCTTCGACCGTGTACCAGGGGAGGTGGGGGACATTGAGTCCGAGTGGGCCATGTTCCGTGCCTCCATTGTTAAGGCGGCTGACCGGAGCTGTGGCCGCAAGGTGGTCGGTGCCTGTCGGGGCAGCAATCCCCGAACCCGCTGGTGGACACCGGCGGTGAGGAATGCTGTCAAGCTGAAGAAGGAGTCCTATAGGTCCTTTTTGGCCTGTAGGACTCCGGAGGCAGCAGACAGCTACCGGCAGACCAAGCGGAGTGCAGCTAAGGCGGTCGCTGAGGCAAAAACCCGGACATGGGAGGAGTTCGACGAGGCCATGGAAAAAGACTTACGGACGACTTCGAAGAAGGGGGAAGCAGAGCACCGTCAACACTGTGTACGGTGGGGATGGTGCACTGCTGACCTCGACTCGGGACGTTGTGGATCGGTGGAAGGAATACTTCAAAGACCTTCTCAATCCCACCGACACACCTTCCGGTAAGGAAGCAGGGCCTGGGGACTCGGGTGTGGGCTCTCCTATCTCTGGGGTGGAGGTCGCCGAGGTGGTCTAAAAGCTCCTCGGTGGCAGGGCCCCGGGGATGGATGAGATCTGCCTGGAGTTCCTCAAGGCCCTGGATGTTGTGGGGCTTTCATGGTTGACACGACTCTGCAGCATCGCGTGGACATCGGGGGCAGTGCCTCTGGATTGGCAGACTGGGGTGGTGGTCCCTCCTTTTAAGAAGGGGGACCGGAGGGTCTGTTCCAATTACAGGGGAATCACACTCCTCAGCCTCCCTGGTAAGGTCTATTCGGGGGTGCTGGAAAGGAGGGTCCTTCGGATAGTCGAACCTCGGATTCAGGAGGAGCAGTGTGGTTTTCGTCCAGGCCGTGGACCAGCTCTACACCCTCTGCAGGATCCTTGAGGGTGCATGGGAGTTTGCCCAACCAGTCCACATGTGTTTTGTGGACTTGGAGAAGGCATTCGACCGTGTCCCTCGGAGAATCCTGTGGGGGGTTCTCTGGGAATACGGGGTACCGGACCCCCTGATAAGGGCCATCAGTTCCCTGTACGACCGGTGTCAGAGCTTGGTCCGCATTGCCGGTGCATTGCCCTTTGTCACCGATCCTGTTCATAATCTTTATGGACAGGATTTCTAGGCGCAGCCAGGGTGTGGAGGGGGTCCGGTTTGGTGACCTCAGGATTGGGTCACCGCTTTTTGCAGATGATGTGGTCCTGTTGGCTTCATCAGACCGTGACCTCCAACTCTCACTGGATCGGTTCGCAGCCGAGTGTGAAGCGGCCGGGATGAGAATCAGCACCTCCAAATCCGAGTCCATGGTCCTCAACCGGAAAAGGGTGGAGTGCACTCTCCAGGTCGGGGATGAGATCCTGCCCCAAGTGGAGGAGTTCAAGTACCTCGTGGTCTTGTTCACAGTGAGGGAAGGATGGAGCGTGAGACCGACAGGCGGATCGGTGCGGCGTCATTAGCATCCGTGTGGCTAATGTTAGCGTAGTTAATAATAGTTATAGTAATAATAATATGAATAGTTAATAACAGGACAGTTATCATGCTGGGTTCATTAATTCACTTTATTAAAGACTGATCTTTAGATGATCTCACAACACTGGAACAGTAGCGAACATCTTTTCATGTTTCGTTAAATGAAATGAAATCAGTTAAACATCTTACTGACATTATTCCACTTTTACATTCGGGGACAAAATGAAATAAAAGTTCTGCAGTTTCATTCTCAGGATGTCAGATATTCTTTTTCAGGGTATAAAATTCTCCACATTTATGGTTTAATATCTTTAAAATATGTCATTAATATGTAATATGTTGTAATGTACAAAAATAGTAGATGACAGTAGAGACTCGTCAGCTGTTCATCAGGCTGTTTAACGTTAGCTAGCGGAGGCGTCGCTCTTGTTGCTATGGTAACCTGTAATTGAAGGAAGTGTGTTTGGACCCTGCGGAGCTCCAGCAGGAAACAAGAGACTCCATTAAAGTTTGATTTATTTCTGAAGGTTCAACTTTAACCTCCTGCCTCCTCATATGGAGACGACATTAAACTTCACTCTGCTGAACTTTGACCTGCTGTCCTCGTTCATAAACACCTCTTTCTGCCACCTAGTGGTCAAAAAAGCACATTACACATTAATCAGTGTAGAAACCAGATGGCTTCTTGGCCAAATCAATCAGCTTATCCCAGATAAAAGTGGAGCAGAACAAAACCTGTTTAATAATGTTTATTTATGTTTAATAATGTTTATTTTATATGAATTTGACTCATTTTAGCAACAAGCTACGACACTGCTAATCAGGACGTTTGAGGACGTTGGGACTTTATCATCATTGGTGTAAATGTGAGGAAATAAATGGTTTTATACACTGATGAATTAATTGTGTTACAGTAAAATAATCATTGGATCCTGACAGTAACAACAGCAGAGTCAACTGAGACTAATCAATGAATCATGTAGAAGGAAAAATAACTGAGTGTTTGAGTCTGAGACAGATCTGCTTCACAGTGCAGAGTGTGTGATGTTTGATTTCAGCAGCTGATCTTCAGTCAGCAGAGTTTCTGTCTGAGAGACTCTCCCTCCTACAGAGGAACCAGAGAGACTCTCCCTCCTACAGAGGAACCAGAGAGACTCTGCCTCCTACAGAGGACACAGAGAGACTCTCCCTCCTACAGAGGACACAGAGAGACTCTCCCTCCTACAGAGGACACAGAGAGACTGAAGCACCAGGCCAGTAGACTCTAAACCCAGCACACAGAGGTTCAGTGAATGTGGTGTTGAAGGTGTGGAGGTGGATCAGTGTGTCAGAGGAGACTCTGTAGAAGGACAGAGTGCCAGCAGGACAGTCCACATACACTGCTACTCTGTTAGAGACAGAGGAGGAGGAGGAGGAGGAGGAGGAGGAGGAGATGGATGTTTCTCTGTCATTGTGCCAGACAGAGTAACCACCAGCAGAGCAGCTCAGACTCCAGGACTGATCATTCCATCCAAACTCACAGTCATAACTGAGTCCTTTCCTGCTGATTCTTCTGTAACTCACTGATATATAAACACTTCCTCTCCACTCGACCTCCCAGTAACAGCGACCAGTCAGAACATTTCTACACAGCAGCTGAGGATAGGAGTCAAATCTGTCTGGATGATCAGGATATGACTGAACCTTCTCCACACGTGTCACCTTCCTGTTGTTATCAGACAGTTTGAGGTTTCTGTTCATTGTGTTTGGATCCAGTTCCAGTTCACAGGCATCTGATGGAGAGAACGAGACACAATACAGCTGCAGTTTATCATCTGTTGATTTATGAACTACTTTACTGAAAAACCATTCAAACTTAAAGCGTCTCCATGACGACTGTGTTGGCCTCATACCAGCAGACAGAAGCAGGTGTGCACACAGTCACACAGCCTGATAACAAAGGCTGCATCTCAACTCTCTTATTTCATGTTTCCTCCTCCATCCTGCCTGAACAGGAAGTAGTTCTGGTCCTCCATTTAACGTTGGTCCCAAGTCTTTCTACAGTATTTCTGCTCTGAGGAAACGTGAGAGCAGCCTACACTAAGATTACTGATGTCATGTCTTTGGAAGATTCTGATTCCGGTTTATTGACAACATTTGAGTTAACCTGTTAACACCTGTGGATGTATTTTAAGGCACACCTCAAACACACTGCTTCCTGTGTGTGTGACATCATGGGAAAATCAAAAGAAATCAGCCAAGATATCAGGAAGAGAAATGTGGACTTCCACAAGTCTGGTTCATCCTTGGGTACAATGTCCAGATGCCTGAAGGTGCCTCATTCGTCTGTTCAAACAATTATACACAAGTATAAACACCATGGGAATGTCCAGCCATCATACCGCTCAGGAAGGAGACGTATTCTGTGTCTGAATGGTTAAACCATTGGCGTCTACAACTAAATGTGTCAAAAACCACGAGCATGTATTTTACTAAGAAAGCCAGTAAAACTGTTGAGCCACACATACTTGTACTCGGACAAAGACTAGAAATAGTTAAAAAGGTCAAATACATTGGGATCCTGATAGATTCTTATCTTTCTTTTAAAACTCAGATTAAGAAGGTCTGCAACAGGGTAAAGTACAACCTGTCAACTGATGCAGCTACAGTGTACATGAATGCCATGATCATATCACACCTAACTTACTGTCTAACAAGCTGAGACCACTGGAATCATTATATAACCAAACCATGAAAACACTTGACAAGAAGCCTCATAGCTTTCACCACTGCAACATACTGCAAACATATGCCTCATTTACAAAATAATTCATGGTCTGGTTCCTCCTCCACTCAGTAGCTTTGTTAGGTGACGAGAAAATCCAAATCAGGTCACTAGAGGAGTCACAAGAGGAAACTGCATTATCCTACTGCACCAGTCCACATCAGGGACATTACCACTTACAGGTCTTTCTCTAGACAATTAAGAACATGGCTCATAAGTCTCCAACCCTGTCAGCACTAATCTGATTAAACTCATCACCTTACTAAACTGACCTGTTGCTAAAACTGCTGTTTATTGCTCATGTATGTTTTAGCTGTTTTTACTTGCTCCTGCTCGTCTGTCTTTGTGTTTGCTGTTAAAATGTCTTGTTGCCTGACCCGTTTTATTTTTATCATGTTTCTTGAACTTGTTTTTCTTCTGTCTGTCCCTGTTTATGCAGTTGAATTGTCCTGTTGTGTTACTGCTGTCCTACTTCTGATTTGATTGCTGCTCATATGTGTTTGACCTGCTTATGTCCATTTTAGCTCACCTTAGTTCTTGCTTATGTCTGCTGCTGTCTAACTGCTCTGTGAGTTTGCTTTGTTTTTACTGTCTGCTGCTTATGTCACTGTGTTTTATACTTATTGTAACTAACTTGTCTTGTAATGTTTTAAATCTGTTTCTTGATTTTAGGCTGCCAACTCACAGCTGGCCAGGGCCAGTTCATTAATATGCACTGTCCCTGACAAATAAACTAGTAGAATAAAATAAATCCACAGTGAAACGAGTCCTGTACTGACATGGGCTGAAAGGCCACTCAGCGAGGAAGAAGCCATTACAATGCAAACAAGGACAAATACCTTAATTTTTGGAGACATGTCCTGTGGTCCTGTGGTCTGATGAAACTAAAATTGAACAGTTTGGCCATAATGACCATCGTTACATTTGGAGGTAAAAGGGGGAAGCTTGCAAGCCTGAGAACACCATCCCAACTGTGAAGTACGGGGGTGTTTTGCTGCAGGAGGGACTGGTGCACTTCATAAAATATATGGCATCATGAGGAAAGAACATTATGTAGAAATATTGAAGCAACATCTCAAGAAATCAGCCACGAAGTTAAAGCTTGGACGCAAATGGGTCTTCCAAACAGACAATGACCCTAAGCATACCACCAAATTAGTTACAAAGTGGCTTAAGGACAACAAAGCCAATGTTTTGGAGAGGCCATCACTGATCTCAATCCTATAGAAGATTTGTGGGCAGAGCTGAAAAGGCGTGTGTGAGCAAGGCGGCATACAAACCTGACTCAGTTACACCAGTTCTGTCAGTTTGTGGAAGGATATTCAAAACGTTTGACCCAAGTCAACCAAATACTAATGAAATGTATGTAAACTCCTGACTTTGAAGAAAGTAATAATCTCATTATTCTGGAATCAAGCAAAAATAAATAATTTAGGTAATCCTAAATGACTAAAAACAGGAAAAGTTTCGTCTGATATGTCAGACAGAGACAACTGTAATTATTCATATTCATGTTTTTATTGATTTTTAATGATTATCTTTGATAACTATTACTTATTGCTGATCAAACCTGCTCCTACTGAGTCCCAACAACTGAGACATCACTGAGGAAGACTATGATGACTGAAAGCTTTGGACATACAGAGTAAGTGAACCTTTAACAGTTCAGTTAGAACATGAACAGTCAACATGACAGTGATATTCAGTAATATTCATGTTTGTTCATCAGGTTTGGTGTAAAGTGAAGGTCTTTGCACATCAAGTCTGTTATTTTCATCTCAAACTGTCGTCTGTTACAAACACATTTTAGTCCAAATGCTCCAAACAGCTGAAGTCAGTATGAATGAATGAACTTTATCTGCAGGAGAGACATGAGGGACATTTTGGAGCAGGTAGCGCCACCATGTGGACATTTATAAAACATTTCTCTTTTAACTCCTGAACTGTGACCAACAGAAGGAAATGTATGTTTCATGGATTCATTGGTTCAAGATAAATGTCAGTTTAGGCCACGCCCATTTCTGACTAAACACATTTTCCATCATTTTCAACTTTTTTCACTTCTTTTACACATTTCATCCAGTTTTTCTCAAAGTTCTCATGAATCAAACTGAAAACACACTCACACTTCCTCACACCAGGTTTCAGTCTCTGCGGTCCACCATGGTCCATCCTGGAGGAAGAGACAAAGACACAATCAGCTTCATACACCTTCACTCATATCCACCATTAAACATGAACCACAGTCCCTCAGTTAGTCAGACTGTCTGTCCATCTGTCCATACCTGAGAGTGTCCATCTGTCTGTCCATACCTGAGAGTGTCCATCTATCTGTCCATACCTGAGAGTGTCTGTCCATACCTGAGAGTGTCCACCTGTCTGTCCATACCTGAGAGTGTCCACCTGTCCATACCTGAGAGTGTCCATCTGTCCGTACCTGAGAGTGTCCACCTGTCCATACCTGAGAGTGTCCATCTGTCCATACCTGAGAGTGTCCACCTGTCTGTCCATACCTGAGAGTGTCCATCTGTCCATACCTGAGAGTGTCCATCTGTCTGTCTCTACCTGAGAGTGTCCATCTGTCCATACCTGAGAGTGTCCATCTGTCTGTCCATACCTGAGAGTGTCCATCTGTCCATACCTGAGAGTGTCCACCTGTCTGTCCATACCTGAGAGTGTCCAGTCTCCAGTGTGGATCCTTCAGTCCAGCAGACAGAAGCTTCTCTCCTGAGGCTCCTGGATGATTGTAGCTCAGGTCCAGCTCTCTCAGATGGGAGGGGTTGGCACTCAGAGCTGAGGCCAGAGAAGCACAGCCTTCCTCTGTGATCAGACATGCTGACAGACTGAACACACACACCAGTTCATCTAATGAGCTTAAAAACATTCTCAACTCAGTAAACAGGATTTTGTCCTTCAGGCCTTCATGTTCACACTCAGCGCCCCCTGCTGTATGTTTAGGTTAGTAGGAGAGGGTTAGGATTACCACCTGTTGCTGCTGGAGGCTGAATTACTGAAACTCAGAATTTAATCTGATGCCATTCAGTTTTAACTGAGACAGAAGAAATGTCTTTAAAGTTAAATATTATTTGACAACATTTGTAAAGACAGTGAGAAGATTTAATAGAAATGTAATGATGCTTACAGTATGCACATTGAGTCTTCATTAAAGATTAAATGACAGAAACATATTGACTCACATGTTGGCGTCAAGTATTTGTACTTGGTTATTGTACTTACATTATCAAAACAGGCTCGTTACTTGTTTCAACCTCAGTGACTTTATAAAAAGAAGTCATGATGTGTAAATAAACCCTAACCCTGGTAAAATGCCACCTCCCTCCTCGCCGGGTGACTTAGGGTTAACCCCTGGCAGACAGCAGCAGGAAGACTCTACTATATGAACACATGCTGAGCACTGTTCTCACTTTACACTGCTCCATTACAACACCACCAATAGTAACATTATATATAATATATATTTATATAACACAATCTGTGGCAGTACTTTTTACTTTTGTACTTACATACATTTCAGAGCCCGAACTTTCTGACTTTTACTTGAACAAAGAGTTGAATCAGTACTTCTACTTTAATACAGAATGAGAAGACTTTTGCCACCTCTGATATTACAACACATCGACTCAGAACGTACAGAAAATATATTTAGTATAAGAACTCTTCATGTAAACTAGAAACTGGGGAAAACAAAATATTACTTTATAAACATAATCATAAAAACTGACCTGAGAGTTTCCAGTCCACAGTGTGGACTCTCCAGTCCAGCAGAAAGCTGCTTCAGTCCTGAATCCTGCAGGTCGTTGTGACTCAGGTCCAGATCTCTCAGACTAGAGGACTGGGAGCTGAGAACTGAGGACAGAGCTGCACAGCTTCTCTCTGAGAGGTTACAGTCGGTCAGTCTGGAAATGTAAAGATTAAACAAACAAGAAATAGGTTACCTATTTAATTTATTTTAAAAAGACAGCAGAGTATCTAAATGATAGATAGATAGATAGATAGATAGATAGATAGCTTTATTGTCATTGTACAAAATACAACGAAATTCAAAACCCAAGGTAGAGAACAGAGTGTAATTAAAAAGTAATAAATATTAAAATTTAATTAAATAAAGCCAACTATCTGAGTACCTACAGAGCTTTGTTGGAGGCTTTGACCATTGGCAGCAGCCTCAGAAGAACCGCCTCTGAAGCAGAGTATTTCTTCAGGTCAAACACATCCAGATCTTTTTCTGATGGCAGTAGGAGAGTTTCCAGTGTGCAGTGTGGACTCTCCAGTGCAGCACACAGCTGCTTCACTCCTGAATCCTGCAGGTTGTTCTTCCTCAGGTCCAGATCTCTCAGACTAGAGGACTGGGAGCTGAGAACTGAAGACAGAGCTGCACAACTTCTCTCTGAGAGGTTACAGTCAGTCAATCTGGAGAAGAATTTTAATAAGTTAACTCACAGATCCAATATATGAAGACAATAAACGCTTGGTGGGTAAACACCAAACAGTTGAATCCTGACCTGAGAGTTTCCAGTCCACAGTGTGGACTCTCCAGTCCAGCAGAAAGCTGCTTCACTCCTGAATCCTGCAGGTTGTTGTTACTCAGGTCCAGATCTCTCAGACTAGAGGACTGGGAGCTGAGAACTGAGGACAGAGCTGCACAACTTCTCTCTGAGAGGTTACAGCCACTCAACCTGGAGAAGAATCAGCAGAACAAAAGAAAACTATTGTAAATATGACTTGAGCAAAGATTAATCTGATAGTTCTGTGCGCACCTACAGAGCTTTGTTGGAGGCTTTGACCACTGGCAGCAGCCTCAGAAGAGCCTCCTCTGAAGCAGAGTATTTCTTCAGGTCAAACACGTACAGATCTTTTTCTGATGACAGTAAGATGAAGACCAGAGCTGACCACTGAGCAGGAGACAGTTTATCTGTGAAGAGACTTCCTGATCTCAGGAACTGTTGGATCTCCTCCACTAGAGAACGATCCTTCAGTTCATTCAGACAGTGGAACAGATTGATGTTTCTCTCTGCAGACACATTCTCACTGATCTTCTTCTTGATGTACTTGACTGTTTTCTGATTGGTCTCTGAGCTACTTCCTGTCTGTGTCAGCAGACCTCGTAGGAGAGTCTGATTGGTCTGCAGTGAAAGACCCAGGAGGAAGCGAAGGAACAAGTCCAGGTGTCCATTTGGACTCTTTAATGCCTCGTCCACAGCACTCTGGTAGAAATGTGTTGATTTGTCTTTGAAGACTTTAGACCACCTGGATGTTGTTTGTTGTTCTTCCAGCAAATTGACTCCAGACTTGATGAATGTCAGATGGACATGAAGAGCAGCCAGAAACTCCTGAAGGCTCAGATGGACGAAGCAGAACACCTTGTCCTGGTACAGCCCTCTCTCCTCTTTAAAGACCTGTGTGAACACTCCTGAGTACACTGAGGCTGCTCTGATATCGATGCCACACTCTGTCAGGTCTGATTCATAGAAGATAAGGTTGCCTTTCTGCAGCTGCTCAAAAGCCAGTTTTCCCAGAGACTCAATCATCTTCCTGCTCTCTGGACTCCAGTGTGGATCTGTCTCGGCTCCTCCATCATACTTGATGTTCTTCAGTTTGGACTGAATCACCAGGAAGTGGATGTACATCTCAGTCAGGGTCTTGGGCAGCTCTCCTCCCTCTCTGCTTTTCAACACATCCTCCAGAACTGTAGCAGTGATCCAGCAGAAGACTGGGATGTGGCACATGATGTGGAGGCTTCGTGATGTCTTGATGTGGGAGATGATGGTGCTGGCCTGCTTTTTATCTCTGAATCTCTTCCTGAAGTACTCCTCCTTCTGTGGGTCAGTGAACCCTCTGACCTCTGTCACCATGCCGACACACTCAGGAGGGATCTGATTGGCTGCTGCAGGTCGTGTGGTTATCCAGAGGCGAGCAGAGGGAAGCAGTTTCCCCCTGATGAGGTTTGTCAGCAGCACATCCACTGAGGTGGACTCTGTAACATCAGTCAGGATCTCAGTGTTGTGGAAGTCCAGAGGAAGTCGACACTCATCCAGACCGTCAAAGATGAACACAACCTGGAACTCTTCAAACCTGCAGATTCCTGCTTCTTTGGTTTCAGTAAAGAAGTGATGAACAAGTTCCACCAAGCTGTACTTTTTCTCTTTCACCACATTCAGCTCTCTGAAAGTGAATGGAAATGTGAAGTGTATGTCCTGGTTGGCTTTGTCTTCAGCCCAGTCCAGAGTGAACTTCTGTGTTAAGACTGTTTTCCCAATGCCAGCCACTCCCTTTGTCATCACTGTTCTGATTGGTTCATCTCTTCCAGGTGAGGCTTTAAAGATGTCTTCATGTCTGATTGTTGTTTCTGGTCTGTGTGGTTTCCAGGATGCTGTTTCAATCTGTCTGACCTCATGTTCATCATTGACCTCTGCAGTCCCTCCCTCTGTGATGTAGAGCGGTGTGTAGATCTGATTCAGAAGGGTTGGGTTTCCTGCTTTAGCGATCCCCTCAAACACACACTGGAACTTCTTCTCCAGGTTAGACTTGAGTTTACGTCGACACTCTGGAGCACGAGATCCTGAATGAACAAACAACAAATGAAATCAGTGAGTGGATCCTACAGAAAGTCTAGAAATCTGAACATGTAAGTGTGTCTGTGTAGTTTTTCCTCCTCCATCAGTTTTATTCAGCTCATCAGTGGAGGACAAACAGCCTCTGATCTGATGCAGATGTGTGCAGCATATTTACAGCAGAGATTGAAATATAAACCTCTCCTATGTTGCCTCCATTTCCTCTCCATCATGTTAAATCTGTTCAAATCCTCTTACCACTCTGCAGACACTCAGCCAACTCCTCCTGCTTCATTCTCCTCAGGAAGTGCACTGTGATCTTCAGAAATGCGTCTCTGCTGCTCCTCCTCTGCTCTTCCTCCTCACCGTCCAACACCTCCTCATCCTCACTTTGACTCTCTAAGCATTCTGGGTAATCTGAACTCAGACCTCTCTGGACTCTCTTCAGCTCCTTCTTCACAAAAGTGACGATGTTCTCCTCCAGCAGCTGGAACAGAAAGATAAAGTGAACATTTCATTTAAACTGGTAGAACACAACATGTGATTCATGTGTCAGTCTGAAGGCCTGCTGGTCTAAACAGAGCAGCATGGACACTGTTAGGACCTGAATGCTACTTTACTATTTCATCTGTGGTTGATGGAGTTAATAGTAAAAGGTGTGTTTGTACATGTACACACCATAAATATGGAGTCCAGCTGTGTTTGATGCTGCTGTGCAGACTGATCACTGGGAACCTCTGAGCTCTGCTGCTGAACTCTGTGGAGAAAACATCACGTTTAAGGACATTTAATGACTCAAATCTGCACTCAGCTTATTAAAGATGTTCTGTCATGATGAGAAAATGAACTCCTGTAAATGCTGCTCTGATTACTGGATGTCAAATTCTTACCTTCCATCAGCAGGTTGTCCATCTTTAAACACAACAGGCTCATCCATAGACCGGTCACTCTTCATGGACACACAGCTGAGTTCAGGAGAGTCTGCTCTCTGCTGCTGCATCCTGATACTAATAAAACAGACAAAAGCATGAAGTTATAACCAAAGTTAAAGTTTCAGAACAGAGTGAGTGATGAGTTCATATTGCTGCAGTGATGAAAAGAGGATGGCAGCGACTTGGTCATGAGTCAACAGAAGAAGAAGGAAGTGAGGATGTTCCACAGCAGTTCTATGGCTCAGTAACAATCTGTTTTAACCTCAATAACTAAAGATGGAACTATAAACATCCCAGTTCACCTTCAGATGGATGAACACAGCATCAAGCAACTTTTACTCTGTACAGACTCTGTTAGAGCAGCTACAAGGTGATCCAAACATCTTTTTAAAGACTGGCCCTGGTGCTTTATGTGTTTTCACAGATGTAAATGCTGCTCTGATTACTGGATGTTAAATTCTTACCTTCCATCAGCAGGTTGTCCATCTTTAAACACAACAGGCTCATCCATAGACCGGTCACTCCTCATGGACACACAGCTGGGTTCAGGAGAGTCTGCTCTCTGCTGCTGTATCCTGATATGAATAAAGAAGTGAAAACAGCATGTAGTTAACACCAATCAACTGCTACTAAGTGCTTCAGTGCTTCCACAGACTCAACCAGGCCAGAAGGGATATATAATCCCTCCAGTGTGTTCTGGGTCTCCTCTCAGTTGGATGTGCCTGGAACTCCTCTAAAGGGGGGATTCCAGGAGGTTCCTGACCAGGAGCCCAAACCACCTCAGCTGGCTCCTTTCCATGTGAAGGAGCAGCGGCTCTACTCCTAGCCTCCCTCGGATGTCTGAACTCCTGACCCGATCTCTAAGGCTGAGCCCAGACACTCTCTGCTTGGATCCAGCATCTCATAGCAGAGGTGTTCACAAGTCATTTTTTTCAAGTCCAAGTCAAGTCTCAAGTCTTTGAGTGAGAGTCCGAGTCAAGTCTCAAGTCTTTGAGGGTCAAGTCCAAGTCAAGTCTCAAGTCTCTGGTTAAGAGTCCAAGTCCAAGTTCAAATCTCTGGCAAACACTAAATCAAATTCAAATTCTATAAGCTCTGTAAAATCCTCTATATAAGACAGTATTGATGAATCTACAGCAATGTGATGTGGAAAAAATACAAAGGCTTGTTTCAATTTCATAACTGTATTTTTCTTTAATGAGTTTTTTTTTCACAATGCTGTAAAATACAATAAAAGAAATAACCGTTATGGTTATTACAGTATGACTCCTCTCTCTCTCTCTCTCTCTCTCTCTCTCTCTCTCTCCCTCCCTCCCCCTCTCTCTCTTTCTCTCTCTCTCTCTCTTGATATCTAGAATAGGCTGCTTGGGTATGACTCTTATAAAGCATTAAATGTGTAGGTGCTCCACTAATTATTTACACATAAAACGCCACTGGGTGACTGTACTGTAACTTAATTTAAGACAATGTCACAGAATAATCTTCTGGCACACCGTTATGAAATGTTAACTCAGCCATCATATGGCCAGCAGCAAGAATGTAGCATTAATCGTTTGAGAGCTAATTGCTAATTTTAATGTCTTTCACATTAGCAAGTGACTGACCGGTCTGGGTGCGTTTTCAGATGCCGGATGAAGTTTGAAGTGGTTGAACCAAAATCTTGAATCTTCTTGTTGCACACTTTGCACACTGCTGTCCGTTTGTTGGCTGACTGCGTGAAGGCATTGTAGCCAAATGTAACGATCCAAGGGACTCCTGTTGGGCTTCTTTCACTCGCCATTGTCTTGAAATCAGAGAGTTTCTAATACAGTATACAGTAGTAGACAGGCTCTGCTCGAAATGCGCGCGTACACACGGCGCGTGCGTGATGTTGGTGTTTACTGTCAGCCTCAGTCACAGCCAGAGATCACTTCCCAAATGCAAACAGAGAAGACAAATGACAGATAATAAATAATGAGAATATAAATAACATGAAAATAATGGTCATTTGCGAGTCTCCAGCCTCGAGTCCGAGTCGAGTCTGAAGTCTTTTGAGGTCGAGTACGAGTCGAGTCTGAAGTCAATGTGTAGTGCGACTTAAGTGCGACTCGAGTACGAGTCGCAAGTCCGAGTCACCAGCTCTGTCTCATAGTTTGGGTCACTACCCAAAGCTGGGAGCTGCACCTTCAGGCTCAGCTCTTTCTCCACCGATCCACCTGTCAATCTCACGCTCTTACCCTCACTGTGATGAAGACCCCGACATACTTAAACTCCTCTGCTTGGGTAGTGACCCCCCCTCCCTCCAAGCCCTGAGGGGGCAGTCCACCTTTTTCCAGCAGAGCACCATGGCCTCAGATTTGGAGGTGCTGACTGTCATCCTGACCACTTTACTCGGCTGCAAATCGTCCCAGAGCCTGTTGGAGGTTTTCACATGTAGAGTCCAACAGAACATCATCAACCACAAAAATCAGAGAGGTGATTCTGAGGTCATTAAACTGGACTCTCTCCTCCCCCAGCTGCACCTTGAGACTCTGTCCATGAAGATCACAAATAGGATCAGAGACCAGGGACAGCCCTGATGGAGCCCAACACCCACTGAGACCAGGTCTGACTTACTGCAGAGAATGTGAACACAGCTCTTACAGCGGTTGAAAAGGGACCCAATGGCTTACAGCAGAGACCCTGGTACCCCAAACCCCCACAACACCTCCCACAAGGTCCTCCGAGGGACACGGTCCTAAGCCTTCTCCATGTCCACAAAGCATATGTAGACTGGTCCTGAATCAGAGGTTCGACAATTGGCCAACCATTTTTAAATTCTTACCTTCCATCAGCAGGTTGTCCATCTTTAAAGTCAATAGGACGATCTATAAACCGGTCACTCTTCATGTACACACAGCTGGGTTCAGGAGAGTCTGCTCTCTGCTGCTGCATCCTGATACAAACAAACAACAAATCAAAGAGTTTAAAAAGATTAATTTTGAGCAGACTGTCAGCAGCTGAAGTTTTAGAAGCAGAATGAAAATCATTAAGAAGACAGTGGATGAGAAACGTTCTCCTGTTCATCAAAATGTCATCTGATGAAAGATGCTGTCTCATCTTAGTTGATTAGTTGACTAATCAGTGGTTGAGCTCTTTGTTAAACAAAGTTAGTAGTTCATTCTGAGTTATTGTGACTTATTATTCAGTAGTTGAGTGTCAGATGTGACAGTGAGTGTGAATAATGATGGTGGAGTGATGTGAGTGGAGAACAGTGATGGACAGTTAGAGATCCTCATCTCACCTCTGAGCTTTGGTCTGGCTGTCATGTTCCCCACACAGAGAGCTTTTAGAGGGAGGGACTCCCTCCTCTCTGTCCTCACACTGATCCATAGCAGAGAAACAGCTGCTGGGAGAGCTGCACTCACTCACTACAACATGGAAGATGTTCAGCTGCTCAGTTCACATCCAGTCACAGAGACTTTGGAGCTTCAGCTGTGGAGGAAACACAGAGAGAGAAGATGCTGCTGATTCTCCTTCATCAGTCCATCTGATGTGAGGCTGCTGTCACTTCATCATCACTTCACTGTCAAAGTCTACAAACATCAAATGTGCTTCTACTGACAGCTGGAGGAGGGACCACACCACCATCATCCATTACAAACAGCCAGGAGACAAACATCTGACAGGCTGCTACTCAACATCAGCTAAACCAATCAGCTGATAGATTTTAGGAGACGGGAGGTGAAGACACATGAGTGTGTCTACATGAAAGGAGCTGAGGTGGAACAGGTGAACAGCTTCAGGTTCCTGCATCACTGACTCTCTACTGTTCTCTCTACTGTTCTCTGATGCTTTGAACATCAGCTGTTTCTATTATTTAGTCCACCCTCATTGATAGAAATGGACTAAATATGAGAAACAGCTCTCAGTAGAACAATATCATTCAACAGCAGCACAAAGTGCAGCCTCCAAAATGAGCAAGAAGCTGAATGAACACAAAGTGAACATTAAAGCTTGATGAAGGAGGATTTACTGCAGGACTGTTGGATCACACTGCAGCAGCTGGACCTCACAAACTGACTCTAACTGCTTTATTTCACTTCTCTCATTCTAATGACATGTGTTTGTGTCTCAGCTGCATTTCACTGTACAGTCCTGGATTGTGTGATGACAGTAAAACTGAAGCAGCAGACTGACTTTATTCAGAGTTTCCTCAGAAGTGAAATGAGTCACATGACTCCCTCTCTCCTCCGCCTTGTTACCCTGCTGCTGCTCTCTGACTGTTCATTCTCTACTAATCTAATGACATCAGAGTAATGACATCTGTACCTGTGTAACACCACACTATTTCACTGGACAGGAATCTAATCCAACATCATTTCTCACCTGTCTTTTTCTCTCTGAACAATAAATGAAGTTCAAGCTGTCAGAGGAAAACCTCCATTAACATGATGATACATTTAACATCTGCTCCCTGTATACTCTGTAGTATAGACTACTCCATAGTATACAGTATATAGACTACTATATAGTACACAACTGAGTATTTATAATATTATTATAGAAAGACCAAACTGACAAAATGGCGGACTGAGAGAAAAAGTCTGTCTGAGTCTGTTCTGGATCAAAGTTGATTCCCACTCAGTCCTGGACTAATCAGAGTCAGCTGTTAACTGAGCTGAGCTCCTCTCAACACTAACAGCAGCTTCACTTTCTGCTCTTTACACTTTTTACTGTCAAATAACTGAAAACTGTCACTTACCCGAGCTTCACACGGAGAAAATATCTGAGTCACAGTACAAAGTACAAAAGTGGAAGTTTAAAAGCAGGAAGCCACAAACAGGAAATGAACTGCTGCAGCAGTACTGCAGTATTATAGTGATGTAGTATGCAGTATTACAGTAAAAGTACTGCAGTATTATAGTGATGTAGTATGCAGTATTACAGTAAAAGTACTGCAGTATTATGAGTGATGTAGTATGCAGTATTACAGTAAAAGTACTGCAGTATTATAGTGATGTAGTATGCAGTATTACAGTAAAAGTACTGCAGTATTATAGTGATGTAGTATGCAGTATTACAGTAAAAGTACTGCAGTATTATAGTGATGTAGTATGCAGTATTACAGTAAAAGTACTGCAGTATTATAGTGATGTAGTATGCAGTATTACAGTAAAAGTACTGCAGTATTATAGTGATGTAGTATGCAGTACTACAGTAAAAGTACTGCAGTATTATAGTGATGTAGTATGCAGTATTTCAGTAAAAGTACTGCAGTATTATGAGTGATGTAGTATGCAGTATTACAGTAAAAGTACTGCAGTATTATAGTGATGTAGTATGCAGTATTATAGTGATGTAGTATGCAGTATTACAGTAAAAGTACTGCAGTATTATAGTGATGTAGTATGCAGTATTACAGTAAAAGTACTGCAGTATTATAGTGATGTAGTATGCAGTATTACAGTAAAAGTACTGCAGTATTATAGTGATGTAGTATGCAGTATTACAGTAAAAGTACTGCAGTATTATAGTGATGTAGTATGCAGTATTACAGTAAAAGTACTGCAGTATTATAGTGATGTAGTATGCAGTATTACAGTAAAAGTACTGCAGTATTATAGTGATGTAGTATGCAGTATTACAGTAAAAGTACTGCAGCGTCTTCTATGAGAAAACTTATATTTCTAGTAAAGAGGAAATATAAGTGAAATATAACTTGTGAACAGATTTGAGGCTCATTTTTGGAATTTGTGGAGGAGTAAAATGTGACTGTGTCTTTCTAATCTAGTGCTATTATTATTTTAATGATCATAGTTTGATCAGATTATAGAAGGGGAAATATCCTCATGTGTACGTGTCACAGGTTTCTTAAATCTCGGGCACACAAGCACACAGACAGAGTCAGTCAAAGTTCAATAACACAGGCAGGCTTTGTTAAAACAGTCAAAAATGGGGGAGACAGAGGGGACACAGTCTTTAACGGGGATCCCAAAAAGCTGGCCAGACAGTCGATGGTGCCCCCTTTAACGGTCTGTACTCCACCTTAGTTCCAGGGGTTCTGTCCAAAAAGGAAGGTACAGTAAGGGGGAGTCGAGGGCGTGGCTACGGCCTTAGTGTGCTCTGTATTGTTGCAGCTGTTAGCGGGGCGCTTGATACACTGGCTCTGCTCTGGTGAGCCGGCTCTGGAGGAGCCTCAGGAAAGAGAAAACACAGAGTAAAGGCACCAATTGTACCCACACAGCAGGTCTGAATTGTTTTACTCGCCTCCTTTGCACAGGCGTGGCAATCCACTCAGCCAGCGAGTCTTTGGCCGACCCTTTCCGTCTGGTGTCCTTTTCTCTCTGCTGTCTTTGTTCCCTTCTGCCAGTCCTCCTCAGTCCTGCTCTGAGTCCTCTTCTTGTCTGTGTGGGAAGGTAATTGCTACCTGGCTACAGGTGTGCCAATTTACTGCAGGGGCGGTCCTTCAGACACTCAGGAGAGAAACACTTCAAATCAGTGAATTACACACAATCAATAAAAACAATACAATGCAAATAAACACACAAAAAGGTCTCTCCTGCTTCCTTCCATCCTTCCTTTCTTCCTTGCTCCCTTCCTTCACTCGAGGACAACAGGAGGGTTAAATTCTCTCTTTACTGTTAAAGACAATAAAAACATCTGTCAAATACTAAAACTATTAAAACTATTAATAATAATAATAATAATAATAATAATAATAATAATGACTCACTGCGTCTGTTTGAGCTGCTTCTTCTATGTTGAAATATGAAATATGTTAAAAACTCACTACCAACATGTTTTACATCTTTATTATAAAATATTTAATTACACATCTTCTACACAGAATAAACTTTCTCCGTAAACTTTTTATTCTGATGACAAAATTTGACAAATGAGAAAAAAAGCCAAAATGATTTTTTTAGGATCCAGAACCTGAATGTAAGAAACTGTTAGCCTAGCTTAGCACAAAGACTGGAAGTAGAGGGAAACTGTTAGCCTAGCTTTCCTTTCATTCCTGAAGCCAATAATTTAAATTAGCCTCGATGGCATGCTAATTAGCTATTGGCACCTATTGTCATTATGCTAGTTAGCTTTGGGGCTAATCTGACTTACCTTGTGCTAAGCTAGCTAGCTGTTCCTTTAATGTGCTTTCAGCTGATATTTAGAAACCATTTAATCAGCTGGATAACGTCAGCTTTCATTATCTGCCAAACTTTGTCATTTCGAATTAAACTAAAATAAACATAAGTGTTTGTGTGGCTAATGTTAGCGTAGTTAATAATAGTTATAGTAATAATAATATGAATAGTTAATAACAGGACAGTTATCATGCTGGGTTCATTAATTCACTTTATTAAAGACTGATCTTTAGATGATCTCACAACACTGGAACAGTAGCGAACATCTTTTCATGTTTCGTTAAATGAAATGAAACCAGTTAAACATCTTACTGACATTATTCCACTTTTACATTCGGGGACAAAATGAAATAAAAGTTCTACAGTTTCATTCTCAGGATGTCAGATATTCTTTTTCAGGGTATAAAATTATCAACATTTATGGTTTAATATCTTTAAAATATGTCATTAATATGTAATATGTTGTAATGTACAAAAATAGTAGATGACAGTAGAGACTCGTCAGCTGTTCATCAGGCTGTTTAACGTTAGCTAGTGGAGGCGTCGCTCTTGTTGCTATGGTAACCTGTAATTGAAGGAAGCGTGTTTGGACCCTGCGGAGCTCCAGCAGGAAACAAGAGACTCCATTAAAGTTTGATTTATTTCTGAAGGTTCAACTTTAACCTCCTGCCTCCTCATATGGAGACGACTTTAAACTTCACTCTGCTGAACTTTGACCTGCTGTCCTCGTTCATAAACACCTCTTTCTCCCCATATGAGGACTTTTTTTTTTTTTTCAAAACTACTTCCTGTTCAGAGATGAATTAAACATGAACTGCAAACTGAGTTGGAAGATGATTTGTTCATTTTCACCAGTCAGACGTCAGAGCTGACAATATAAAGTCCTTAAACTCATAATTCCCTTTTTGTTATTTTTGTTATTGTCTTTAAAGGATAAATTATCTCACTATTTCATATTTAAATTAGTTTCTTTGGGTGATTTTGTGACATTTGTCCAGACTGTAAAGCAACATTTATGAATGTGACAATAAATAAATAAATAAATAAATGAATGAATAAAGTTGATGATGCTGTTGTTTCACATTAAAAGCTTTGCATAGGAGAATCAAATGGATGCTTTTGTTGTGAAACAGCAACAGGAAATGGACTGTAATGTATTCATCACCAATTTTAGCGTTTATATTTTAACATTTGCTCTTTTTGTCAGAACTTTGTGTTCATCTGTATATTTAAATAAAAGACAAACTGAATGGGAACATGACACCAAGTTAGCAGCATCTCTGTTCCACAGGTTCTGTAGAGCAGGAAGTCATCAGCTGATTCAGTCTAATGATCATTTTAATAAGTGTTTTGGTTCTTCCCTCCTTCCTCCCTCCTTTCCTTTCCTCCCTCCTTCGTTCTGTAGAGCAGGAAGTCATCAGCTGATTCAGTCTAATCATCATTTTAATAAGTGTTTTGGTTGGTTTTGCTCTTTAATCCTCAGACGTTCTCTCACAGCGCCGCCTAGTGGACAGAAATGTTTAGCAGTTGTCCGCACGCTTCATTAAAATGTTATCCTATTAAATCTGAATGTTCTACCTTAAATATTATCTACTCTTATTTAGTTTCACTTCATCGTATTTTGAGGTAGATTTTTTTTTTGTAAGTTTTATTTAAACTATTGTCTCTTCGTTTTTTTACAACTGGGATCAAACACAGATCCATCTTTCCCTTATTAATATTATAATTATCTATATTTTACATCAGTTCTGTACGAGGAGCCTGATGCAACGGCTCGGCTCAATAAAATATAACTACATCATCTTCATCATCATCATCATCATCATCATCATCATCATCATCATCATCATCATCATCATACAGTACGAGATACAAAAAGGAGAGGAAAGAAAGAAGGAGGGAGGAAAGAAGGAAGGAAAAGAGGGAGGAAGAAAGAATGAGGGAAAGAAGGAAGGAGGGGCAAGAGAAGGAGGGAGGGAGGAAGGAAGGACAGAAAAAAGGAAGGAAGGGAGGAAAGAAGGAAAGAAGGAAGGGAGGAAGGAAGGAGGGGAAAGAGAAGGAGAGAGGGAGGAAGGACAGAAAAAAGGAAGAAAGGGAGGAAAGAAGGAAAGAGGGAGGAAAGAAGGAAGGAAAGGAGGGAGGAAGAAGGAATGAGGGAAAGAAGGAAGGAGGGGAAAGAGAAGGAGGGAGGGAGGAAGGCAGGACAGAAAAAAGAAATGAAGGAAAGAAGGAAGGAAAGAAGGAAGGAAGGAGGGAAGGAAGGAAGGAAGAAAGGGAGGAAAGAAGAAAGGGAGGAAGGAAGGAAAGAAGGACAGAAGGAAGGAGGGAAAGGAGGAAGGAAGGAAGGAAAGAAGAAAGTAAGGAAGGGAGGAAGGAAAGAAGAAAGGAAGGAAGAAAGGGAGGAAGGAAGGAAAGAAGGAAAGAACGGCTCGGCTCGCTGCAATAAAATATAACTACATCTTCATCATCATCATCATCATCATCATCATCATCATCATCATCATCATACAGTACGAGATACAAAAACACACATTACAACGACAGTACTCTTCATCATATTTGTAAAAGCCCTAAATGATCACGTTTCATAGCACCACAGTTATAAATCACGTTTTATCAAATGTTTGGTCAGAGTTTTGTGAAAAGGCACCGACTGACACTGACACTGCTACATGAAACAGCTACCACGTCTGTAAAGAAAAACTGCACTTCTCTCTTTTTTAAAAATCTTTTCTGAGATCGTCTGCATACGAAGAGCGACGAGAACGGAGCGTCACAGGTTCGATCCCGGCCGGCGTCGCTCTGCAGGTAACTTCCTGTTCCTGTTCTCAGGTAAAGGGACTGAAGCTTCAGGTGAGTGCAGCATCACAGGAGAAGAAAAGAAGACTGATGGAGGATTGTGGAGGACTCACTGGCATTTCCACACAAATAAACTGCAGAAGAAGAAACAGATTAATTATTTATGAGGACATGAATCAATTTAAGTAAATCCTAGCTCTATCCCGACTCTCTAATTATCATATACATTAGCAAAGTACCAGTTTTAAATTACGGTAGACTAGCTACTACAGTAATTACGGTAGACTAGCTACTACAGTAATTACGGTAGACTAGCTACTACAGTAACTACAGTAGAGTAGCTACTACAGTAATTACAGTAGACTAGCTACTAAAGTAATTACGGTAGACTAGCTACTACAGTAATTACAGTAGAGTAGCTACTACAGTAATTACGGTAGACTAGCTACTACAGTAATTACAGTAGACTAAAGGCACTCGTTGGGATTTGATTGGGCTGCCGTAATTACTGTATTAACAGAGCAACTTCATTTTAAAAGGCAGATTTCTCTCCCAGAGCCCCGCTGCTGTAACGCTCCCGGTGTGAGTTGACGCCGGGCAGAGGACGGAGCTAAACCGTAGCGCAACTGTTCCGCGCCGCTGACGGACCCTGTGGAAATCCCCAGTGAGAGGTTTGTTTTCACCTGCAGTCGCTGCCGCCGGCGCTGATCACGTACTTATCATCACAGGAGAAGCGAACGTTGGTCACGTGAGCAGAGTGACCGAAGTAACGCTTGTGTTTCGCCTGTGAAAACATCAGAAGGAGGTGAAAACATCCCAGATTATCTGCTGAAGACAAACACGTGTGAAGGCTCTGAGAAGTTACGGTCGTATAAAATCAACTCACAAATTTTTCCGAGCACGGGAAATCAAAGAGCTTGATGAGGCCGAAGTCGTCTCCGGTCACCAGGTTGAGGCCAGCGTGGGAAACACAAGCGCAGTTCACGTCGGCCTTCTCAGCGTTACGGGGCCAAACACCGAGAACCTCGTCACCCAGGATGCTGGAAAAACCAAGAGGAAACAGCACTGATCAATATCTGATCAATATCTGATCAATCCAACAACCTCATGTTTCTATAGTCTACCAATATGTTCCTTAAACTCCACAGTATGTTCTTTAAGATCAACACTATGTTCCCTCAGCTCTATAGGTGCAGGCAGTTCCTTAAATTCTACCATTAAGACGCTTAAGTGCTAAATTATTTTCCTAATATATAAAGGCTTTATCTGACCCCTGTGAAAGCCTCAGTGAGACTCACCTGGTCCAGGTAGCCCATGTGATCCTCTCAATGGCAAACGGCTCTGTGACGACCTTCCCAGAAGGAACTTCGTGCACCTGCCGAGTGTAGGTGCTGGTAGACACCTGGGATGGAAATGAGGGAGGTTTTAATTATTTCACTGATGCATGCAATCATTTTTCTGACCGAATACACTTTGGCCATAAACAACATGCAATAAGAGAGACTGAAGGTTTATAGTCTTTTAACCTGGATGTGTTTGCTGTCAGCAGAGAAGTCAATCTGGATGACGAAGCCCGGTATGTCCTTACAGTAACCAATCCGGTTGAGGGAAGGTCCAAGAGAAAGGTCGTAGAAATCCACAGCACTTTCAACTGAGCCCACCGCCAGGAACCGGTTATCTGGACTGAACCTAAAACACAAACCACAAAGAGTTCAGCTCATTATAAATGTGTGTAGGCTGGTACAGAATGATGTACTGCTGTGTCTTCTGATATCTGTTAAACCCTGATGTCCTACCGTATGTCCTGGATGGCGACGCTGCGGTCCCTTTTCTTGCCCCAGACAGTGAGCGAGTTGACCAGCAGGACGATGAACTCTCCGTTCTCCATGCCGATAGAAACCATCTCTCCGTTGGGGCTGTAGCATGTGCACTTGGCAGGATGACCCAAACTCACCTTGTTCAGTAGTTTCTACCAGAAAACAATAAAATATGAGCAGACAGTTAACAGGCTGCAGTCTTCAGGGCCTTCCACACCAAGACTGATAAACTATAACGTAAGCATCCACACTTATGGACAATCCTGTAAACAGCAGCACAAAGCATGCGCTGCTTATTCCAGCAGTGTCTGCAGTATGTATGTATGTTGTCATTATAATTATGGTGTGGACTCTTGACACTTGAATTAGAACAATTTTTAAAACTATATATTTCTAGTGACAGTTCTTGGTGTGGACGGTTCTTTTACAGCGAGACAAAAACACAAACTGTGTTTCTTGATCTAAATAACGCTGATAGCAGAGAGTCCTCAGTCCTCAAACAGGTACCTTGTCAGCGAGGTCCCATATTCGGATGGTTCCATCATCGCTGGCGGAGATGAAGACGTCTTTGAAAGGGTGAGTTGCCAAACCCCAGATCCCTCCTTGAGTGTGTCCATTGATCATCGTATTGGAGGCAGCGTTCTTCTCTCCAACCTCGATGATCTCACCATCTTTGGTTCCCACCAGGATTTTACCCTGAAACATTAAAGTAGAGCAGACATGGTTAAATGTTTGAAGTTGTTTTTACAGTGGCAGGAATCCAGATACAGAGATACCACAGTACACTGCGAGCTGGACATTTACAAAACTAGAAATTGCACATGGACTTAAAGCTCTGCAGTGTTTGTTGTAACTGACTCTGACATTTCAGTTAAAAGGTTTCAGATCTAGCTCGTACCTTCCCTCTGCAGACAGATCGGACGTTCTCCACCGGCTGGCCAGTTTCCAGCTGAAACGCTCTGCAGCGCTTCATCTCCTGGTCCCAAAGCTTCACAGCACCCCCCTCCTTAGTGCTGCAAACACACCAACAAAACATCACACATTCACTCCTAATACTTCCAAAAGATCTTCCTAAGGGACTGTCAGCTACAAAAATAAGTGGTATCAAGATGGTGACTGCTGTGCTGTGTCTTGCAGAGGTCAGGGTTCCTGTAGATGTTCTAGCTGAGAGTCCCAGCAGACCCCTCTGTTCTTTCCCTGACAGATACTGAGCCCATACAGATCTGGTCTGACTGGGAGAGTTACAGGGCTTACATGCCACCAGGTAACTACTAAAAAGACTAGCAGCTGTTGCAACAGAAGCAAGTAAGGATCCAGATCAACTAACCAAAATCCTCACCTACAAGCTCCTTATCAGTCAGAAGTTGAATACGCTGAATAAACCGAACACTTCTGTGAATATGAAGGAACCAGTTGTTTGTTTCTAAGCAGTATCGAGGATGAAGCATGTAGATTTGTGGTAACTCACGGCCGTTCCTTCCCCCCGGTGACGATGAGTCCGTCCCTTAGCGTGGTGTACATGGTGAAGACCGGACCACTGTGTGCCTTCGCCACCACACGCACCAGGAAGTGCTCCCTCCAGACGTACACATCTCCGTTTATAGCACCAGTAAACGTCAGGTTGTTCTACATGAGACAAACAATGACTTAAAACAAATTAATCGCAACTGCTGTAATTAATTACTATTTATTTATTTTCTAGTTCAGTTCAAAACTTTAACAACATCACTAAATCTGTGCTTTGCTTTAGTGACCCTTTACAGTTAGTTCCTAAAGTTCTGGAAAG
Source organism: Scomber japonicus (assembly GCF_027409825.1). Lineage (NCBI taxonomy): Eukaryota > Metazoa > Chordata > Actinopteri > Scombriformes > Scombridae > Scomber > Scomber japonicus. Next base: position 1,088,477 of record NC_070579.1, on the reverse strand, counting down.
TAAAAAGCCACCACTGATAAAATGTTAAAAATATCCATCTTACGGCACCAAAGGCCACAGACAACATGGTCTGCATGCGTCCATCCTCCACTGCGCCGATCACGCCTTTCTTGTACATGAGCGAACCTCCGACCAGCGTCCAGAACTTGATGTGTTTGATTCCCACAGACACAAACTGAGTGTCAGAGTCCGGTCTGAACTCCACCACAAAGATCCGCTCAGCGTGGCCGCCTTTACTGGTCACCTTGGTGCCTGGCAGAGAGGTCAGAGGTCACTGTGGATATCTCCAAAAGGAAACAGGGAGAAAGCTGATATGAAAGTAAAATAAAGTTTTGGTACCTTCCTGCCACCTCCACACGGTGATGGCGTGTTCAGGCTCCACGCCAACGGACAGCAGCAGCTTTCCTGTGGCACTGAAGTTGACGTAGCCGACTCCTTTAGCATGAGAACATCGGAGGATGGACAGCGTCTGCTTGGTCATGGCGTCCCACACATGGATGGATGGGGCGAGACCTGTGAGAAAAGATCAGAACCATAGGAACCAAAGAACCAAGGAGCCGCGGCATCAAGCGGCCTAGGACCTAAGGACCCAAGGAACTGTGGAACCAATGACCCAAGGTGTTCAGGTAGCCAAGGAACCAAGCAAGTCCATAGGTCCAAGGAACCTGAGAACCACAGACTTCAGATACTGTGGGACCAAGGATCTAGGGTAGGTAGCTAAGGATTCAAAGAACCAAAGAACCAAGGGTAACCAAGGACCTTCATACATCCATAACATCTTAGCAACTGTGGAACAAATGACTTTGGTCATTCAAGTCACTCAAAACCAAAACGTTTCAGTGGCCTTGATCTCAATAAATTGGTTGAGGAACCCTTTGACCAAGGAAACTTAGAACCACAGTATCAAGGGACTAAGGAACTGAGGATTCCAGGAACATTACTGAAGGCACTTAGGGAAACCAAAGGCACTGAAGCAGACAAGGGCCTGAGGAACCTGAGGAACATGGGAATCAAGCACCTATGGTATAAAAAGGTAGTCAAGGAACCAAAAACAGATGAACAGCAGAACAGCAGAACAGTGGGGTCACACGGGATCAAAGAGTTCATAGAACAAAGAATCAAGGAACCAAAGAGGGAACACACGGGTCAAGGAACCAATGAGGGGGAAAGGACTTTGATTTGTTAGTTACGGGAGGACATAAGTAGACCAATCGATAGATCTGAATCTACTCAGGCATCATTCAATGCTTCAATCAGGAGCGGACTGGTACTGACATGCTGACTCAACAGAGCAGGTCTGGGTTTTGGATTCAGAGTTCGTAAAAATCAAAATCCTGCATCCAAACATTTACAGCAAACAGCATCAACACCTTCAGCCAGAATCACACAGGACTGAATTCTTCTGAAGTCTGAAGTCTAACAAACAGAGTTCAGTGTCACTGCTGAAAACAACTGAACAGAAGAAAATAGATGAACTATATCATTATCATTTTATTTTATTACTTCACATTTTCAGTTAAATTTTTTTAGGTTTAAAGAAAGATCTGTAAATCTGTCTGATGTTAGAAACTTCCTGAGATTCATTTTAAGATTATTTTGGATGTTTCTGAAGCGCTGACTGAGCCATCACCAGTTTACATCTCTTCATCTCTTCTCTACGTTTCCTCAGATCTTCTGATCAGCTTCCTGTCACTATTCAACATTCCTAATAAAGTCCAAAAGTGATCAATGACTATGGAACAGTTTACATTCACAGCTTCTCCACCAATCATCACCTTTAATTAAAGAACTGCTTCTGATTTGTCTTTTATATTCTACCAACTTATTTTCTGTATTATTAACCTCACTGATGTATTAAATGAGCTCTTTAAATAAACAGACTTCATGATGAATATCTCTCTATCCTTCCTTCCATCTGTCCTTCCTCCCTTTCTTCCTTCTGTCCTTCCTTCCATCTGTCCTTCCTTCCTTCTGTCCTTCCTTCCATCTGTCTTTCCTACCTTTCTCCCTCCTTCCTTTTGCCTGTCTGTCTTTCCTTCCTTCCATTCTTATTTCCTTCCTTCTTTCCTTCCATCTGTCCTTACATTTCTTCCCTCCTTCTTTTTGCCTGTCTTTCCTTCCTTTCCTTCTCATTTCCTTCCTTTCTTCCCTCGCTTTCTTCCATCCATCGCTCCCTCCATCTTTTTAATAATCCGGCCCACATGAGATCAAATTGGTCTGTATGTGGCCCTTGAATGAAGATGAGTTTGACTCCTCTGCTCTACAGTAACATTCATTCTGTCCAGATGTGATCGTGGCTGTAAAGGGTTAATAAAACAGTCATGCCTGACGTTCATGCAATAAAATCATCTGCATCAAACCCACAGATCCAAGTCCAGCTTCTACCAGACGACAGCCTGACGACGAACAGACACGAACAGAAACCAGCTAGCTCGGCTAGTTTAACATGCGGACAGAAGCAAGGCTCGTTCCTGAGTCTGACGGCTTTACGTTCTCTAACGCCTTGCTCACATTAATGTGGAGAAACATGAAAACACTTATTTAAGTTTTCCATCCACACTAATTATTCACGTGTTCCTGCACAAACAGAAAAACCTCGATCACGCTTTATTTAACAGGTCATTATTCCTGGGTGCTTTCTACGTAATCAGGTGATTACAGACTCATGCAAGAAACACTCTGAGATTTGTTCATATACAGTATCTCACAGAAGTGAGTACACCCCTCACTTTTTTGCAAATATTTTATTACATCTTTTCATGGGACTACACTATAGAAATGAAACGTTGATATACGTGTACAGCTTGTATAGCTTATGGATTTACTGTTAAATTGTATCAAAGTTTCATTTCTATAGTGTTGTCCCATGAAAAGATATAATAAAATATTTGCAAAAATGTGAGGGGTGTACTCACTTCTGTGAGATAATGTATAACGTACAAGAGAGAATCTACAAGAATTTGCTGCATTGTCTCGTATTTAGGATTTTCTCTCAGGTACGAACAAAACGTTTAGTGTTGCAGACCGTGTGTACAAATATTACTTTAGTATTAAAGTAATATTTGACACGTTAGGCATGATATCATCATTTAAACTGAAACTATGATATAATGCCTGCTTACAATATAAATATTAACAGCTGAAACTTGTCCACAATGCAAACTGAGTATTTTGTTATTTACTTTTATTCATTTATTTTTTTGCTGACTCAGCGAGACGTTAAATGTCAAATCATTTCGTTTTTATCTCTGTGTTCACAGCATGGGTCATTTTCTCTGGAGCTTTAATTTCATCACTTAGTTTAACTAGTAATCTCTGTTGATCTGTTTCTGAGAGCCGGACCTCGGTCTCAGAGCTCATAAAGTTCTTCTTCTTTAGTCTTTGGTGCCATTTTTAATGAATGGAGCTTCTCTATAACCTGCTGGAGGTCTGAATCCTCACTAAATGCTGCGATGACGTCACTTATACCACAACCAGCAGCTGCTCACACATATTTCAGGAGGAAACATGGTGGAATTTATCTGAAATTGAGGTTCTCTCTTGATTTCTTCAATTTGTGAACATTTGCAAAAAATCACATTTCTGGAGGAATGAACTGAAACGGCCGTTTGTTTAAACTTTATTTTAGAACATAAGTTTTAATGATGGAAAAGTAGTTTTTAGTGTGAATGGAGACAAACTGGTGTTTTCATGTGAATCCTCATTAGTGTCGACATGGTCTCTGAAGGGGGGGCGAGCTAGAACCAGGACTAGTCCAGACCTGAGCAGGATCCTGACTGCAGATACTCACCGGACACCTCGGCCTCTACACACCAGCAGCGAACAACACCGAGAGGTTAAACACGTCCACGGCAGAGACAACATGAACATGTGGGTGAATGGGTGAGAGATGAGCGAGCTGAGCAGGGTCTTACCTGGGAGGTCTGTGATGTCACCTGGAGATGAAGGTGAGGCGTGACAATGACGAAGCAGGAAACAGAAAAGAGGTGCGATGGGCAAAAAGCAGCCAGTTCATGCAATGATCAATAAAACAGCTGATTAGGAAGACCATAAGCTCCTGCAGAGAGCTGCTGCATGGAGCCTCCACTGAGGACGTATAGTCGTATAAGAAGTAAAAGGACCTATGTGGAAAAACAGTATACCCATCTCCCCTGACCTCACTGTCTGGTGTGGCTCCGGTAGATGCCACTTTTTCTCGCCTTCTGCTCTTTGTTGGCTAGGAGACTTATCCTGTTTAAATGGAAGGATGCCCCCCCGTCCCCGCCTCCCCGACATATGGCCAATGGATCAGGGAGGTTATGAGTCATGTTCATTTAGAAAAAATTACTATATATACTGTAAGAGGGTTCACCAGAAAATGTTATGTCATTTGGCAGCCATTTATTTCCCTTGTGGAAGGCACAGCAGCTACTAACATATCTATGTAACCCAAATGTGTATGTACCTTGTTTGTTTGTGTTTTTATCTTTTTATTTTTTAATTTACTTTTTGTGTGGATGTCTGGATTTATGGAAATGTACTGATGATCCAGTACCTGTGGGTGGGGGGCATTGGGAAGTTGTTCTGAATGTACAGGAACTAGACATGACTGTTTCATGTAAGAATTGTATATTTTTTGTCATATTTGAAAATAATAAAAAAAGACCTTGATCAAAAAAAGAAGTAAAAGGACCTAAAGTGCAGTTTGTGTTTCAGTGACATCATCATCACAGGAAGTTAAAACAGCTGCAGACGAACGAGCCCGACTTTAAAAACACAAAGTTCATCTGGCGCCAAATATAAAAATAAGGTTACAGTTTTAAATCTGATATATTTTTAATATTTAACTAATTTTTCTTTCATTTGAGACGGAAACTCATGCAAAACACAAAGTTATATTCAATTGTTCAAAATGTGTAAAAACCTAGATTCTGATGTTTCTAATACACATTTTTATGATTAAATATAACATGTTGTTTTACATTAATTTCTGTCTCAAGGGGTTGAGCATAGCTCAGTGGGTAGAGCTCCCGCCCCATGTGTTGAGGCTACAGTCCTCGCTGCAGGCGACCCCGGTTCGAATCCCGCACCAAGCGGTCTTATCCTGCGTGTCATTCCCCCCCTCTCTGCCTCCTGTTTCCTGTCTCTCTCTACTAACCTGAACATTAAAGGCAAAAAGCCCCAAAAAATATACTTAAAAAAAAAAAAAAAATTGTCTCAAATGAAAGAAAAATGAGCTTAATATTCTAAATATATCAGATATAAAACTGTAACCATATTTTTACATTGTGAACCCGTCTGCAACTGTTTACTTTCTCATATGACCAAATTAAATCCACAGCTGCGTCTCAACATGAACATAAACAGCATCATAAACACAGACAATAAGATAAAATGGGAGGGGTTGTAATATCAGTGAATGCTTATCGACTCTAATCTCTCACAACTAAAATACAAACTAAGGGAAGAAGAGCAGTTCATCGTACCTCACTGATTATTAATGTGTTAATAAACCCGACAGGTAGGGGGCGCTGTGGCCTGAAACCACCAGAGAAAAGAGGTTCAATGAGGCTGAACTCACCGATCTGTCCCGTGGCGATGATGTTCTGGTACTTCGGGTGCTGGTTGACGGTCAGACACAGGATGTCGTCCGTGTGCTCCAGGTAGAAACTCTGAGTTCCTGCGGGGACAGGAAACAGGAAGTGTGACGTCAGCATTAACCACGTTTTAAATAGGGCGGCCGGCCGGCGTGTTGGACCCACCGGAGGACAGACTCTGGATGACGACGGCGGCCGCGGTGTGGAAGATGATGTCGGCGCCGTCGTTGAGGTAATGCAGGTTGTTCCGGCAGTCGAAGCCTCGGTACCCGAAAACATGCTCCAACACGAGTTCCTGAAACACATCAGCTGATTAGCGCCATGTGACACGTTAGCCACACATGCTAACGCCACACATGCTAACGAGACGCCAGCAGGAGTTCTACAGTAATTTAGCCGTGACAGGTTAGCCACGGATGCTAACGCCACGGATGCTAACGAGGCTCACTGACCTCCACCGCTTTCTTCTTCTTGGTCACGTTGTTCTTCAGCAGTTTTTCGGGAACCGGCGTCGCTCTGCTCACCGGAGGTCTGAGAGAAACAGAGCAGACTGAGAGCTGTGTGTGTGTGTGTGTGTGTATGTGTGTGTGTGTGTCTATCTGTGTGTGTGTGTGTGTGTGTGTCTATCTGTGTGTGTGTATGTGTGATGAAGGTACCTCTCCTCCACAGGAAGCTCTTTGTGCTGGAGGTGAGGTTTGGTTCCTGACATGTTCCTGATGCTGGCCGAGTAGATCTTGGTGATGTAGTCGACGGCCTTCTCTCGAGCCACGTCGCTGTCGTACCCTAAGAACACAAAAACACAAAAACACAACTAAGTGAATGAGAACAGGACAGTCGTTTAGAAACCGTCGTTATTCTAAGTTCAGGTTCAGCAGAAAATCAGCTTTAATGAAAGTTAACTAACGTTAATTAACGTTGCTTAAAAACAGTAAATAGTCAATAAAACACCATATCAACTAGTTTGGCATGATCTTACATATTTAATATCTATCATTCTTTTGTGGTTACACCATTTGACATTTTGTGGTTACACCATTTGACATGTTCAGGAGCATTCAGTCTTTTGGTATAAAATGGGTCAAAGGTCATTTCAAATCTCTCTTATTGATCTTTTTTTAATATATTGATTATATTGAAGTGGTCGTAACCTCCATGATGTCTTGCTGCAGAGTTCAGTCTGAATTTATCTAGAAACTCTGGGAACTTTTTTTCTGTTTCTCGATGATGAAATAATTAAATGATTCGTCCGTCAAACCTCGGCTGTGTCTCGTTACCTCCGTCCTCCCTCCCTTCCTCCCTCCTTTCCCTCCTTCCTTCCTCCTCGTTACCTCCGTCCTCCTCTGTGTCGTCGTCCGACTCCTCGCTGTCCACAGCTTTGCTCTCTTTGTGTCCCGGCGGCTCTCGGCTCCAGATCATCAGCGCTGTGTCGGCGCCGCCAACCGACAGCAGCACGGAGTCGTCGTTGGACCAGCGCACGTTGGTCACGTTGGTGCTGTGACCCACGTACTTCTTAAACTTCGCAAACTGGCCCTGAAGATGAAGAAGAGGAAGAAGAAGAAGAAGAAGAAGAAGAAGAAGGAGTAGAAGAAGAAAAAGAAGAAAAGGAAAAGGAAGAAGAAGGAGAAGAAGAAGTAGAAGAGGAAGAAGAAGAAGATGAAGAGGAAGTGGAAGAAGTAGAAGTAGAAGAGTGAGTAATAATGTGAAGCTAGCCTGTGAGAGATCGCTAGCGGACGGCGTCTCACCCTCGACGGGAAGCTGAACAGTTTGATGAAGCCGAAGTCGTCTCCGCTGGCCAGAAGTTTACGATCTTTGGTGAGCGAGGTGGCGTTAACGAAGCTCAGCGTCGGCCATATTCCCTCACAGGTCGGACCGAGGACCGACGTCCAGCTCGCCCAGTCCAGCTTCTCAAACTGCAACAGACAGCAACGTGTTGACGGCAACAGTGATGACTTAAATACACCGACCTCATATATATATAGTTAGCTAAGTTAGCTTTGACGTGTTGTTTAAAAAAACTTTGGAAGGGCAACATTTGGATAATTGAAGAATGTAAAGTCTCAAAGATATGTTTTGAGACTTTATCAGTAGTACAGCTGCAACTGTGTGAGACGACATGTCAGAATGTACCGACCTCGGCTACGCTGATGTTCTGCTTGCGTCCTCGCGGAGCCTCGAAGAACAGCTGCTCTTTGGCTCCGGTGTTCACCTGCAGCAGTTTACCTGGAAACAGAGACACCGTTCTGGTTATTCTGTCCCGGGGTCTTTTGGAGCTGGCTTCATGTGAGCACGTTAGCTTAATGTTTCAGCATCAGGTTCTTAGTAACGTTAGCATCTGGTACGTTAATTATGTGCTAACACAGTTAGCGTAGCAGCAGTTAGCGTAGCAGCATGCTAACAATTAGCGTAGCAGCAGGTGGGCGGAGTCACCTCGGTTGTCCCAGTCGATGTGAGTGATGTAGCTGCCGGCTCCTTTACAGATCCCCACTCGCTTACTGGTCAGCACGTTGTAGATGTCCACGAAGGAGTCATGTGACGCCACGGCCAGGTACTTCCCCAAATCTGCAACACACACACACACACACACACACACACACACACACCTGTATCACACCTGACTGTCACACCTGGGTCACAGCTGCGTGGTGAGTTCAGGTACCTTGGGAGAAGCGGATGTCGGAGATGAGTTCCCGGCGGTGGTGGAACGTCACCATGTCCTCCAACGTGTCGGCGTTCACAACCAGGAAGCTGCCGTCATTCAACCCGACAGCCAGAGCCTTCCCGTCTGGAGAGAAGGAGCAGCAGCGGCCGCCTGAGGACACACACACACACACACACACGCACACACACAGGTAACACACACACACACACACAGGACACACACACACACACACACACACACAGGACACACACACACACACACACACACACACACACACACACACACACACACACAGTCTCGTATTAAATATAAAACAGGTGATATAATATAATAATTTTAAACGTGATTATATTTTATATATTTTGAGGCGTTTAATTTCCTCACCTTTCTTCAGCTTCCTGACGGCGACCATTCGGTGATTGGTCGACAGCTCCCAGATCCTCAGAGTCTTGTCGTCGCTGACGGTGGCGCAGACAGGAAGTTGAGGGTGAGCCGCCAGACCCCAGACCTCCCCCTCCATGTGACCCTGAACGCAACACACAACGGCTATCAGACCCCAGACCTCCCCCTCCATGTGACCCTGAACGCAACACACAGCGGCTATCATTCATCTGCAGAGACTCAAACGTCCTGCAGACAGTAAACCTACCACCACTAATATCAAGGAGTGTGTGTAAAAACGTGCAGCTGATCTGCAAACGTGTTCACTGAGATAATATTTATACCTTAGTCTATCTGTTAAATAGAAAATGCCTAAGGTGCAATACTTGGGTTAGGGTAATGCTTAAGCTTGAACATGTTTCACATATATTTCATATAAGTATTTACCCCAGTGTGTAAAATACAGGGAGGAGAAAATGTAAATATGTAATTCGTCACAGTGAATGTTACTGACGATAACTGTGTCTATAAATACCTTTGAAAGGCAGGTATTAATCTGCTGTTACCATGGAGACGAGGAGACGGCGACACAATCACACAATACACACAATACACACACTACAGGGTTTTTCCACCTGTGTTAATATTTGTAGTTTTACTAACAGCATTGACTTTGTCTCTATTACTCTCCCACACAGAGAGTTTCTGCTGTAACATGTTTATTAACCTCTGATTCCATCAGATCACATTTCTGATCTGATCAGAGGCCAAAAGTCTTCATATACATAAAACAAGTCCAGCTGCTTTCCATTCGATGACTCAGAGATTTAATAGGATTGATTCAACGTGTTTAGTGAGGTTGGGTCTGACAGACAGGTTCCCGTCCATCAGGACTCACATGTAGAGACTAACAACCGTTCACACCTACGAGCTAGTTAGAGTCTCCAGTTCACCTCAGCTGCATGTTCTTGGTCTGTGGGAGGAACCTGGAGAACATGATCTCCACACAGAAGGAACCCAGAACCCTCTGATGTGAGGACAGTTCTAACAGTCGATCCAACATCCAGCAGGTTAGGGCTAACCCTAACCCAAACCCTGACCCTGACAGGAAGTCATGTGATCGTGTGACTGAAGAGATTTTAACGCTTATGAGCAGAAACTAGATTATCTTATTTTAACATGAGTGAATCTATTAAATGTTAGGTTGTAGAAGGTAAATGATCTAATCCCAGGTTCCTGTTTAACGACTGTAACAGCAGAGTGAAGCTGTCTGACCTGAACCAGCAGCGTCATCGGGCCGCTCTTATCGATCTCCAGGATTTCTCCGTTCTTGGTCCCCAGCAGGATGTGGCCGTGTCCCAGGGTGATGGCTCTGATGGACGGGTTGTCCTCCAGCAGCAGTCCTGCTTAGGAACAGCTGATCAGACACTGCAGCATTAAAACATGAAGAAGAAGAAGAAGAGCAAGTGAGGCGTACCTTTGGAGGTCGGGGACAGAGCGGCTCTCTTTATGGCGTACGTCTTCAGACATCGTTCAAACATGTCGTCCCACAGCTCCACGATGCCGTCCTTCCCCCCCGTCACGAAGCCCTGGACAGTGAACGCAACACGAACAACACTTTAACCATGACATCAACGTGAAGTTTAAACCACAGACTGTATAAAAGAAATGGACGTAACATCCGTGACGTCACCCATTGGTTTGTGGACTGCTGCTCGGAAGCCAATAGTTTCTAATCTGGGCGGCGCCATCTTGAAAATTTCAGGTGCATGATGGGAAAAAATAAAAACACGGATTCTACTTATATGGGCATGAGGCGGGGCCATGGGCGGAGCGGGGAGGTTGCTATGGTTACGAGGGCTTGATCTCGAGGACATTGGTCAATCGACCTGTCAATCAGGACGTAGCCACGCCCTAATGCATACCCTGCTTTATCGTCACATATAAAATCAGGGAGGCCAAAATGTCCCAAATGAACATCATACTGCATTGAAGAAGGCTTTAAACTAGCGATTGAGACCATAAACACATTTTGAAAACGTTTACTGAGGTTAGAAATCAAGTGAGAAGTTGGTGAATTCTCCATTGACTTGTATAGAGACGGTCGCCCCCTGGTGGCCTTTTGATAGAATGCAGCTCTAAGTTACTTCTCCATTGACTTGTATAGAGACGGTCGCCCCCTGGTGGCCTTTTGATAGAATGCAGCTCTAAGTTACTTCTCCATTGACTTGTGTAGAGAAAATGAGTTTGACACCCCTGTCCAGGTCTTACCGGGTCGGGGTCTTACCTTGTCCAGGGAGCACATGGCGAACACGGGTCCGTCGTGGGCTTTGATGGTCTTGATGAGCGTCGTGTCTCTCCAGATGTAGACGTCTCCGTTCGTGGCTCCGGAGAAGACCAGGTCCTCCGAGCGCCCGTAACTCGCCGACATCATCGTCTCCTGCTTCCCAGGTTCCCGAAGATCCCCCGCTTGAAGGTCAGACCGCCCCCTGGTGGACGAGGAGCATAAATATAACTCCCCTCTCTTCCTTCCCTCCTTCCTTCCCTCCCTTCCTTCCCTCCCTTCCTTCCCTCCTTTTGTTCTTTCCTTCCCTCCCTTCCTTCCCTCCATCTGACCCAGAACAGCCTCAATGACAAACATTCGGAGCACATTTTAGGAAAAGTCACCAAATTTCAGAATAAAAGACATTAGTGGTGTTTTTACAGCAGTTATATTTTACCTGAACAGGAAGTAAGGGGTTAAACATCACATGGTTATATGTGAACAGGAAGTGAGGGGTTGAACATGACATGGTTATATGTGAACAGGAAGTGAGGGGTTAAACATCACATGGTTATATGTGAACAGGAAGTGAGGGTTTCTACCTGAGTGCTGCCAGAACTTGATGTGCTTTATGCCGACAGTCACCAGCTTGTCCATCCTGAACGGATTACTCTTCACCACAAAGATCTTGTCTTTATGACCCCTGAAGGAAAGAAAGTTAGAGGACGAGTTTCTTATGTCATCGTTAAATCTAAAATGTTGAACAAATGTCGAACACGTGATTTAAGAACATCAGGTTTACCTGGCTTTGGCCAGTCGCTCTCCTTTCTTCCAGTCCCAGATGACGATGGAGTGAAATTCATCGATTCCACAGAAACCAAACTCTTCCCATCAGCTGAGAGAGAGAGAGAGAGAGAGAGAGAGAGAGAGAGAGAGAGAGAGAGAGAGAGAGAGAGAGAGAGAGAGAGAGAGAGAGAGAGACAGAGAGAGAGAGACAGAGAGAGAGAGAGAGAGAGAGAGAGAGAGAGAGAGAGAGAGAGAGAGAGACAGAGAGAGAGAGAGAGACAGAGAGAGAGAGAGAGAGAGAGAGAGAGAGAGAGAGAGAGAGAGAGAGAGAGAGAGAGATTAGCTTTACTATAATGAATTATAATTAAGGTCTTTATGGAAGAATTACAGGATAATTAATAATGATTAAAGGATTACAGATTCCTTTTAGCCTGATTCACTAAACTACCCCTGGTGATTTAAAGAGGACAGGCGGTGGTACAGGGATGGCAAATGGCGTACCTGTGAACTCCAGCGCACACACTCCTCGGCTGTGATGTCCTTTGAGCAGCGACAGACACTTCAGAGTCTGAATGTCCCAGACGTGGATGGCCGGGTCTCTGCCCACCTGAACACAGACAGCCAATCAGAATCACTTCCTGCAGCCCCACGCTTACCTGCTGCGCTCTGATTGGCCGGGGCGTACCTGCGCGGAGGCCACGAAGTCTTTGAGCGGGTGGACGGTGAGGCTGAGGATGTCGTCGTCGTGGCCGAGGTAGAACCGCTGGCTGTGCTGCAGGCGGTTATACACCACGGCGACGGCGGCCACGTGGTACAGAACCTCCCCCGCCTGGCTGTAGAACAGGTTGTTACGGCAGTCGAAACCCCGGTACCTGCAGGGAACAGGAAGGAACCGCCACAATAAAGGTCACTGATAGTGCAGAAAACTGAAGGAACTGTTTAAAGAACGTCGGAATATAAATCAGAGTTTTCAACAGTCATACTATAAACATTCCTAATTTTAAAGTACAACCCCAATTCCAATGAAGTTGGGACGTTGTGTAAAACATAAATAAAAACAGAATACAATGATTTGCAAATCCTTTTCAGCCTATATTCAATTGAATACACTACAAAGACAAGATATTTAATGTTCAAACTGATAAACTGTGTTGTTTTTTTTCAAATATTCACTCATTTTGAATTTGATGCCTGCAACATGTTCCAAAAAAGCTGGGACAGGGGCAACAAAAGACTGGGAAAGTTGAGGAACGCTCAAAAAACACCTGTTTGGAACATTCCACAGGTGAACAGGTTAATCGGAAACAGGTGAGTGTCATGATTGGGTATAAAAGGAGCATCCCCGAAAGACTCAGTCATTCACAAGCAAGGTTGGGGCGAGGTTCACCACTTTGTGAACAACTGTGTGAGCAAATAGCCCAACAGTTTAAGAACAACGTTTCTCAACGTGCAATTGCAAGGAATTTAGGGATTTTCTCATTTACGGTCCATAATATCAAAAGATTCAGAGAATCTAAAGAAATCTCTGCACGTAAGCGGCAAGGCCGAAAACCAACACTGAATGCCCGTGACCTTCGATCCCTCAGGCGGCACTGCATTAAAAACCGACATCAATGTGTAAAGGATATTACCACATGGGCTCAGGAACACTTCAGAAAACCATTGTCAGTTAACACAGTTCGTCGCTACATCTACAAGTGCAAGTTAAAACTCTACCATGCAAAGCGAAAGCCATATATCAACAACACCCAGAAACGCCGCCGGCTTCTCTGGGCCCGAGCTCATCTGAGATGGACTGATGCAAAGTGGAAAAGTGTGCTGTGGTCTGACCAGTCCACATTTCAAATAGTTTTTGGAAATTATGGACGTCCGGGCCAAAGAGGAAAAGGACTGATTGTTATCAGCGCAAAGTTCAAAAGCATCTGTGATGGTATGGGGGTGTGTTAGTGCCAATGGCCTGGGTAACTTGCACATCTGTGAAGGCACCATTAATGCTGAACGGTACATACAGGGTTTGGAGCAACATATGCTGCCATCCAAGCAACATCTTTTTCAGAGACGTCCCTGCTTATTTCAGCAAGACAATCCCAAGCCACATTCTGCACGTGTTACAACAGCGTGGCTTCGTAGTAAAAGAGTGCGGGTACTAGACTGGCCCACCTGCAGTCCAGACCTGTCTCCCATTGAAAATGTGTGGCGCATTATGAAGCGCAAAATAAGACAACGGAGACCCCGGACTCTTGAGCAACTGAAGTTGTACATCAAGCAAGAATGGGAAAGAATTCCACCTACAAAGCTTCAACAATTAGTGTCCTCAGTTCCCAAACGCTTATTGAGTGTTGTTAAAAGGAAAGGTGATGTAACACAGTGGTAAACATGCCCCTGTTTCAGCTTTTCTGGAACGTGTTGCAGGCATCAAATTCAAAATGAGTGAATATTTACAAAAAAACAATAAAGTTTATCAGTTTGAACATTAAATATCTTGTCTTTATAGTGTATTCAATTGGATATAGGCTGAAAAGGATTTGCAAATCATTGTATTCTGTTTTTATTTATGTTTTAAACAACGTCCCAACTTCATTGGAATTGGGGTTGTACCATAAACTTGTCTTCCCTCACAGCACTTTATTCTATCTCATGTGTTTTAGTATTGCAGTACCTTTCATCATCAGGGTTTGTTTGGTAAGCATGTCTAACATCTTTAGTATTTGGTTTGCTGCATGCTCATCCTTCTTCCAGACAGTAAAGATCTGAAGTAAACTGAACTAAATATTCTTTAGTTTCAGCAACAAAATAAAATATATAGGCAGCGAAACACAAAGAAACTTTGGATTAACAACAAAATAATAACCATTCAATGTTGGAAAAGTGTGTAGGATGAAGTAAAGAACTTTCCTAGTCTCATCCCCTTTTAATAACTCTAACAATCAAATCAAGCCAAATAGAATGAATTAGCGTAACATTACATGCAGCCTGTTTGTTCTGTTTATTCTGAGATATTTAAAGTTTGATTGATTTTTTTCACCCGTGAACGAACTGCAGGCGAAGCCCCTCCTCCGGAGCTTTCTGCCTCTTCAGGGAACCAATCAGCTTCTTCTTCAGCTGAGGCAGGTCCTCCTTGTACACCTGAGGACACAGACAGGTAGACAGGTAAGACAGACAGACAGGTGAGTCAGACAGACAGGTGAGACAGACAGACAGACAGGTGAGACACAGACAGACAGACAGGTGAGACACAGACAGACAGACAGACACACAGACAGACAGGTGAGACAGACAGACAGACAGGTGAGACAGACAGACAGGTGAGACACAGACAGACAGACAGACACACAGACAGACAGGTGAGACAGACAGACAGACAGGTGAGACAGACAGACAGACAGGTGAGACAGACAGACAGGTGAGATAGACACAGACAGGTGAGACAGACAGGTGAGACAGACAGACAGACAGACACACAGGTGAGACAGACAGACAGACAGGTGAGACAGACAGACAGGTAGACAGACAGACAGACAGACAGGTGAGACAGACAGACACACAGACAGGTGAGACAGACACACAGGTGAGACAGACAGACAGACAGGTGAGACAGACAGACAGACAGACAGACAGACAGACAGACAGACACACAGACAGGTGAGACAGACAGACACACAGACAGGTGAGACAGACACACAGGTGAGACAGACAGACAGACAGACAGGCGAGACAGACAGACAGACAGGTGAGACAGACACAGACAGGTGAGACAGACAGACAGACAGGTGAGACAGACAGACAGGTGAGACAGACAGACAGGTGAGACAGACACAGACACAGACAGGTGAGACAGGTGATGTAGACCATGTGACTGTTTCCTGGTCACCTGACGTTCGTAGCTGGTCTGAGCTTCCTGTTCGATGTCGGAGTCGAGCTCCGGGACGTCGGACACGTCCGAGTCCGACTCTCCGCTGTTAGAGTCGGCGTAACCCTCTGAGGACAACCAGAGGAAACTTATTCACTACATGATATTTATAACATGGTGTCTTTATAGGAAACTATGGATCTATACGTAAATGGCTCTGTATCAAATATAATGGATCAAATATCCCAGATCATAATTAATAGTGTGATTTTGTTGGTTTAAGGGACAATTAGAGAGTTTATAGATGAAGGTTTTAAATGTTGTACAGATGTAATAAGGTAATAAGTGTTATCTAATATTAACAAAAGGTGAGTTAGTCTTTACTGTTGATGAGTTAAGGAGTCATGTGAGTTCATTACAGTAATCTAAGGATAAGTTATGATAACCGTCTGCACAGCTTCATGATGTGTTCACTGACGGTGATTTAACCCTCCTGTTGTGTTCGAGTCAAGGAAGGGAGGAAGAAGGAAGAAGGAAGGAAAGGAGGGAGGGAGGGAGGAAGGAGGGAAGGAAGAAAGGGAGATGAAGGAAGGAAGGAAAGGAGGAAAGAATCAAGGAAGGTAGGAGGGAGGTAGTAAAGAAGGAACGAGGAAGGGAGGGAGAAAGGAAAAGAGGAAGGGAGGAAAGAAGGAAGGAAGGAAGGAAGGAAGGAAAGATGGAAGGAAGGAAGAAGGAAGGAGGAAGGAAGGAAGGAAAGGAGGGAGGAGAGAAAGAATCAAGGAAGGTAGGAGGGAGGTAGTAAAGAAGGAACGAGGAAGGGAGGAAAGAAGGACAGAGGAAAGAAGGAAGGAAAGGAGGGAAGAAGGGAAGTAAGGAAAGGAGGAAGGAAGGAAGGAAAGGAGGGAAGAAGGGAAGTAAGGAAAGGAGGAAGGAAGGAAGGAAAGGAGGGAAGAAGGGAAGTAAGGAAAGGAGGAAGGAAGGAAGGAAAGGAGGGAAGAAGGGATGGAAGGAAAGGAGGAAAGAAGGAGGGAAGGAAAGAAGGAGGGAAGGAAGGAAGGAGGGAAGGAAGGAAGGAAGGAAGGAAGAGTCAAAACAGATGGGTCAATTTGACCCGGGAGCACAACAGGAGGGTTAAGGTTCATGTTAATAATGATGATGTAATGTTAACTCCGAGCGGTGAGAACACACAACATGATTCATGACATTTAGATTTTGGGCTCAAAGGCCAAGAACACACATCTGGCTTTAGGGATTTAGTTCTAGTTGTTCTAGTTTGGTGTGAGTCTGGTTCTGTGTCCTTATGTTGTGATAAAGGTGTTAAACTGTGGTGGAACCTTGGAGGAGCGGCTCCAGGACGCCGTTCATGACGCCTTCAGGCAGGAACCTCCACTGGAACACGGCGTGATCGGCGCCGCCGGTGCTGACGACCCACTGCAGGTCGTTGGACCAGCGGACGTTCGTCACGTGGGCCGAGTGGCCGATGTACTTCTTAAATTTGGCTCCTGAATAAAGACGTGCAGAGAGAACACAGACACGGAACCATTCAACATCTAGAACACTGAGACAGGTTCCTGAGGTATTAAAAAAGGTTCCTGAGGTATTAAAAAGGTTCCCTAGTTATTAAAAAGGTTCCTGAGGTATTAAAAAGGTTCCCTAGTTATTAAAAAGGTTCCTTAGTTATTAAAAAGGTTCCTTAGTTATTAAAAAGGTTCCTGAGGTATTAAAAAGGTTCCCTAGTTATTAAAAAGGTTCCCTAGTTATTAAAAAAGGTTCTTGAGTTATTAAAAAGGTTCCCTAGTTATTAAAAAAGGTTCCTGAGTTATTAAAAAGGGTTCCTGAGGTATTAAAAAGGTTCCTGAGTTATTAAAATGTTCCCTAGTTACTAAAAAAGTTGCTTAGTTGTTAAAACGTCTAAAACACTGAGACACGGAACCATTCAACATCTAGATCACTGAAACACGGAACCATTCAACATCTAGAACACTGAGACACGGAACCATTCAACATCTAGATCACTGAGACAGGTTCCTGAGGTATTAAAAAGGTTCCCTAGTTATTAAAAAAGGTTCCTGAGGTATTAAAAAGGTTCCCTAGTTATTAAAAAGGTTCCTTAGTTATTAAAAAGGTTCCTGAGGTATTAAAAAGGTTCCCTAGTTATTAAAAAGGTTCCTTAGTTATTAAAAAGGTTCCTGAGGTATTAAAAAGGTTCCCTAGTTATTAAAAAGGTTCCCTAGTTATTAAAAAAGGTTCCTGAGTTATTAAAAAAGGTTCCCTAGTTATTAAAAAGGTTCCTGAGTTATTAAAATGTTCCCTAGTTACTAAAAAAGTTGCTTAGTTGTTAAAACGTCTAAAACACTGAGACACGGAACCATTCAACATCTAGATCACTGAGACACGGAACCATTCAACATCTAAAACACTGAGACACAGAACCATTCAACATCTAGATCACTGAGACACGGAACCATTCAACATCTAGATCACTGAGACACGGAACCATTCAACATCTAACACACTGAGACACGGAACCATTCAACATCTAGATCACTGAGACACGGAACCGTTCCACATCTAACACACTGAGACACGGAACCATTCAACATCTAACACACTGAGACACGGAACCATTCAACATCTAGATCACTGAGACACGGAACCATTCAACATCTAGATCACTGAGACACGGAACCATTCAACATCTAGATCACTGAGACACGGAACCATTCAACATCGAGATCACTGAGACACGGAACCATTCAACATCTAACACACTGAGACACGGAACCATTCAACATCTAGATCACTGAGACACGGAACCATTCAACATCTAGAACACACGGAACCATTCAACATCTAGATCACTGAGACACGGAACCATTCAACATCTAGATCACTGATACACGGAACCATTCAACATCTAGATCACTGAGACACGGAACCATTCAACATCTAGATCACTGAGACACGGAACCATTCAACATGTAGATCACTGAGACACGGAACCATTCAACATCTAGAACACTGAGACACGGAACCATTCAACATCTAGATCACTGAGACACGGAACCATTCAACATCTAGATCACTGAGACACGGAACCATTCAACATCTAGAACACTGAGACACGGAACCATTCAACATCTAGAACACTGAGACACGGAACCATTCAACATCTA
Organism: Scomber japonicus; assembly: GCF_027409825.1. Taxonomy (NCBI): domain Eukaryota; kingdom Metazoa; phylum Chordata; class Actinopteri; order Scombriformes; family Scombridae; genus Scomber; species Scomber japonicus. Next base: position 1,069,786 of record NC_070579.1, on the reverse strand, counting down.
GATCACTGAGACAGGTTCCTGAGGTATTAAAAAGGTTCCCTAGTTATTAAAAAAGGTTCCTGAGGTATTAAAAAGGTTCCCTAGTTATTAAAAAGGTTCCTTAGTTATTAAAAAGGTTCCTGAGGTATTAAAAAGGTTCCCTAGTTATTAAAAAGGTTCCTTAGTTATTAAAAAGGTTCCTGAGGTATTAAAAAGGTTCCCTAGTTATTAAAAAGGTTCCCTAGTTATTAAAAAAGGTTCCTGAGTTATTAAAAAAGGTTCCCTAGTTATTAAAAAGGTTCCTGAGTTATTAAAATGTTCCCTAGTTACTAAAAAAGTTGCTTAGTTGTTAAAACGTCTAAAACACTGAGACACGGAACCATTCAACATCTAGATCACTGAGACACGGAACCATTCAACATCTAGATCACTGAGACACGGAACCATTCAACATCTAAAACACTGAGACACAGAACCATTCAACATCTAGATCACTGAGACACGGAACCATTCAACATCTAGATCACTGAGACACGGAACCATTCAACATCTAACACACTGAGACACGGAACCATTCAACATCTAGATCACTGAGACACGGAACCGTTCCACATCTAACACACTGAGACACGGAACCATTCAACATCTAACACACTGAGACACGGAACCATTCAACATCTAGATCACTGAGACACGGAACCATTCAACATCTAGATCACTGAGACACGGAACCATTCAACATCTAGATCACTGAGACACGGAACCATTCAACATCGAGATCACTGAGACACGGAACCATTCAACATCTAACACACTGAGACACGGAACCATTCAACATCTAGATCACTGAGACACGGAACCATTCAACATCTAGAACACACGGAACCATTCAACATCTAGATCACTGAGACACGGAACCATTCAACATCTAGATCACTGATACACGGAACCATTCAACATCTAGATCACTGAGACACGGAACCATTCAACATCTAGATCACTGAGACACGGAACCATTCAACATGTAGATCACTGAGACACGGAACCATTCAACATCTAGATCACTGAGACACGGAACCATTCAACATCTAGATCACTGGAAAACTCAAAAGGTTCTAAAGTTCCTGATCCGACCGAAGACCCACAAGCTAAAAGTAGACCCTGGTTTCTGTGGTCAAACACAGGTGAGGTTCCTAAGTTATTAAAAAGGTTCCTAAGGTATTAAAAAGGTTCTTGAGGTATTAAAAAGGTTCCTGAAGTATTAGAACAGTTCCTGAGTTGCTTGATAGGTTCTTGAGTTACTAAAAAGGTTCTTGAGTTATTAAAAAGGTTCTTGAGTTACTGAAAAGGTTCCTTAGTTATTAAAAAGGTTCCTTAGTTATTAAAAAGGTCCCTGAGGTATTAAAAAGGTTCCTGAGGTATTAAAATGTTCCTGAGGTATTAAAATGGTTCCTTAGTTATTAAAAGGTTCTTGAGTTATTAAAATGGTTCCTAAGTTATTAAAAATGTTCCTGAGGTATTTAAAAGGTTCCTGAGGTATTAGAACGGTTCCTGACCTTTCTTGAGGCAGGGGAACCTGAAGAGTTTGGTATTAGAACGGTTCCTGACCTTTCTTGAGGCAGGGGAACCTAAAGAGTTTGGTATTAGAACGGTTCCTGACCTTTCTTGAGGCAGGGGAACCTGATGAGTTTGGTATTAGAACGGTTCCTGACCTTTCTTGAGGCAGGGGAACCGGAAGAGTTTGACGAGGCCCAGGTCGTCCCCGGTAACCAGCACGGCGCTGCTGTAGTTGGCGTCCACAGAGTTCACGTTGCTGATGGTGGAGTATTTGGGCCAGATGCCGTTCACCTCCGCCCCGACCACGCCGGTCCACGTCATCCAGTGGATCCCCTTCGCCTCCTCTTTAGGAACCAGCTTCCCCGCTGCAGGAGACGGGGGGGGGGGGGGGGTCAAAGGTCAGAGGTCAATGATTTATCCAGATTATCTAAACCAGAGGAGTCAAACTCATTTTCATTCAAGGGCCACATACTGCCTGATTTAATCTCATGTGGGCCGGATCATTAAAAAGATGGAGAAGGAAGAAAGGAAGGAAGGAAGGAAGGAAGAAAGGAAGGACGGACAGACAGATGGAAGGAAGGAAATGGAAGGAAGGAAGTAAGGGAGGACAGAAGGAAAGAAGGGAGGAACGACAGATGGGAGGAAGGAAAAAATGAAGGAAGGACGGAAAGATGGAAGGAAGGAACGAAGAAAGGAAAAAAGGAAGGTAGGGAAGAAAAAAGGAAGGAAGGAAGGAGGGAGGAAGGGAGGAAAGGAAGGAGGGAGGGAAGAAAGAAGGAAGGAAGGAAGGACAGATGAAAGGAACAAAGAGAGGAAAAAAGGAAGGAAGGAAGAAAAAAGGAAGGAAGGAAGGAAGGAAAGGAAGGAGGGAGGGAAGAAAGAAGGAAGGAAGGAAGGACAGATGGAAGGAACGAAGAGAGGAAAAAAGGAAGGTAGGGAAGAAAAAAGGAAGGAAGGGAGGGAGGAAAGGAAGGAGGGAGGGAAGAAAGAAGGAACGAACGAACGAAGAAAGGAAAAAAGGAAGGGAGGGAAGAAAAAAGGAAGGAAGGAAGGAGGGAGGAAGGGAGGAAAGGAAGGAGGGAGGGAAGAAAGAAGGAAGGAAGGAAGGACAGATGAAAGGAACAAAGAGAGGAAAAAAGGAAGGAAGGAAGAAAAAAGGAAGGAAGGAAGGAAGGAAAGGAAGGAGGGAGGGAAGAAAGAAGGAAGGAAGGAAGGACAGATGGAAGGAACGAAGAGAGGAAAAAAGGAAGGTAGGGAAGAAAAAAGGAAGGAAGGGAGGGAGGAAAGGAAGGAGGGAGGGAAGAAAGAAGGAACGAACGAACGAAGAAAGGAAAAAAGGAAGGGAGGGAAGAAAAAAGGAAGGAAGAAAGGAAAAAAGGAAGGGAGGAAGGAGGGAGGAAGGGAGGAAGGAATGAAAGGAGGGAGGAAGGAAGGAAAGGAGGGAGGAAGGAAGGAAAGGAAGGAGGGAGGGAAGAAAGAAGGAAGGAAGGAAGGAACAAAGAGAGGAAAAAAGGAAGGAAGAAAGGAAAAAAGGAAGGGAGGAAGGAGGGAGGAAGGGAGGAAGGAAGGAAAGGAGGGAGGAAGGAAGGAAAGGAAGGAGGGAGGAAGGAAAGGAAGGAAAGGAAGGAGGGAGGGAAGAAAGAAGGAACGAACGAACGAAGAAAGGAAAAAAGGAAGGGAGGAAGGAAGGAAAGGAAGGGAGGGAGGAAGGACAGATGTAAGGAAGGGAAAATAACACAGGAAGGAAAGAGGGCCGGATTGCTCCCCTCAGCGGGTCGGTTCTGGCCCACGGGCCGCATGTTTGACCCCCCTGCTGTAGGACATCGAGCGTTTAGAAGTACCCGGCATCCGGTAGAAGAGCCGCTCGCCGGCGCCGTCGTTGGTCTGCAGGAAGCGGCTGTCCACGGACCAGTCCAGGTGTGTGATGAAGGAGGCGGAGCGGCAGCACTCGCCCACCTTCTTGTAGCGCTGAGCGACGGCGTAGACGTCCACCAGCCCGTCGTTGGATCCCACCGCCAGGAAGGAACCGTCCGGAGAGAACTTCAGCTCGTGGATCACTTCCTTCCTGTCCTTGATGTGCACCACCTCCGTCATGTCCCTGGAGAGCAGAGTCCATTAAAATACTTCAGTTAGACCAAACTCTAAATAACTATCACACAGTATATAAAGATGAAGAGATAGAGAAGGTCAGAGAAATAGTGATTACGGTGAAAATGTCTAAGTGGTGTAACCATAAAAACTTTGTACCAAATAATTCAACTTGCTTAAAAACAGTAAATAGTCAATAAAACACCTTCCTTCCTTCCTACCTTCCTTCCTTCCTTCCTTCCTACCTACCTTCCTTCCTTCCTTCCTTCCTTCCTTCCTACCTAACACCATATCAACTAGTTTGGCATGATTTTACATCCTTCCTTCCTTCCTTCCTTCCTACCTACCTTCCTTCCTTCCTTCCTACCTAACACCATATCAACTAGTTTGGCATGATCTTACATCCTTCCTTCCTTCCTTCCTACCTACCTTCCTTCCTTCCTTCCTACCTAACACCATATCAACTAGTTTGGCATGATCTTACATCCTTCCTTCCTTCCTTCCTTCCTTCCTTCCTTCCTTCCTTCCTTCCTTCCTACCTAACACCATATCAACTAGTTTGGCATGATCTTACATCCTTCCTTCCTGTCCTTGATGTGCACGACCTCCGTCATGTCCCTGGAGAGCAGAGTCTGTCACTGCATGATCCTCAGAGTCAAATGTTTCCCCTCCTTTAAAATACTTCAGTTATATAAAGTATATAAAGATAAGATCAGAGATGTTCAGTTTAAATTTAAAGGGTTAAAATGTGAAAATAAACGTATGAATAACTTCACACATTCTTTTTTTGTGGACCCAGCATCAAATTTCTGCTTTTAATCCATTTAGAGAGAATATATTAGAGGATTATGGTAAACATGTCTAAGTGGTGTAACCATAAAAACTTTGTAAGGAAGGAAGGAAGGGAGGGAGGGAGGGAGGAAGGAAGGAAGGAAGGAAGGAAGGAAGGAAGGGAGGAAGGAAGGAAGGAAGGAGAATATATTAGAGGATTATGGTAAAAATGTCTAAGTGGTGTAACCATAAAAACTTTGTACCAAATAATTCAACGTTGCTTAAAAACAGTAAATAGTCAATAAAACACCTTCCTTCCTTCCTTCCTTCCTTCCTACCTAACACCATATCAACTAGTTAGGCATGATCTTACATCCTTCCTTCCTTCCTTCCTTCCTTCCTTCCTTCCTGCCTTCCTTCCTTCCTACCTTCCTGCCTTCCTTCCTTCCTACCTAACACCATATCAACTAGTTTGGCATGATCTTACATTATAACTTTTATATTAAATAAAGCTAATGGAATACTATTGTTCTAAATATTACATTTCATCTGGTTACCATGGAGACCAGGAAACATTTACATGTTTTAAATGAAGTCATTATTAGTATAAGTCCACTTAAATACACTGTAGCTGATCACATATTTAATATCTATCATTCTTTTGTGGTTACACCATTTGACATTTTGTGGTTACACCATTTGACATGTTCAGGAGCATTCAGTCTTTTGGTATAAAATGGGTCAAATGTCATTTCAAATCTCTCTTATTGATCTTTTTTTAATATATTGATTATATTGAACTGGTCGTAACCTCCATGATGTCTTGCTGCGGAGTTCAGTTTGAATTTATCTAGAAAACCTTCGTCCTCTCTTCCTTCCTTCTAGAAAACCAACAAAAATACTAAATGTACATTTTAACAAACCTGATGCTGCTTTTAAATCTAGTTTAACTGATTTATGGATTCATCATCTTACCAACACTTACTATCTCTGAGCCTTTAACCTTCATGTTCATACTGAATATTAACAGAAGCCTTCAGAATACACACCTGGTGAAGACACACTGGAACCTGAACTTTATGACTAATATATGTGCTTATATATAAATATATATAAATATGTATAAGTATGTAATTCATACCTGACTCGCAGCACGGTGAAGGATCCGTCCTTCATCCCCAGAGCGAGCTGAGAACCGTCGTTGTTGAAGGAAACACTTCGAACTGATTCCTCCATGTTACAGCGAGCCAGCAGGGTGTGATCAGGGAGACTCCACAGCCTGAGACAGGTGAGACAGGTGAGACAGGTGAGACAGACAGGTGAGACAGGTGAGACAGACAGGTGAGACAGACAGGTGAGACAGGAGAGACAGACAGGTGAGACAGGTGAGACAGACAGGTGAGACAGACAGGTGAGACAGGAGAGACAGACAGGAGAGACAGGTGAGACAGGAGAGAGACAGACGGGTGAGACAGACAGGTGAGACAGGTGAGACAGACAGGAGAGACAGGTGAGACAGGAGAGAGACAGACGGGTGAGACAGACAGGTGAGAGACAGACAGGTGAGACAGGTGAGACAGACAGGAGAGACAGGTGAGACAGACAGGAGAGACAGGTGAGACAGACAGGTGAGACAGACAGGAGAGACAGGTGAGACAGGAGAGAGACAGACGGGTGAGACAGACAGGTGAGAGACAGACAGGTGAGACAGGTGAGACAGACAGGAGAGACAGGTGAGACAGACAGGAGAGACAGGTGAGACACACAGGAGAGACAGGTGAGACAGACAGGTGAGACAGGTGAGAGACAGACAGGTGAGACAGACAGGTGAGACAGACAGGAGAGACAGACGAGACAGACAGGTGAGACAGACGAGACAGACAGGTGAGACAGACAGGTGAGACAGACGAGACAGACAGGTGAGACAGACAGGTGAGACAGACAGGAGAGACAGACGAGACAGACAGGTGAGACAGACAGGTGAGACAGACAGGTGAGACAGACGAGACAGACAGGTGAGACAGACAGGTGAGACAGGTGAGACAGACAGGTGAGAGTCAGACAGGTGACACATAGACAGGTGAGAGACAGACAGGTGAGAGACAGACAGGTGAGACAGGAGAGACAGACAGACAAGTGAGAGACAGAGAGGTGAGACAGACAGGTGAGACAGGTGAGACAGACAGGCGACACAGACAGGTGAGAGACAGACAGGTGAGACAGACAGGTGAGAGACAGACAGGTGAGAGACAGACAGGTGAGAGACAGACAGGCGACACAGACAGGTGAGAGACAGACAGGTGAGAGAAAGAGAGGTGAGACAGACAGGTGAGAGACAGGTGAGAGACAGACAGGTGAGAGACAGACAGGTGAGAGACAGACAGGTGAGAGACAGGTGAGAGACAGACAGGTGAGAGACAGACAGGTGAGACAGGTGAGGTGAGAGACAGACAGGTGAGAGACAGTCAGGTGTTCTGACCTGACGGAGCGGTCGTCGCTCCCGGTAACGGCGACCGGTTGTTTGGGGTGCAGGTCGAGCGCCCAGAGCTCGCCCTCGCTGTGACCCTGCATCAGGAGAACCGGTTTGTCCCGGTCCCGGACCATCACCTCAAAGATCTCGCTGTCCTGGGTTCCTGCCAGGATCCGGTCCGCCTTCCAGCACACGCTGCGGATCGACAGGCCTAGAACACAGCAGCTCACAGGTTAAAACATCTAGAACACACGTAGAACACATCTAGAACACACGTAGAACACACCTAGAACACACCTACAACACACGTAGAACACACCTAGAACACCTACAACACACGTAGAACACACCTACAACACACGTAGAACACACCTAGAACACCTACAACACACGTAGAACACACGTAGAACACACCTACAACACACGTAGAACACACCTAGAACACACCTACAACACACGTAGAACACACCTAGAACACACCTACAACACACGTAGAACACACCTACAACACACGTAGAACACACGTAGAACACACCTAGAACACACCTACAACACACGTAGAACACATCTACAACACACATAGAACACATCTAGAACACATCTAGAACACATCTACAACACACCTACAACACACGTAGAACACATCTAGAACACATCTAGAACACATCTACAACACACCTACAACACACGTAGAACACATCTAGAACACACCTACAACACACGTAGAACACATCTAGAACACACCTAGAACACCTACAACACACGTAGAACACATCTAGAACACACGTAGAACACACCTACAACACACATAGAACACATCTAGAACACATCTAGAACACATCTACAACACACCTACAACACACGTAGAACACATCTAGAACACATCTAGAACACATCTACAACACACCTACAACACACGTAGAACACATCTAGAACACACCTACAACACACGTAGAACACATCTAGAACACACCTAGAACACCTACAACACACGTAGAACACATCTAGAACACACGTAGAACACATCTAGAACACACCTAGAACACACCTACAACACACGTAGAACACATCTAGAACACACCTACAACACACGTAGAACACATCTAGAACACACCTAGAACACCTACAACACACGTAGAACACATCTAGAACACACGTAGAACACATCTAGAACACACCTAGAACACACCTACAACACACGTAGAACACATCTAGAACACACCTAGAACACCTACAACACACGTAGAACACATCTAGAACACACGTAGAACACATCTAGAACACACCTAGAACACACCTACAACACACGTAGAACACATCTAGAACACACCTAGAACACACCTACAACACACGTAGAACACATCTAGAACACACCTAGAACACCTACAACACATCCAGAACACATCTAGAACATGCAGGGAACACTTTAAAGTTCTTTTTAGCACTGAGTTGAACCAGCAGTCAAGGTTCTATAGGAACCATCTAGAACATGCAGGGAACACTTTAAGGTTCTTCTTATTATTGAGTGGAACCACTGAGTGGAACCAGCAGCCAGGGTTCTATAGGAACCTCCTGCTGATACTGATCCATTACTCTAACTGACAGTCAGCTGATCGGCTCAGACCTTTGTAGCCCTGCTCCGTCTCTCTCAGGTCGATCTTCGTGATCGGTTTGAAGTCGACGTCCCAAAGTCGGATGCAGCCGTCTCGTCCTCCGGTGGCGAATCCTTCCTCACAGGCGTGCATGCTGAAGATCCCCGCCTGGAACAGGACAGAGGTCACAGGTCAGAGGTCAGAGGTCACAGGTCAGAGGTCACATGACACTTCAGCCTGCTTCAATATGTATGAGTGTATATAAACATGTGTATAGATGATGTAGACCAGGGGGGTCAAACTGGCTGGCCCCTTAAAATAAAGGAAGGAAGGAAGGAAAGATAGAAGGAAGGAAGGAAGGAAGAGAAGACAGGAAAAAAGAAAGAAGGAAAGAAAGAAAGAAAGGAAAGATGGAAGGAAGGAAGGAAAGAAGGAAGGAAGAAAGGGAGGAAGGAAGGAAAGTTGGAAGGAAGAAAGGAAGGAAAGACAGATGGAAGGAAGGAATGAAGAAAGAGAAGACAGAAAAGAAAAACAGAAAGAAAGAAAGAAAGAAAGGAAAGATGGAAGGAAGAAAGGGAGGAAGAGACGACAGGAAGCAAAGTGGGCCGGATTGGACTCTTCGACGGGCCGGTTCTGGCCCGCGGGCCGCATGTTTGACCCCCCTGATGCAGACGTACCCCGTGTGCAGCCTGTACGGTCCTGATCAGCGTGATCCCTCTCCACACGTACACGTCCCCGTTCAGAGCGCCGGAGTACGTCAGCTCGTCTTTGGCGGTGGCGACGCACAGGATGGTCTGCAGGTCGCCCGTCTTCCCGAAGATCCCTCGCTTCGGCGTCAGAGCGTTCCCACACAGAGTCCAGAACTGGAACCAGCACACCACCAGAGATCAGTTATTAACCCTAACCCATCAGCTGGGTTTTATTACTGCTAGCTGCTCTAAGACTCTAAGCCCCGCCCACATCTGCATCTAAGCCCCACCCACACCCACATCTAAGCCCCACCCACATCTGCATCTAAGCCCCGCCCACATCTGCATCTAAGCCCCACCCACATCTGCATATAAGCCCCGCCCACATCTGCCTCACCTTGATGTGTTTGACGCCACAGCTGACCAATCGGCTCGCCTGGAACGAATCCCACGCCACGTCGAAGATCTGCAGGAAAACCAACATCGATCAGTACTGGACCTGGTCCACACTGGACCTGGTCCACACTGGACCTGGTCCACACTGAACCTGGTCCACACTGAACCTGGTCCCTACTGAACCTGGTCCACACTGAACCTGGTCCACACTGAACCTGGTCCACACTGAACCTGGTCCACACTGAACCTGGTCCCTACTGAACCTGGTCCACACTGAACCTGGTCCACACTGAACCTGGTCCATACTGAACCTGGTCCACACTGAACCTGGTCCCTACTGGACCTGGTCCACACTGAACCTGGTCCACACTGAACCTGGTCCACACTGAACCTGGTCCACACTGAACCTGGTCCACACTGAACCTGGTCCCTACTGAACCTGGTCCACACTGAACCTGGTCCACACTGAACCTGGTCCATACTGAACCTGGTCCACACTGAACCTGGTCCACACTGAACCTGGTCCCTACTGAACCTGGTCCCTACTGAACCTGGTCCACACTGAACCTGGTCCACACTGAACCTGGTCCATACTGAACCTGGTCCACACTGAACCTGGTCCCTACTGAACCTGGTCCACACTGAACCTGGTCCACACTGAACCTGGTCCATACTGAACCTGGTCCATACTGAACCTGGTTCATACTGGACCTGGTTCATACTGAACCTGATCCACACTGAACCTGGTCCATACTGAACCTGGTCCACACTGAACCTGGTCCATACTGAACCTGGTCCATACTGAACCTGGTTCATACTGGACCTGGTTCATACTGAACCTGATCCACACTGAACCTGGTCCCTACTGAACCTGGTCCACACTGAACCTGGTCCACACTGAACCTGGTCCATACTGAACCTGGTCCATACTGAACCTGGTTCATACTGGACCTGGTTCATACTGAACCTGATCCACACTGAACCTGGTCCATACTGAACCTGGTTCATACTGAACCTGGTCCACACTGAACCTGGTCCCTACTGAACCTGGTCCACACTGAACCTGGTCCACACTGAACCTGGTCCATACTGAACCTGGTCCACACTGAACCTGGTCCCTACTGAACCTGGTCCATACTGAACCTGGTCCATACTGAACCTGGTTCATACTGGACCTGGTTCATACTGAACCTGGTCCACACTGAACCTGGTCCATACTGAACCTGGTTCATACTGAACCTGGTCCACACTGAACCTGGTCCATACTGAACCTGATCCACACTGAACCTGGTCCACACTGAACCTGGTCCACACTGAACCTGGTCCCTACTGGACCTGGTTCATACTGAACCTGATCCACACTGAACCTGATCCACACTGAACCTGATCAATAACAGTGTTGCCATAGCGACGCTGCGACTGATGAGTCGTACCCTGTCTGAGTGTCCGGTTGCCGTGGCGAGGACTCGTCCTCTCCTCCAATCCCAGACGCAGACGGTGTTCTTGGCGTCCAATCCGACGGAGGCGAGCCGCTGAGAGACAGAGACACAGTTCAGGGTTCACAGCAGGAAGTCATTACAACATTAAAACATTAAAACATTAGACCCTAACCCCAAATCTAACTAAAATAATGATAATTATTTCTCTTGGTTTGTTTTTAAATTCATTATGAAGTATTAAAATGGTTTTAAATGATCTTTTTGGACCCAGCACTTTGAAAGGACTGATGGCACTTCACCTTTTTACTGTCATTATGTTACTTTGTCCAAATCTATCTTCAGGTACAAGTAAAGTTACCTAACCCTTAAACCCCCCCCCCCCCCCCCCCAGGATCACAGAATACAGCAGATATTAATTATTTCTGCACATGCTCAGTAGCGTCGGACTCGGCCCACAGACTTTACGCTGTGATGATGTCACAGATTTATAAATCACTTTTCTACAAATATAAAACCTCCGTGAATCAAAACTTCACAACCTCAGAGTCGTATATCCATATATATATATTAGTTGTTTAATGTTTTTATTGATGCTTGTCTACAGTTTAACGTCTGCTGTAATAAAGTTATAACCTGTTTGTTACCTGTCCGTCTGAGTCGAAGGCGAGGCAGGCCACTCCGTGTGTGTGGACGTCTCTCAGGATGGAAACCGTCTGGATGGCGTACGTGTCCCAGATACAGATGTACGGATCCTTCCCCACCTGACCCGTCGCCACCTGGATCCTATCAGGGTGGATCGCCAGGCTGAGGGGGGGGGCACACAGGGGGGGGCGAGGGACATGTCAGGGTCCTAAATGTACTTCCTGCTCATCTTCTGACGATAAACTGACAACAATCAGAAATATTTATAACTGACAGAAAACTGCATCAAAGCTTCAGAGGAAACACTGACAGCAGCTTCATGATGTCAGCGGTTCCTCTCTGGCGGCTGTCAGCTCCCATCAGGCTGCAGGAGAAACCAACCCCCCCCCCCCCTACACACACACACACACACACACACACTTCCTGTCTCTGATGAGCAGTTAAAGGAGTGAGAAGTTCCTCTCAGCTGTAGAAGAAACTAATGTTTGTGTTTGATCCTCAGAATGAATGAAACCTGCAGGCTGGAACATCTGTGTGTGTGTGTGTGTGTGTGTGTGTGTGTGTGTGTGTGTCACAGCTTCATCTTTTGTTTCCATGGAAACTGACTCCCTTCTCCTGCAGGTGTATTGAAGGCTCAGCCTGTTGGGCGTCACATCAGAGATTTAAACAAAAGTATTTCAGACGGAGGTCAACATATCGATATATCATATATTATATGTTATATATTATATTATATATATTATATTATATTATATTATATTATATTATATTATATATTATATATTTTATCTTCATTGTGATATGAGACTCGTATTGTCTCAGAATTGTAATATCATGATACAGCAGAAGTCTTACAGAAGAGTCTTTTCCTGCTTTTAAAGGCTGATTACAGTCAAATCTTCTAACTGTTGTATTTGCCAAACCAACGTTCAATATGCAATATTACTGTGATATTGATATGGAGGTAATTAGATAAACAACATCATGATTGGGGTTGAGCATAGCTCAGCAGGTAGAGCACCCACTCCATGTGTAGAGGCTACAGTCCGCAGGCGACCCCGGTTCGAATCCCGCACCGAGTGGTCTTATCCTGCATGTCATTCCCCCCTCTCTCTGCCTCCTGTTTCCTGTCTCTCTACTAACCTGTCTATCTCTACTAACCTGTCTATCTCTACTAACCTGTCTGTCTCTACTAACCTGTCTGTCTCTACTAACCTGAACATTAAAGGCAAAAAATATACTGAAATGTTTTCTATCAGCAGATTCGCTGCTTTAAGGATCAGATCAGTGAAGCTGCAGTTTTATTCTTTGCCTTTAACTCAGTAAATAAGCTCCAACATCTCTGAACCATGAGGCTCTCCGATCTGCTGACCAGCTGACTCTAGATGTGCTGAGATGGGGGGGTTAGGGTTGGGGGGGGGGGTGTTTGTCTTTAACTAAGTGTGACAGTTTTGTCCGTTAGTCTTTGTATTTTTGCTGTGTTGCTTTTACATTTTTTGATTGTTCAGCACTTTAGTCGACTGCTGCAGTTTAATGTGATTTATTCCTGCACATGCTCAGACAGCATCACGCTCCGTTGAGAACAAGCTCTGTTTTATACGAGGTCATCCTGTTTATGACGAGGAGAAAACAAATCGTTGGTTATTCCACCGTGAGAACATGGTTTCACCACAGACTGTATAAAAGAAATGGACGTAACATCCGTGACGTCACCCATTGGTTTGTGGACTGCTGCTCGGAAGCCAATAGTTTCTAATCTAGGCAGCGCCATCTTGAAAATTTCAGGTGCATGCTGGGAAAAATAAAAACACAGGGTGGAGCGGGGAGGTTGCTATGGTTACGAGGGCTGGATCTGGAGGACATTGGTCAATCAACCTGTCAATCAGGACGTAGCCACGCCCTAATGCATACCCTGCTTTATCATCACATATAAAATCAGGGAGGCCAAAATGTCCCAAATGAACATCATACTGCATTGAAGAAGGCTTTAAACTAGCGATTGAGACCATAAACACATTTTGAAAACGTTTACTGAGGTTAGAAATCAAGTGAGAAGTTGGTGAATTCTCCATTGACTTGTATAGAGACGGTCGCCCCCTGGTGGCCTTTTGATAGAATGCAGCTCTAAGTTACTTCTCCATTGACTTGTATAGAGACGGTCGCCCCCTGGTGGCCTTTTGGTAGAATGCAGCTCTAAGTTACTTCCTGGTTGGCCTCATTTCAGAGGACCGGAACTCCCCGCCTGAGTTTCATACACATCCTGTTCTAATAACCTGCTGCTGTGTGCGACTCTGAACCCTGACTGATGCAGGTTTACAGTATAATACTGAGATAGAAATCAGCTGATCATTTACCAGTTTATCTCACACTGTTGGAAACTGGTCAGTAAGTATTTGGCTCAGTGGAGCGTCAGCCTTCATGCAAAGGTCACATTTAAAATAAAAAGTGAAACAATCAAAACAGCAAAGGAGCTGCTAACAATAACAGAATCGACTCTCACTGATCAGTAAACTCTTCACAAAAGGATTCAGTGAAAAATGTCTGATTTGTTTGTGCAGTGATGTTCAAGGTAGAATATGAACAGTGTTTAAAGGGTTAACAGTATTACATGTTTCTTTTCCAGCTGAGATCATGATGCAGTAAGATCATGTGATGCTGAGTTTTCTTCACTTTCAGGTTACTGCAGAGGCATAAAATGATGATTTGGCATTTAGAATAACATTGAGACGTTTATTATAGTCAGGGGAAGACTCAGGTGTTTGACGCGTTGATCAGAAGCAGAGAACATAGTTTCCAATCTGTGTTCTTATTTCAGCCGAGTACAGAAATATTAAACCAGAGCGTGAGCCGCATAAAAATGAGTCGACTCATCGGCTGCAGGAGCCGACGGCACAAACAGGAAGTCAAGAGGTCACTGCGGAGTCATCAGTGAGTCCAGGGCTGCTGTAGAGTTTAACAGTCTTTAACAACGACAGAGAATCTGATCAGACTAGGATACTGACTCTGAGCAGGATATGACATCACAACTGGTCTGAAGCCAATCATGGTCCAGTATTCACTTTAACAGATTCAGGGTTTCTGGAGTTTAACGTGAAGGAGGAGACGATGGTTTTAATATCGGAACATTACATTCATTCAGTAACCATGACGACGTGTTTGGTTTCTATCTTCATAACTGACATAAACAGGAACAGAACAATGAAACTAAACCCCGCCCCTTCTTACCTGATGATGTCATCATTGTGACCCAGGTAGAACTTCTGGGTGTGTTCGCGGGTGTTGTAGACGACGCCCACTCCAGCCACGAAGTACACCACCTCTTTCCCAGCCGTGTAGTACAGGTTGTTGCGACACTGGTGGCCTCTGTATCCGTGGATCCACTCCAGTCTCAGCTGGCAGCGCGGAGCCGTTTTATCCGACATGACGGTAAAACTCCACGAACAAAGAAAAACAAACGTCTGCTACGAAAACATAGAAACAGTCCCAACAGAGTCGTCACAGTCTGTTACTGATCCTGCAGGAAGCTGTAGTCCATGTGACACATCCAACTACACTTCCCATAACTCCAACCTGCAGTTTAGCTAGCTGATGTTAGCCATTCAAACTAATGACAAAAGTTTTCACTTTTACTTTTTCAGTTAAAATACTAAACAAGACGCAATAAGGCTGAAGTTTATACATACATATGTATGTATGTATATGTATTTGTACAATGTATAATTATCAGTGCCACAGGATTAGTTTGTGCTACAAAACTTTTATTCACCAGTTTTACGTCTTATAACGTTTATTTCTACAGGTTTGACCTGTAAAGACGACGGTGAGCGTTCAGAGAATCTGTGGCTACTAAAATGAATAAATCCTAGTTTATGTTCAGTGTGAACAGCGCTGAACTAAAATATATCAAATATTTAAGACTCCAAGGATCCAAACAAAGTTGTCGCCCTTTTACAAAAAAGAAAGGACACAACCTTTAATTGTTGCACAGTGTTCAGATGATTAAAGAAACTAAATATTAAAGGTTCCAGCTGAACAGCTGATTTAAACAAACCTCATTGAAAGAAACTAAACTGTCCTAAAAAGACACAGAGGATGTTTGCACTGATGAATGCAAGAAGTTATTTATCACTTTATAAAAACAGAAGGACTGAACCTGAACCTGATTCAGATGAACCTGCAGGTTCCTTTAACCTCTAAAATATTAATTAGTCTCTGAAGTTAGACTCACTGATTTATAAACTTCTCACAATAACCAACAACATATGTTTTGGTTGTTTTCAGAATGTTTTCAGGGTTAGGTTTGGATCAGAGCTTCAGATGAAATGTATGTTTGTAAATGGCATCAAAGGTAATTCCACAAACGGAGGTTGAAATGACAGAAATCCCCCCTCCCCCTCCCCTGACTCCTGCTGCCGTCTGTTTGCTGTTTCAATGAAAATCTGGAGATTATAGTCCCGGTTTATTCCCGTTAGTCCGCTTCCAGACCCGGAAAGAACCGACCATCCATACAGTCCAAATCCACAAAGAACCCTGCAGAGAACCGGTCTCCACACCGTCCAAACCGGCAGAGAACCGACCTCTGCACGGTCCAAACCGGAAGATAACCGGTGTCCACACCGAACCGGCAGAGAACCGACCTCCACACGGTCCAAACCCTGCAGAGAACCGACCTCCACACGGTCCAAACCCTGCAGAGAACCGATCTCCACACGGACCAAACCCTGCAGCCAACAGACTTCGGCAGCGTCCACACCGACTGCTGCTGCTCCTGCAGGCCGGCGGGGAGACGCTCCCACCCGGCAGAGACCCGCAGCAGCTCCGCGGCGCACAAACAGTCCGGACAACCAGAACGGGGATGAAGGAAGATCTGGATTAACGGAATCCCGGAGATCACCGTCAGTGTCACTTTACACAGATTACACACTGCCACATCCTGTTCATACTTCCAAAATAAAATACTGACTGTCACAGATTTTTATTTATTTGATTTGATTTTTTCGGTGTTAATTGTGTTTTATTTTACAAGCACATAAATAGAAATAAACAGATTGTTAAATAAAACTCAATGCAGGAAATATGAAAAATAAATGTCGGTTTTGTGTAAAAACATCAAACTGTTCTGATCGTAGACCCTTTATATGGGAGCTCAAGCACCCCTAAAAATAAATAAATTATTATCGTATTATGTAACATTGTGAGCCTGTCTGTTAGAGATGAGACAAACATTCATGCTGCAGGTTCAAATGGTTTTAATTTAACAGCTTTAATGTACTTTGGATAGTTCTGTCATTAATATCTCAGAGTCCTCTCTGTAGAAATCTGTCATTGTTTATTCTGAACCAGTATTATTAAACACTGTAGTGGACCACTCTACTGTGTATTAATATTTCTTGTTGTAATTTATCCATTGAAATGAGTCATTTAGCAGGTGTGAACATTTGCAGGGCGTTTTAATTCTCATTAGGAGTCTCTAGAGGTCTGATCTGCTGCAAACACTGTGAAGAAGACAAATAAAGAAACGTTTGTACTTTGTTCTTTTATTTCAGATGTGTTACCTTTTCTTATTCCTGGATCATGCTTACTTCAGCGTTCCTCTGAGAACCCAACTGTTGAGGCGCCTGTGTGCTTTTATTTTGTATTTCCGGTGTTTTTCGCGCGAACCAGCGTCAGCTTCGCGCATCTCTCTGCACGGCAGGTCAGGTGCGGTCAGCGCATCACTCTGCGCTGAGGAGCCCGCAGTGCATGATGGGGTTTGTAGTGTTGGAGCAGATAACAATAACCTGAGGTAAAATAACATCAATTACAATAAATGAATGAATGAATGAGAGTAAAGTGGGACTCACATCAGTTCTTCTACACTGAACAATTAAAGCTGAAGTTGTGTTTATGATATTTTCATACATATGAAAACATGCATGATGACAACATGAGGTCAGTCAATTATTGTAATTTCCAATTTAAGTAAATGTGGTTTGAAATGTAGGACACTCATATTGTTCTTACATTGGTGAAATATGCATTTAAGCACAAATATCAAACTCATATTTTTGATTTAACAAAAGATTTTCTCAAAAATGCAGGAATAATGAAATTACAAACAAAGGAAAATAATGATTCATAAACAAAAAATATATATTATATTGTATACTTATATAGTATAGTATATAGTATATAGTATATATATATACTTTTTATATATATACAAAATATTTCAGTGCTAGTTTTAAAGTTCTATAAAAAGAAAATACTGTACTTACATTTATAAACCTTTAAAAAAAATACATATACGACATTCAGTATATTTTAATCACACTTTACTATAATAACTCTCTGCTGCCAGTCAGCTGTTTTTAATCAATAAATAAAAACTGATCTGATTTTAAGGACTTATTAAATATGGATAAATATATGGATCCTGATCTTTAAACACAACAAGCTCCACTCTGAGATCAGACTTCCTGGTTCCTTCCCTTCAGATCTATAGATTGAAGATGAGTCAGCTGTCAGTCTGCATTCAGCAGGATCACATGATCAGATCAAAGTTCAAACTTATTAAACTTAACAGATGTATTTATTACTGAATCACATGTTTTTGGAGTCAGTTCAAACCTGTTTCAGCTTCAGCTCAGTCAGTCGTTGCCTCTGAGAGCTGAAATGGCGCAGAGAGATCAGCTGGACCGAGACTCAATCAGCTGTGTGATCTGTCTGGATCTACTGAAGGATCCGGTGACTACTTCCTGTGGACACAGCTACTGTATGAGCTGTATTAAATCACACTGGGATGAAGAGGATCAGAGGAAGATCTACAGCTGCCCTCAGTGCAGAGAGGCCTTCACACCGAGGCCTGTCCTGAAGAAAAACACCATGTTAGCATCTTTAGTGGAGCAGCTGAAGAAGACTGGACTCCAAGCTGCTCCTGCTGATCACTGCTATGCTGGACCTGAAGATGTGGCCTGTGATGTCTGCACTGGGAGGAAGCTGAAAGCCTTCAAGTCCTGTCTGGTGTGTCTGGTCTCTTACTGTGAGAATCACCTCCAGTCTCACTTTGAATCAACCAAGTTAAAGAAACACAAGCTGGTGGAGCCCTCGGAGAAGCTCGAGGAGAACATCTGCTCTCGTCATGATGAGGTGATGAAGATATTCTGCCGTACAGATAAGAAGTGTATCTGTTATCTGTGCACTATGGAGGATCATAAAGGCCACGACACAGTCCCAGCTGCAGCAGAAAGGACTGAGAGGCAGAGAGAGCTTGAGGTGAGTCGACTAAACATCCAGCAGAGAATCCAGGACAGAGAGAAAGATGTGAAGCTGCTTCAACAGGAGGTGGAGGCCGTCAGTCACTCTGCTGATAAAGCAGTGGAGGACAGTGAGAAGATCTTCACTCAGCTGATCCGTCTCCTCCAGAAAAGAAGCTCTGATGTGAAGCAGCAGATCAGATCCCAGCAGGAAACTGAAGTGAGTGGAATCAAAGAGCTTCAGGAGAAGCTGCAGCAGGAGATCACTGAGCTGAAGAGGAAAGACGCTGAACTGAAGCAGCTCTCACACACAGAGGATCACAACCAGTTTCTACACAACTACCCCTCAGTGTCACAACTCAGTGAACCTACAGACTCATCCAGCATCAATATCCGTCCTCTCAGATACTTTGAGGATGTGACAGCAGCTGTGTCAGAGCTCAGAGATCTACTACAGGACATCCTGAGGGACAAACGGACAAACATCTCACTGGCAGAGGCTGAAGTGGATGTTTTACTGTCAGAACCAGAACCAGAACCCAAGACCAGAGCTGAGTTCTTAAGATATTCACGTGAAATCACTCTGGATCCAAACACAGCAAACACAGAACTGTTATTATCTGAGGGGAACAGAAAAGTTAAATGGACGAGTAAACATCAGTCTTATTCTAGTCACACAGACAGATTCACTGGATGTTATCAGGTCCTGAGCAGAGAGAGTCTGACTGGACGTTGTTACTGGGAGGTGGAGCGGAGAGGAAGAGTCGGTGTAGCAGTCGCATACGAGAATATCAGCAGAGGAGGAAACTGGAGAGAATCTGGATTTGGATATAATGATGAATCTTGGGCTTTATACTGTGACTCTGACTGGTGTAACTTTTGGTTCAACAACATCTTTACTCCCGTCTCAGGTCCTGGTTCCTCCAGAGTCGGAGTGTACCTGGATCACAGAGCAGGTATTCTGTCCTTCTACAGCGTCTCTGAAACCATGACTCTCCTCCACAGAGTCCAGACCACATTCACTCAGAAACTCTATGCTGGACTTCATCTTTATTTTGAAGGAGTTACAGCTGAGTTGTGTAAATGTAATTAGGGCCCGAGCAACATGCATGGGTTAGGGTTAGGGTTAGGGTTGGGGTGGTGAGGGCCCGTTCATCGCTGCTTGCAGCTTTAATTCTTCATGTTTTTTAGTCTCCATGTTTCTGAGCTGCTCAGAGATCAGCTGACATGCTAATAACGATATTCAACACTTTATTAACTTTATGTATGTGTCGTTTATATTATCAGTTTCTTTAAATGTGACTTTTTCCTGTGTGTTTTTATCCATGGAGGCTCTCACTGCTCATCACCATGTTTTTAACCTTCACTGACATTTCTTCAGATGGAAATATGAACTTCTCTTTGTTCTAAATGTTAGTTTCATGTTTGTATTGATGTATTTGTGTCTGTTGTTTCTTAAACAGAGAAAACAGCAGAACTTCCTTCATCGCAGATATTTTGTTCTCATCACTTTGTAAATTCATAAAGAAATGTTCAATCAAACTGTAATGATCATGATAATAATCATTAATGATGTTCTTGTACATAGCTGACATTCTGGGTTACACTAACTGACATTCTGGGTTACACTAATGACATTCTGGGTTAAACTGACTGTGTGGATGAAGTCAATCTGAACATGAAATCATTGATCACACTTTACTGATTGGATGTGTCAACAATCTGTAGCTTCAATAATCAATAAAGATGATTTTTATCAAAGTGTTTTCTTCTCATTAAAGCTTCTGGAGAGTTTATTAGTTTTCCTCCTGAAACAAAGTTCAGAGTTCATGTTCAGCTTCCTGCTCTGAACTCTTTTATCACTTGTTGCTTTCAGCTGATCAAAGTTTGATGATTCAAGACAGGAAGAATTCATCTGATCAAACAGGAAACAGCAGATAAACTTGATGAAGCTGTCGGTTCAAACTAACAGAAACAGTTCAGACTCATTTAGTCTCATTATTACAGACTTGAGTCCAGTAAACTCTTTAGACCTCAACCACAACGATCCACCACTGAGGAACCACAATGACCCACCAACGAGGAACCACAATGATCCACCAACGAAGAACCACAATGATCCACCGACAAGGAACCACAACGAGGAACCACAACGATCCACCAACGAGGAACCACAACGATCCACCAACGAGGAACCACAACGATCCACCAGTGAGGAACCACAACGATCCACCAACGAGGAACCACAACGATCCACCAGTGAGGAACCACAACGATCCACCAACGAGGAACCACAACGATCCACCAGTGAGGAACCACAACGATCCACCAACGAGGAACCACAACGATCCACCGAGGAACCGGACTGGCCCCCAAGTGTGTTTGTCCTCTCCAGTAACTCGTAATTAACCTTCCTAACTCTGATTAATGATGATAAGTTAATATATATATTTTTTTTGCCTTAATGTATAAGTTAGTAGAGAGAGACAGGAAACTGGAGGCAGAGAGCATGCAGGAAAGGACCACTCGGTGCAGGATTTGAACCGGGGTCGCCTGCAGCGAGGACTATAGCCTCAACACATGGGGCGGGTGCTCTACCCCCAGTAAGGGAAGCTTTAATAAAAAAAAACAACTAAGGTGCTTAAATATTTTAGGGCCCTGGTCAGTGAGAGTGGTTTTAATCCAACAGGAAGGAAACAAACAAACAAACAAACAAACAACAAGCATCCAGTAAAGTTTAAAAGCCTTTAATGACATCGCACATATTTGACAGAGAGAGCTTTAAAGTCTACAGGTGCAGTTTCATACATGAGAAAAGCCTTTATGGTCTAACTTCTGTTTAAATATTTGGCCTTAAACGGCCTGCAAAGGATTTTCTTCTTCTTCATTCCTATAGATGTAGTTCTGATTGTGCAGTAAGATGGCGTTAACTTCCATACATGTTCAGTACAATAGATATACAGTGACGAAGAGCAACACGAGTATCAAAGAGCAGAAAATCAGAGCGCAGCGCGGTGCGGAGAGCCGACGACAAGCAAGCAACCTTCATTAGTCCAGAGCTGACGTACGTTTACCATTTAACATCGACGCTGTGTTTATTATACATACTGATCTTTTCTTATTGATCATCTGAAGGCGATCGGAATCTGATCAGAACCAAACCAAAACCGAGAAAATAAAAAAAAAAAAAAAAAGAAGAAGAAGAAGACGGGAGGGGTTGTAGTTAGTGAGTTTTTCAGGCTGCACTCTGACGAAGCATGCAAAGTGGACATTTACATCACACACCTCCTCGAAGGTGATTGGCTTAGAGGGGGGGCGGAGGGGGGGGGGGGGGGGGGGGGCGATGGTTGCTAAGCAGCAGAAGACGAGAAAACGAAAAAGTAAAAAATAATAATAAAAAAACAAAAAAATGCACTATTGGTCCAATTTCTCAACGGCAGAGGAAGAATGTAGGTTGTCTCTTTTTAAGACACCCTCACAAAATTGAGGAAACCTTCAATAACTCAGACCTGTCTTCTCAAAAGTCACGAAGTAACAAAAACTTTAACAAAAATAAAAAATAAAAAAGAAAAGGAGGTTAAGTGTGTGGTGTGGTCCCTGCTGAGACGCTTCAGACGATGAACCGCCGTCACGTCACAACGGTCGTCACGGAAACGGTCACGTTCGCTCGACGCCACACGAAGAAAATCAAACCGAATATAAAAAACAAGAAAAAACAAATAAACACAAAAATAACCCGACGTCGCACTTTGGTGAAACTTTTACTGATGTCAGCCGTCAACGCCGTCATTGGCTGCTCAGCTGTGATGTCAGCAGTGATGTCATCAGTGATGTCACAGCCACGTTTTTCTGTTTAGCGAGATCGTTCATTTTGTACGTGGATCGTTTAAAAACACGTAACGACAGATTATCGGATCTGTTCAGAATCTCTTTGAAAGGTTTTTAGATCAGAGGCAGTTTGTCGGAGCGGGAAACGTCGGAGTTAACGGCTGTTATTAAAGTTACGCGAGACTTTACGAACTTCCGATCCGAGCGAGGTTAGCGACTCGGAGAAGTTCGTAAAGCCGAACGCAGAGATCGGAGCGCTCTGACGCAGGTTCCAGTTGTGAGTTAGCAGGAAACGAAGAATTAAACGTAACGAAGCGAGAAGCGTCAGAACGCGTTGGATTCTGCGCGTCGGTTTCACCAAAGCGCGCGGAGACGTTTCTACTGCTTCTTCTTGCTGAACAGGCTGAAGCGCTTCTCCTTGTCCTTCTCTTTGTCCTTCTCTCTCTTGCCGGGGCTGGACTCGGCCGGCAGCGTCTGGGCGCGGCCCGACGCCGGCGTCCCCGGGTTGCTGCTCTGCACGTCGGCGGCGCCGGCGTTCAGGATGGCCTGGATCCAGGTGCTCATCTCCTCCTGCAGGGGGCGACACACGTCAGACTGATGCACACTCAACTACAGCTACGGCTACGGGAGCCCGGAGAGGCCAAACGGGGCTGGTTGATGTTTTGATTCTTAACAAAACTATAAATAACTGATTATTCTAATATTTTAACCCTTGTGTCGTCCTCCTGGATCAAATTGACTCTGTCTGTTCCTTCCTTCCTTCCCTCTTACCTTCCTTCCTCCCTTCCTTCTTTTCTTTCCTCCCTTCCTTCCTCCCTCCTTTCCTTCCTTCCTTCCTCCCTTCCATCCTTCCTTCCTCCTTTCCTTCTTTCTTCCTCCCTTCCATTCTTCCTTCCTTCTTCCTCATTTCCTCCCTTCCTTCCTCCCTTCCATCCATTCTTCCTTCCTTCCTTCCTTCCTTCCTTGACTCGAGGACAACAGGAGGGTTAATGGACATCATGTAGTTATTCATCAGTAACCATGGAGACAACAAACATCTCAACTCAAGGTCCACTTACTGGCTGTTAACCTGAGCTTTCAACCACAGTCTTTATCTACAGTTACTTTGATGATAACTCAGCCGTCTCCATAGCAACGGAGAAATCTCATAATGAGGCTGGTAAGTACATTTTATTTTTTTATATTTTATAACCAAATAATTCAGAATTTGTAATTAAAACAAAAAAAACCCAGCAAAAATATTGATCATGAAAACTAAATGTAAAAAATACAATAAAAACTACGAGTGAGATTATAAAACACTAAATTAATATAAAATAAAATAAATGAATAAATCTAAAATAAACCACTACACACACACACTTATAGTTGAGAGAAAGAAAAAGAGTCAGACTCACTTCATCTTTGGCTTGGAACAGATATTCATTTCCATCAGTGAGTCTGAAACAGAAGCACAGTGCACACCCGTTACCATGGTTACCGTAAGACATACCCGTCACCGTGGTTACCAGAAGATAAGATAAGATAAGATAAACAACAATAAATATATATGTGTACACATAAATCAGGTTTTCATCAGTCTGTAGTTCTTTTGATGGGAGTTGTAGTTTTTTTGGTTTCATGTTAAAATCAGCAGCTCTGACAGGAAGTGATGTCATGACCTCTGCTCTCTGCACGCTCTGCTTGCGGCATCATTTCTGCACCAGTCGGCAGATTTAACGGCTGATTATCTTTTACTGAAACTGTTCATATTCACAAAATAAAAGTCTCAGAGTCTCAGCTGTCCCTTCAAAATAAAATCAAGTTTCAACAAATATAATATATATATATATATATATATATACAGTCAAGCCCGAAATTATTCATACCCCTTTTGGACATGCCACTTTTTGTTCAAATGTAAATTAAAGCTGACTGAAATATTTTTTTTACCACAATGATGCCTTTTGTACATCGTCTTTTTATCTTCTTGGAGACGCCTGTGTCACTTCCGGTCAAAAAACAACTTGCTGGTTGAATAAAAGTAACTTTAAGTCAAAATTTGCCAGAGGTATGAATCATTTTGGGCTTGACTGTATATATATATATATATATAATTTATTTAAATGTTGTTATATCTGAAAAAAAAGTTATTCAAAAATCAGCATTAAAACATATAAATGTTCTCCTGGACCATAAAATAATGATTGTGAATCTCTTTTAATCACTTCTGATTGAAGTTTAATATGTGAATGATTTAAATATGATCACAGTGGTCCAGGGTTAGGGTTAGGGTTAGAGGTCCAGGTCCGGGGTTAGGGGTTAACATCCATCGGGCCGGACCGGACCTCTCTGAGGGCCCATTCTGGCCCGCGGGCCGTATGTTTGACTGTAAGGGTTAGGGTTAGGTTACCTGGTTGACTGGTTGACTGGTTGACTGGTTAACTGGGTAACTGGTTAACTGTTTAACTGGTTAACTGGTTAACTGGTTAACTGGGTAACTGGTTACCTGGTTACCTGGGTAACTGGTTAACTGGGTAACTGGGTAACTGGTTAACTGGGTAACTGGGTAACTGGGTAACTGGTTACCTGGTTACCTGGTTACCTGGTTAACTGGTTAACTGGTTACCTGGTTACCTGGGTAACTGGGTAACTGGGTAACTGGTTAACTGGGTAACTGGTTAACTGGGTAACTGGGTAACTGGGTAACTGGTTAACTGGGTAACTGGGTAACTGGTTAACTGGTTAACTGGTTAACTGGTTACCTGGTTACCTGGTTAACTGGTTAACTGGTTAACTGGTTACCTGGGTAACTGGGTAACTGGGTAACTGGGTAACTGGGTAACTGGTTAACTGGGTAACTGGGTAACTGGGTAACTGGGTAACTGGTTAATTGGGTAACTGGGTAACTGGTTATCCGGTTACCTGGGTAACCAATCAGCTGACTGTTACCTGAGTTTGAAGACGTGTTTCTTCTTCTTGTAGTCGGAGGCGACGTCGCAGGCGGCGTCCTTCAGGCTGACAGGAAGCTCGGCGTGGTACGGGACGCCCTGCGCCGCCGCCTTGCTGTCCTTATAGAAACACAGATCCTGACCAATCACCACGCAGAACACGTTGTGCCACGACCTGCAGGAGAAACGTTAAAATCTGAATTATAATGTGATGCAGCTACAGCGCCACCTAGAGGAGGGCTGATGCTACTACAGCGCCACCTAGAGGAGGGCTGATGCTACTACAGCGCCACCTAGAGGAGGGCTGATGCTACTACAGCGCCACCTAGAGGAGGGCTGATGCTACTACAGCGCCACCTAGAGGAGGGCTGATGCTACTACAGCGCCACCTAGAGGAGGGCTGATGCTACTGCAGCGCCACCTAGAGGAGGGCTGATGCTACTGCAGCGCCACCTAGAGGAGGGCTGATGCTACTACAGCGCCACCTAGAGGAGGGCTGATGCTACTACAGCGCCACCTAGAGGAGGGCTGATGCTACTACAGCGCCACCTAGAGGAGGGCTGATGCTACTACAGCGCCACCTAGAGGAGGGCTGTTAGGCTCCTGTTATTATCATTTAAACTCATTACATGTACATGTCTCTCCTTCCTTTCTTCCTCCTTCCCTTCCTTCATTCCTTCCCTCCTTACTCCTTTCCTTCCTTCATTCCTTCCTCCAGCCCCAATGAAAACCCTAATATAACTGGCCCATAGCTGAACCCTTGTCTGTTTGGGTCAGTGAAGCAGCAGCGGAGTGAGACTTCCTGTGAGGATCTTTGGATCTTTGGATCTTTGGATCTTTGAGGAGGATCTTTGGATCTTTGGATCTTTGTATCTTTGCGGCTCACCTGTTGGACGCCTTCTTGTTCTGCCCCTCCCACTCGTGTTTGCGGTGCAGGAGTCCTTCCAGCTGGGAGCCAGAGTCCTGGTTCTTGGAGGGCAGCGTGCTGGACTGGCTGGTCTTACTCTTCCTGCCGGAGGTCGGCGACGGGGTCGGACTCGGCTCCTTGGAGCTTCTCTCCACCAAACCGTTCACCAGCTCCACGCCGTCAACGCCGTCCTGGACGACAGGAAGTTAGAGAGTTAGAGACTCACACAGAGAACAACATTAAATACTAGAACATACACAACAGTCAGGAGACCAGATGAGCAGTAAAGGGTTAGGGTTACATATGTGCATTATGGGGGGGGGGGTTTAATTGTATGTTTTAAGTTTCTCAAATTACATGTTTTTCTGTTTTATGTAAAGCACATTGAATTGCCATTGTGTATGAAATGCGCTATATAAATAAAACTGCCTTGCCTTGCCTTGCCTTAAAGGCTTCTGTTAATATTCAGTATGAACATGAATAAAGGCTCAGAGATAATAAATGTTGGTAAGATGATGAATCCATAAATCAGTTAAACTAGTTTTAAAAGCAGCATCAGGTTTGTTAAAATGTCCTCGAGTCAAGGAAGGAAGGAAGGAAGGACGGAAGGAAGGAAGGAAGGAAAGAAAGAAGGGAGGAAGGAAGGAAGGGAGGAAGAAGGAAGGAAAGGAGGGAGGAAGGGAGGGAGGAAAGGAAAGGAGGAAGGGAGGACCGAGGAAAGAAGGAAGGAAGGAAGGAAGGAAGGAAGGAAGGAAGGTAGGTAGGAGCGAGCGAGGGAGGGAGAAAGGAAAAGAGGAAGGGAGGAAGGAAAGAAAGAAGGACAGAGGAAAGAAGGTAGGGGGAGGAAAGGAAGGAAGGGAGGACAGAAGGAAGGAAGGAAGGAAGGAAGCAAGGCAGGAAGGGAGAGAGGATGACAGGAAGGTTCTAGATAAATTGAGACTGAACTCAGCGGCAGCAAGACATCATGGAGGTTACGCCCAGTTCAATATAATCAATATATTAAAAAAAGATCAATAAGAGAGATTTGAAATGACATTTAACCCATTTTATACCAAAAGACTGAATGCTCCTGGACATGTCAAATGGTGTAACCACAAAATGTCAAATGGTGTAACCACAAAATGTCAAATGGTGTAACCACAAAAGAATGATAGATATTAAATATGTGATCAGCTACAGTGTGTTTAAGTGGACTTATACTAATAATGACTTCATTCTATCTTCCTTCCTTCCTTCTTTCTTTTTGTCCTTCCTCCCTTCCTTCCTTCCTTACCTTCTTCCTTCCTTCCTCACCTTCCTTCCTCTCTCCCTTCCTTCCTTCCTCTCTCCCTTCCTTCCTTCCTCCCTTCCTTCCTTCCTCTCTTCCTTCCTTCCTTCCTCATCTACCTTCCTTCCTTCCTTACCTTCTTTCTTCCTTCCTTCCTTCCTTCCTTCCTTCCTCTCTCCCTTCCTTCCTCCCTCACCTTCCTCCCTTCCTCTCTCCCTTCCTTCCTTCCTTCCCTTCTTCTTTCCTCTCTCCCTTTCCTTCCTTACTTTCTTCTTTCCTCTCTCCCTTCCTTCCTTCCTCTCTTCCTTCATTTAAAACATGTAAATGTTTCCTGGTCTCCATGGTAACCAGATGAAATGTAATATTTAGAACAATAGTATTCCATTAGCTTTATAGTAGTAATAAATAGTACTGACCCGAGGAGAGTCCTGATCCGATGGGAGTCCGTTCTGGTTGATGACTCCGCTGCAGAAACACAAACATGATGAATGAATAAAGTGAAACAGCTGCAGTTCCTCCTCCGTCCACCAGGTGCTGCTGAAGAGTCCTCATTCATTCATTAGTGTTAGTGGTAGTAGTAGTGTAATATGGATCAGTGTTTCAGTTTAGTCTCAGTAAGAAACTAAATATTGGACTTTTCTTCTTATTAACCCTTTACGTTCTGTCCTTTGTTTAAAACTAGAACCTTTGTTTAAGACTAGAACCTTTATTTAAAACTAGAACCTTTGTTTAAGACTAGAACCTTTGTTTAAAACTAGAACCTTTGTTTAAAACTAGAACCTTTGTTTAAAACTAGAACCTTTGTTTCAGACTAGAACCTTTGTTTCAGACTAGAACCTTTGTTTCAGACTAGAACCTTTGTTTAAAACTAGAACCTTTGTTTAAAACTAGAACCTTTGTTTCAGACTAGAACCTTTATTTAAAACTAGAACCTTTGTTTAAGACTAGAACCTTTGTTTAAGACTAGAACCTTTGTTTCAGACTAGAACCTTTGTTTCAGACTAGAACCTTTGTTTAAAACTAGAACCTTTGTTTCAGACTAGAACCTTTATTTAAAACTAGAACCTTTGTTTAAAACTAGAACCTTTGTTTCAGACTAGAACCTTTGTTTGAGACTAGAACCTTTGTTTCATCTGAGACCCACAGTCCAGAAGATTAGAAATAAAATGGATCATATTTTTACATTTTTGTGCAACTGATACACATTTTATATGTGCAGATGTACAAATTTGACCTGTGTTTATTAAACTAAATCAAAGTTCAGCATTTAAACATGTTCTTATGTTCTTCATGTTCTATAAAATGTTCTCCTGGAACATCAAACAGTGATTATAAAGGATCAGATTAATGACTGATGGAGAGTCAGAGTATGAGCAGCATGTAAAGGGTTAATGATGTCTCTCTCTGACTCTCAGCAGATGTTTCCGGAGCTTTCACCTCTGCAGCGGTTCTTCCTCCTGTTCAATCACAGCCGGCTCTGGAGTCGGTGGCTTCCTCATCCGCTCCTCTTCCTCCTGCTGCCTCCTCACCTCCAGAAGCTCCAGCTGGGGAAGGAGCACAGGGACGAAGGTTACTCATCATCATCACCATCACCATCACCATCATCACCACCATCATCACCATCATCACCACCACCATCATCATCACCACTCTGACACGAGGGTGTGAGTGTCCCTCCCGGCTCACCGTAGTCAGCCTCTCCAGGGCGGAGAAGCGCTCCTCCCAGGTGGCGGCAGACTTCTCGAAGGCTTCGTGGCGTTTGATGAGCTTCTCCACCTCGTCGACGCTCTGCCCCATCTCCCTGCTGGACAGGTATGGCTCCTGACCCAGCAGCCAGGCCTCGGCCACGCCCGCGTCCCGGGAGAACTGGTGCACCTCCAGGACTGTGGGGGGGCGGGGGGGGTAGAGAGAGAGAGAGAGAGACAGAGACAGAGAGAGAGAGAGAGAGAGAGAGAGAGAGAGAGAGACAGACAGAGAGAGACAGAGAGAGAGAGAGAGAGAGAGACAGAGAGAGAGAGAGAGAGAGAGAGACAGAGAGAGACAGAGAGAGAGAGAGAGAGACAGAGACAGAGAGAGAGAGAGAGAGAGAGAGACAGAGAGAGACAGAGAGAGAGAGAGAGAGACAGAGACAGAGAGAGAGAGAGAGAGAGAGGGAGAGACAGAGAGAGAGAGAGACAGAGAGAGAGAGAGAGACAGAGAGACAGAGAGAGAGAGAGAGAGAGAGAGAGAGAGAGAGAGAGAGAGAGACAGAGAGACAGACAGAGAGAGAGAGAGAGAGAGAGAGAGAGAGAGAGAGAGTGGGGGGGGGGCAGAGAGAGAGAGAGAGGGGGGGGGGGGTCAGTAACAGTCATACAGCTTTAAGGCCCAGTATCATCTCATCCTTCAGCTGTATTAATAAGCAGATGATCGTCTTACTGAGTCGCAGCCACTCCCATCGATCCTCCCACTTATCGATCATGTCTTTCCTTTTATCGGTCAGCTGCAGCAGCTTCTCCTTAATCTGGAAATAATTAATATAATATAAATATCATGTTTTACTTTCCATCATAAAACACCTGAGATCACATGGACTCGTGATGTCACAGTTACAGTCATGATGTCATAGTTCTGGAGTCGTGATGTCACAGTTCTGGAGTCGTGATGTCACAGCTCTGGAGTGATGATGTCACAGTTACAGTCATGATGTCATAGTTCTGGACTCATGATGTCACAGTTACAGTCATGATGTCATAGTTCTGGAGTTGTGATGTCACAGCCATGGAGTCATGATGTCGCAGTTACAGTCATGATGTCATAGTTCTGGACTCATGATGTCATAGTTCTGGACTCATGATTTCACAGTTACAGTCATGATGTCATAGTTCTGGAGTCGTGATGTCACAGCCATGGAGTCATGATGTCGCAGTTACAGTCATGATGTCATAGTTCTGGAGTCATGATGTCACAGCTCTGGAATGATGTCACAGCTTTGGGTGATGATGTCACTCACCTCCTCTGAAGCGTAGTGTTTCCTGGCGAGCAGCGACTTCCCGAGCTCGATGCAGGAAGTGAAACTGTCGTTACGAGCGTCGATCTCAGCTTTGATTCCCTGATGGTTGTTCATCAGTAACTCCACCGAGGACACATCCCTGATACACACACACACACACAGACACACACACACACACACACACACACAGACACACAGACACACACACACAGATACACACACACACACACACAAACACACACACACACACAAAGAGAGAGACACACACACACACAGAGACACACACACACACACACACACACACACAGAGAGAGACACACACACACACACACACAGAGAGATACACACACACACACACACACACACACACATACACACACACACACACACACACACACAGAGAGACACACACACAAATTATTTTAAACTTTGTTATAAAAGATAATAAACTGATTATTTATGATTTTGTTCTGTTTGGTTTTATTTTACGATCTTTGATTCATTTCTTAGTTTTAAATCCTGTTCATAGGTTTAAAAAAATCTGTTTTAGTTTTAAAAAAATATTATCAATTGTTTTCATCCTAGTTATTTCTGGTGTGAAACGGACCTGGGGTTCTCCTGGGCCTCGATGAGTCGGATCACGTCCTCCATCCACAGCATCAGGTCTCGGACCATGCTGAAGAAGCGGAACTTGTCTCCGGTGTCCATGAGGCGGACCCGGCGGCCGTCGCACGCCTCCAGCAGACTCCTCCACGCCTCCAGCACCTCGCTCTCACGCCGCTGGATGTCGTCCGCTTTGTCGCCGGCGTACGCCGACTGCAGGCGCGTCGCGTCATCCTGCAGCTGCCTCACCTGCAGCACAGGGGTCAAAGGTCAGGGCCTGTATGAGCTGACAGCAGGTTAGTCTGATCCGTGTCCCCGTAAAGCAGGTTAGTCTGACCCGTGTCCCCGTAAAGCAGGTTAGTCTGATCCGTGTCCCCGTAAAGCAGGTGAGTCTGATCCGTGTCCCCGTAAAGCAGGTTAGTCTGATCAGTGTCCCCGTAAAGCAGGTTAGTCTGACCCGTGTCCCCATAAAGCAGGTTAGTCTGATCAGTGTCCCCGTAAAGCAGGTTAGTCTGACCTGTGTCCCCGTAAAGTAGGTGAGTCTGATCTGTGTCCCCGTAAAGCAGGTGATTCTGATCTGTGTCCCCGTAAAGCAGGTTAGTCTGACCCGTGTCCCCGTAAAGCAGGTTAGTCTGATCTGTGTCCCCGTAAAGCAGGTTAGTCTGATCCGTGTCCCCGTAAAGCAGGTTAGTCTGACCCGTGTCCCCGTAAAGCAGGTTAGTCTGATCCGTGTCCCCGTAAAGCAGGTTAGTCTGACCCGTGTCCCCATAAAGCAGGTTAGTCTGACCCGTGTCCCCGTAAAGCAGGTTAGTCTGATCTTTGTCCCCGTAAAGCAGGTTAGTCTGATCTGTGTCCCCGTAAAGCGGGTTAGTCTGACCCGTGTCCCCGTAAAGCAGGTTAGTCTGATCTGTGTCCCCGTAAAGCAGGTTAGTCTGACCCGTGTCCCCGTAAAGCAGGTTAGTCTGATCTGTGTCCCCGTAAAGCAGGTTAGTCTGATCCGTGTCCCCGTAAAGCAGGTTAGTCTGATCTGTGTCCCCGTAAAGCAGGTTAGTCTGACCCGTGTCCCCGTAAAGCAGGTTAGTCTGATCTGTGTCCCCGTAAAGCAGGTTAGTCTGATCTGTGTCCCCGTAAAGCAGGTTAGTCTGATCCATGTCCCCGTAAAGCAGGTTAGTCTGATCAGTGTCCCCGTAAAGCAGGTTAGTCTGATCCGTGTCCCCGTAAAGCAGGTTAGTCTGACCCGTGTCCCCGTAAAGCAGGTTAGTCTGATCCGTGTCCCCGTAAAGCAGGTTAGTCTGACCCGTGTCCCCGTAAAGCAGGTCAGTCTGACCCGGGTCCCTGTAAAGCGGGTCAGTCTGACCCGTGTCCCCGTAAAGCGGGTCAGTCTGATCCGTGTCCCCGTACAGCGGGTCAGTCTGATCCGTGTCCCTGTAAAGCAGGTTAGTCTGACCCGGGTCCCTGTAAAGCGGGTCAGTCTGACCCGTGTCCCCGTAAAGCGGGTTAGTCTGACCCGTGTCCCCGTAAAGCGGGTCAGTCTGACCGGTGTCCCCGTAAAGCGGGTTAGTCTGACCCGTGTCCCCGTAAAGCGGGTCAGTCTGACCGGTGTCCCCGTAAAGCGGGTTAGTCTGACCCGTGTCCCCGTAAAGCAGGTTAGTCTGACCCGTGTCCCCGTAAAGCAGGTTAGTCTGACCCGTGTCCCCGTAAAGCAGGTTAGTCTGACCCGTGTCCCCGTAAAGCAGGTTAGTCTGACCCGTGTCCCCGTAAAGCAGGTTAGTCTGATCCGTGTCCCCGTAAAGCAGGTTAGTCTGATCCGTGTCCCCGTAAAGCAGGTGACTGACCTGAGTTCCCAGCGCCTGGATGTCGTGTTCGAAGGTGGTGTGCATCCTCTGCAGCGTCTCCACGGTGTTCTGGTCGCGTCCCACCTCCTCCGGCAGCTTCTTCTGCTTGTCCACGATGCGTCCCAGGATCTCTTTGGCGTCGTGGTAGAACTTGTGGAGCTCGAAGGAGGCGGCGAGGATCTGCGTCCGCGTGTCGATGAGCTCCAGCAGGTCGGCCCAGGCTTCGTTCAGCCCGTCCTTCCACTCCGCCACCGTGGCCGCGTCGCCGTGCCCCGCGTTGATCAGCTCGTCCGCCTGCCGGTTCACAGAGTCCACGCGCTCCTGGCCGATGTTCCCGGTGTCCCGAGCGAACTCCCGGAAACGCTCCTGCAACATCTGAGGTCACAGAGGTCAAAGGTCAGTAGTGGTAACAGTAGTACTCTCAGTAGTAGTAGCAGTAGTACTCTCAGTAGTATTAGTAGTACTCTCAGTAGTAGCATCAGTAGTACTCTCAGTAGTACTCTCAGTAGTAACAGTAATACTCTCAGTAGTAGTAGTAGTAGTACTCTCAGTAGTAGTAGTAGTAGTACTCTCAGTAGTAGTAGTAGTACTCTCAGTAGTAGTAGTAGTAGTACTCTCAGTAGTAGTATTAGTACTCTCAGTAGTAGTAGTAGTAGTAGTACTCTCAGTAGTACTCTCAGTAGTAACAGTAATACTCTCAGTAGTACTCTCAGTAGTAGTAGTAGTAGTACTCTCAGTAGTACTCTCAGTAGTAACAGTAATACTCTCAGTAGTACTCTCAGTAGTAGTAGTAGTAGTAGTACTCTCAGTAGTAGTATTAGTAGTACTCTCAGTAGTAGTAGTAGTACTCTCAGTAGTATTAGTAGTACTCCCAGCAGTAGTAGTAACAGTAGTACTCTCAGTAGTAACAGTAGTACTCTCAGTAGTATTAGTAGTACTCTCAGTAGTAACAGTAGTACTCTCAGTAGTAACAGTAGTACTCTCAGTAGTACTCTCAGTAGTACTCTCAGTAGTAGTATTAGTACTCTTAGTAGTAGTAACAGTAATACTCTCAGTAGTATTAGTAGTACTCTCAGTAGTAGTATTAGTACTCTCAGTAGTACTCTCAGTAGTACTCTCAGTAGTAGTATTAGTAGTACTCTCAGTAGTAGTATTAGTAGTACTCTCAGTAGTAGTATTAGTAGTACTCTCAGTAGTACTCTCAGCAGTAGTAACAGTAGTACTCTCAGTAGTAGTATTAGTAGTACTCTCAGTAGTAGTATTAGTAGTACTCTCAGTAGTAACAGTAGTACTCTCAGTAGTAGCATCAGTAGTACTCTCAGTAGTAGTATTAGTAGTACTCTCAGTAGTAGTATTAGTAGTACTCTCAGTAGTAGTATTAGTAGTACTCTCAGTAGTAACAGTAGTACTCTCAGTAGTAGCATCAGTAGTACTCTCAGTAGTAGTATTAGTGGTACTCTCAGTAGTAGTATTAGTAGTACTCTCAGTAGTATTAGTAGTACTCTCAGTAGTAGTAACAGTAGTACTCTCAGTAGTATTAGTAGTACTCTCAGTAGTAGTATTAGTAATACTCTCAGTAGTAGTCGTAGTAGTACTCTCAGCAGTAGTAACAGTAGTACTCTCAGTAGTAGTATTAGTAGTACTCTCAGTAGTAGTATTAGTAGTACTCTCAGTAGTAGTATTAGTAGTACTCTCAGTAGTAGTAACAGTAGTACTCTCAGTAGTAGTAACAGTAGTACTCTCAGTAGTAGTATTAGTAGTACTCTCAGTAGTAGTAACAGTAGTACTCTCAGTAGTAGTATTAGTAGTACTCTCAGTAGTAGTATTAGTACTCTGAGCAGTAGTAACAGTAGTACTCTCAGTAGTAGTAACAGTAGTACTCTCAGTAGTAGTATTAGTAGTACTCTCAGTAGTAGTATTAGTAGTACTCTCAGTAGTAGTATTAGTAGTACTCTCAGTAGTAGTAGTAGTAGTACTCTCAGTAGTAGTAACAGTGGTACTCTCAGTAGTA
Organism: Scomber japonicus; assembly: GCF_027409825.1. Taxonomy (NCBI): domain Eukaryota; kingdom Metazoa; phylum Chordata; class Actinopteri; order Scombriformes; family Scombridae; genus Scomber; species Scomber japonicus. The sequence goes on along the minus strand of NC_070579.1, from coordinate 1,034,558 downwards.
GTAACAGTGGTACTCTCAGTAGTAGTATTAGTAGTACTCTCAGTAGTAGTAACAGTGGTACTCTCAGTAGTAGTATTAGTAGTACTCTCAGTAGTAGTAGTAGTAGTACTCTCAGTAGTAGTATTAGTAGTACTCTCAGTAGTAGTAACAGTAGTACTCTCAGTAGTAGTATTAGTAGTACTCTCAGTAGTAGTAACAGTGGTACTCTCAGTAGTAGTATTAGTAGTACTCTCAGTAGTAGTATTAGTAGTACTCTCAGTAGTAGTATTAGTAGTACTCTCAGTAGTAGTAACAGTGGTACTCTCAGTAGTAGTATTAGTAGTACTCTCAGTAGTAGTATTAGTAGTACTCTCAGTAGTAGTATTAGTAGTACTCTCAGTAGTAGTATTAGTAGTACTCTCAGTAGTAGTAACAGTGGTACTCTCAGTAGTAGTATTAGTAGTACTCTCAGTAGTAGTATTAGTAGTACTCTCAGTAGTAGTATTAGTAGTACTCTCAGTAGTAGTAGTAACAGTAGTACTCTCAGTAGTAGTAGTAACAGTAGTACTCTCAGCAGTAGTATTAGTAGTACTCTCAGTAGTAGTAGTAACAGTAGTACTCTCAGTAGTAGTAGTAACAGTAGTACTCTCAGTAGTAGTATTAGTAGTACTCTCAGTAGTAGTAGTAGTAGTACTCTCAGTAGTAACAGTAGTACTCTCAGCAGTAGTATTAGTAGTACTCTCAGTAGTAGTAGTAGTAGTACTCTCAGTAGTAGTAGTAGTACTCTCAGTAGTAACAGTAGTATTCTCAGTAGTACTCTCAGTAGTAGTATTAGTAGTACTCTCAGTAGTAGTAGTATTCTCAGTAGTAGTATTAGTAGTACTCTCAGTAGTAGTATTAGTAGTACTCTCAGTAGTAGTATTAGTAGTACTCTCAGTAGTAGTATTAGTAGTACTCTCAGTAGTAACAGTAGTACTCTCAGTAGTATTAGTTGTACTCTCAGTAGTAGTATTAGTAGTACTCTCAGTAGTAACAGTAGTACTCTCAGTAGTATTAGTTGTACTCTCAGTAGTAGTATTAGTAGTACTCTCAGTAGTAACAGTAGTACTCTCAGTAGTAGTAGTACTCTCAGTAGTATTAGTAGTACTCTCAGTAGTAGTAGTACTCTCAGTAGTAGTAACAGTAGTACTCTCAGTAGTAGTAACAGTAGTACTCTCAGTAGTAGTATTAGTAGTACTCTCAGTAGTAGTATTAGTGGTACTCTTAGTAGTAGTATTAGTAATACTCTCAGTAGTAGTATTAGTAGTATTAGTAGTACTCTCAGTAGTAGTAACAGTAGTACTCTCAGCAGTAGCATCAGTAGTACTCTCAGTAGTAGTATTAATAGTACTCTCAGTAGTAGTATTAATAGTACTCTCAGTAGTAGTATTAGTAGTATTAGTAGTACTCTCAGCAGTAGCATCAGTAGTACTCTCAGTAGTAGCATTAGTAGTACTCTCAGTAGTAGTAACAGTAGTACTCTCAGTAGTAACAGTAGTACTCTCAGTAGTAGTATTAGTAGTACTCTCAGTAGTACTCTCAGTAGTAGTATTAGTAGTACTCTCAGTAGTACTCTCAGTAGTAACAGTAGTACTCTCAGCAGTAGCATCAGTAGTACTCTCAGTAGTAGTATTAGTAGTACTCTCAGTAGTAACAGTAGTACTCTCAGTAGTAGTATTAGTAGTACTCTCAGTAGTAGTATTAGTAGTACTCTCAGTAGTAACAGTAGTACTCTCAGTAGTAGTATTAGTAGTACTCTCAGTAGTAGTATTAGTAGTATTCGTAGTAACGTACAGTAACGTGTTCGTAGTCCTGGCCCAGCTCGTGGGATCCGGCCACCACTTCCCTCTCAGCGATCCACTGCTCCAGGTCGTCCACCTCTCGGTTCAGCTGGAAGAGGCGGAGCCTCTCGTCCAGTTTGCCCCTCCGCTCCTCTGATAGGTCCTTCAGCCCGGCGTACAGCTTATCCACCTGAGACTGCCGCATGCTGATCCGCTCACTGCACACACACACACACACACACACACACACACACACACACACACACACACACACACACACACACACACACACACACACACACACACACACACACACACTGTTACCACAGCGATGACAAACCACAACCCCTGCAAAAACTAGTTCACGTCACCCGGGTGGCCACAGGTGGTCATTACAGGATAAGAGAACGAGTGAAATGTGTCTGAGAGTAAAGAGCTCCAACGTCACTGATATTTATTTATATATTTATGTATTTAGAGTCCTGGCGGCTAACAGGCCGTGTTCGTACCTCTCTGGGTGTCCGTCAGACACCAGTCCTCTGCTGGTCTTGGACAGCAGGTGGACGGCCTCAGCGTAGTCCTCCACCGCCTGCTCCACGATCTGGTGTTTCTTCAGCATGGTGACGGCGCTCAGCTCGTCCTGAAACACACAGCGACACCCGTTAACGCTCCACCTCACCACCGAACGCCACGTTACCTTCAGTTAACAAAGCGCCGCCCACCTTCGCCTTCTCCTCTGACATCATGTACAGCTCCTGCTCGCTCATCCACGCCTCCGCCTCCGCCGCGTCAAAGTAGTACTGCTGGGCCTTGTGTGCCTCCTCCAGCCGGCCGTGGCGACGCTCCGCCTCCTCCATCAGCTGCCGCCACAGCTGCTGCAGGTCGGCCAGCCGTTGCCTGATGGCCTCGGCGTCGGACGACTCGTCCTGCAGGAGGCTCTGGCTGCGCTCCAGGATGTCGTCGATGCGAGGCTGATGGCCCTGGATCTCCTTCTGTAGAGTCTGGAGGAGGAAGAGGAGGACCCAACATTACAGTTACTGATTCATATATTGATTATTTTCTCCATTAATCGATTAGACTTAGAGTTCAGTATCAGCTGTTTTTACTCTGAACCTTCATCAGAAAGACAAACGTGAGTAAACAGGAGTATCACGTGGAAGTGAAGTAGGATCAATGATGAAATTGATCATTTTAAGGCAAAAGCAGAGATGTTATATCCACAATTTGTGTGTCTGTGGATGTGTTTTGATGTATTTAGGAGGCTGATTACTCCTCCTCTGCTTTGACTTGTATCCAAATAAGGTAGAAGCTCAGAGTCTTTGGTGTTGGGAACCATTTATGCCCTGCGGCTCTGGTGTTGGGGTTGCATCACCAGTGCCATGCTACAGAAGGCGACCGTCTCACAGCTGCTCACATGTAAAGACGAGTCGTAGAGTTTTTAGTCTCAGATTATGATTTTACAGACTGTGAATCCTGCAGCGTTACTATTTACAGTCAGCTGTGAGCCGTAGCTTCGGGTTTGGTTAGAGCTCATCTATTGGTTGTTGACTGTGTAAATATCAAACACATTAGATTTTGTCTTCAGGCAGAGACGAGGAACAGACTGACTCAGATTACTTCTTTACACTAAACCACTGAGATGACCGGAGCGCCGCAACTCCAGTAAAACTCTGACGATTTCTTTCTGAGTTTGAAATTTTGGTCTGACTGTGAAACTCATTTGGTGTAAGGTCAGCATTAGATGTGCATATTCAGGTTCTCTCAGAGGAGCTGATCTCACTGTGTTCTGTCTCCTTATTGTACAATAATAATAGTTTAATCTCCACCGAGCAGTGTCTTGTGTTCAGTCACCTGATTCTTCTTGATGAGCAGCTGGACGGTCTGCAGGTTGTGTCCGTGGTCGGTGGACGTGGCGACGGCCATCCTCTCCTGAACCCACAGCTGAGAAACAAACCAGAAAATCAAATACAGAAAACACCCGGCTCTGAATATGAGATAAAACAAGCGCTACTCAAGGCCCACTCACTCGCTTCTTCTAGAGCTTTCAGCCGTAACACACAGTCTTCACTAAGAGTGTGATCAGTTCGTTCAAACTCTCAAATCATGGATTTAATCTACATTTAAAACCATGCTTCAACCCTTACCCCAGAAGGGTTAGGGTTGAAGAGGTTAGTTTGGAAGTGAGTGGAAAGTGGACTTTTCATTTTCAACCCTGACACGTATTCTCTCGGGGTCAAAGGTTACGTACGATCTCATCCTCCACGTCCCGGTTGAACTGGTGAACCTCTCTGGACGCCACCAGCAGGTTCTTGCGGCGGCGCAGCGGCTCCAGCAGCTCCTGGAACTTCTTCTCCACCACCTGGCGCCGGCCGTCCACCTCGTCAGTGTCCTTCACTTCCTGACCGAGCGCCTTCACCTGGCTCTGCAGCTCCACCACCTCCCGCTGACGCACCTCCACCTGGTTCTCCAGCATCTGTGGGGGGGGCAGGGGGGTCAGACACTGGTTCTACTAACACTAATATTACTACAAGTTACAGTTCTTCTTGGAATGAAGATTTCATTCAGGAAAAACATGTCTTATTTTGGATTTTCATGGCATTTAAAAAATAATTATTAATCGATAATTGATTATTAATTTGCCCCGATGATAAATCAGGAGAATTATTCAAATGTTGAAAATCAGAATCTGTTAACGTGTAACTAAAGCTGTCAGATAGACGTAGTTATAACGTAGTCTTATAAAGTATAAAACAGTATGAAACATTCAGACTACAGTACTGCTGCCACAGCTAATACTACATGTGTTCTCCCTCCTGCAGAGATGCAGCCATGGTACCTGTTGTTTCTTGAGCAGGATGTTGACGGAGGTCAGGTCTTTGCCGTAGTCGTCGGACTGGATCTGACCCTCCAGGCCGCCGAGCCACTTGTCGAGGTCGGCGCAGCTCTGCGTGAACAGCTCGGCCTTGTTAGCGTCGAACAGACACTGAGCTTTGGTCTGCGTGGTGGACTCCAGATCCTCCCACATGCTGTGCAGCGCCGACAGCTTCTCCTTCACCACCGCCTCTGTCTCCGGCTTCTCCGACACCAGCAGCATGCCGTCCTACAGCCGCACACCCGGGTCAAAGGTCACTGAGCGTAAACACCGCAGTTCCTACCTGACTAGAACTAGAACTGAACCTGAAGAACTTCGAGTCAAACTGAAGCTAAAATTAAGTTAAACTGAGCTGACACTTTTCTTAACTCATAGTTCTGGTTGTAAAAGTGTTTCCCGAATGTATTTTAAAGCTCTGCGTACCTTCTGGATCTTATCGAGCCACTCCTTGTTGGACTGCAGCTCGGCCATGAAGGCCTGGTGCTTCAGCCACTTGCTGTGCAGGTTTCGGGCCTCGTCGTAGGTCATGTCCTGAGCTGTTAGCATCTTCTCATTGATCCACAGAGACAGCTGCAAACAAACACAAATGTTAGGCTTGTCTGGGAACTAAAGGAAAAGGTCATACAGGGTTCGTCCTCTAGGGAGCAGACCCACTGAAACATCTTCACACCTTTTAAAGACATGATTAGTTTACGCTAAGGCTAGAATACAAACTAAACCTGCTTTTCCATCTAATTTCTCTTTAAGTGTTGATGTTTGAGGTGTTTGCTGTTTAACTGACCTCCTGGCAGTCCTGGAGGAACTTCTGCAGGTCTCTGTTGTCCTTCAGTCTCATCAGCAGCTCCACTGCAGCCTCCCTGTTCTTCTTATGTCTGAAAAACAGGAGGAAGTTAGAGCAGGAAGTCAACACTTTTAAAACATAAGACAAAGAAAACAAGGACTCAGGTTGGCTGGTGGGGAGATTAGTTGTTAATTATTTAATTATAACTGTGGGTACTGGTGCAAGTATTAAAGTAGTGTTCATTATCATTGATAAAGATAATTTGAAGACATAAAGTCTATTAAAAGTCCCTCAGAAACAGAGCAGATGTCTACCTGTCGTCGATGGAGGCAACTCGCTCCTGGATCCGTTCAGCGTTGATGTTTCCGTCGCTGGCCAGCCGCCTGCCGGCCTCCACAACACTGTTGATCTTATCCTCGTTGGCGTCCATGGTGGTCATGAAGTCTTCCTGCTTTTTGATGGCGGCCTCGGCGGCCTCGAGAGTGGTGGGCATCTCGGTGTGAGCCAGGACGTACTCCTGCAGGGCGAGCACATACAGATCAATGAGGTGATGCTAGAGGAAGGTCATTAAAAACTAAAGGTTCATCCTCTGGAGAGCCGCAATGAGAACACTCTAGATTAGATTTATATTTTAGATCAAGTCGACATTTAGTGCAGATGGTAGAAAGATCAGAGGGTGACAGTCAGTATCCAACAATTTCACAAACATCAGGAAACAGTGTTCCTGCTCAGAAAATGTAAAATGGTAACAAAAATTTTAGGAAATGAACTTTGGGTTTCTGTTGAGAACAGAGGGATCAGAAAATCAATTTGTTTTCAGATCAGGTTCTCTGATCAGAAGAGGTCAGAGGTCACAGTGTTACAGAGGTAACAGACTCTGGTAGTGAGTCTGGTCTAGTTTACCTGGTTGTTGAGGAAGGCCTCGGCCTGCTTGGTGTCCCTGAGGAACAGCTGGTAAGCGTGGGACTGGGACAGCAGGTTCTGCCGGTTCTCCCACATCTTGTGCAGCTCGTTCCAGCCGGTGTCGAGAGCCTGCAGCCGCTGTCGCAGGAACATGTACTGCGCGTCTGTCTGGCCTTGCGTCACCATCTCCCCCATGTCTCGCATCTTCTGGTAGTCCTCCTCGTAGTTCTGGATCTCATTCTTGATACCTTCGTGTTGGGCCATGAGCTTCTCGGCCTCAGCCAGCGTGTTGGGCATGTCCTCGGAGGCGATGGCTGTCTGAGTGCGGGACAGCCAGGACTGGAAGTCATCCAGCTCACGCAGGAACTGCTGCAGCTTCCTGGCCTCTCCCAGAGACTCCTCGCGGGTCTTCAGAGTGTTCTTCATTTCCTCCCAGACGCCGGTGATCTCAGCCAGGCGGCCTGTGATGGCCTTGGCCTGATCCGGGTGTTCCTCCGCCAGCCTCTGGGCCTCGCCTCGCAGGTCGCCCAGCTTGTCCTCGATGGCGGCAAGGTCGCGCTCCATGCCGGTCAGTTTGCGCTGCAGGGCCATGACACCGGTGAGGTCGTTGCCCAGCTCCTGCGTGGACTCAATGACCTTGGTCTTCTCTTTGATCCAGGACTTGGTCTCATTACATTCGAGGTGGTAGTTCTGCACACCCAGAGCAGAGTTCAGGGAGTCCTTCTTCTGGTCCACCAGGTCACGGAACTGGCTCCACCTGGTAGCAGAGGAGACACCATCAGCCACAGTTTCATGGTGTAAAACATTCACTGAACACAATGTGAGTTTTAACATGTTTGTACCTGTTGTTGAGTTTGTCCTGCTGGGTCTTGATGTCCTTCTCGCTCGGGTGACCGTTGTGAATCAGCTGCCGGGCGATCTGGTTTACCACAGCAACACGAGACGCCTGGTTGTTCATCTCTGGCTCCAGACTCTCAAATCTGTCCAGGACACAATCCACATGAATGCAGTGCTAGCTGTAAGAGATGAACCATCACAAACATGCAGCAGCTCAATGTGGTCCTACCTGTGCTGTACCACCTCCAGGTCCTCCAGTTTTTCGGGGATCTCCATGCTGTTCAGCCACAGCTCCTTCTCATCGATCCAAACCTCGCAGGCGTCGGCCTCGCTGAACATCTTGTAGAGAGCCAGAGCATCCTGCAGCGCCTGCTTCCTCAGCTTTGTGAGCTCGGCCACCTCCTTGTAGCGCTCCTCAATGCCCGCCAGCCGCCCTTGCACCATCTCTGACTCCGCCTCCTCTTTAGGCAGCGCGGCGGCCTGCTCATGGAGTGAGTCGATGACTGGCCGGTAGCTCGCCACTTCTGCTGCTGCGTCCTTGTGCTTCCTGACCAGAGCCTGGGTGGAGAACTCATCGTGGCCCGTCTCTCCACTGGAGACGATACGCAGGGCGTCCAGCGTCCAGGCGTCGACATCGTCTGCGTCGGCCTGGAACTGGTGCAGCGCCAGAGCTTCCTCCAGCCTCTTCTTCCTCGCTGCTGCCAGCTGCTCCAGTGCTGCCCACTGAGCCTGCAGGTCAGCGATTCGATCCTGGATCTTTGAGGCAGCGAAGTGGCCGGCCTCCACCATGGCCTGGCCCTCTGCGATAGTGTGCTGGAGGTGGCCGGCGCGGCCACTCATCTCGTCCTCCAGGGCACGCTGCTCGCTGAGGAGGCGCAGCGTCCCCGTCAGGTCCTTGCCATGCTCGAGAGAGGACAGGATCTGCTCCTTCTCACGGATCCAACCCTCCTCCTCGGCCATCTCCCAGAAGAACTTCCAGAGGCGACGGGACTCCTCCAGGCGGGCCCGGCGTTCTGCAGCGAGCTGGGTCAGCTCCTGGTAGCAGAACTCGAGGTGGGACACCCGGTCTTGGATGACCTGAGGGTCACAGGGCTTGTAGCCTGGACAGGAGGGACATCATTATCAGCACTGCAGCATTTTAAGGTTTGACAGAGATGAAACTATAGACTTCTGCCACAAATAGGCACAGAATGAAACTTCACTGATGATCAAAGTTTACGTAATGACTATTTTTGTTGTTATTTGTCAGAAAAAATAAAAACACATTAGTAGAAGAACAGATGGCTCTTCAGACAGATGATGCTGCTCACCGCTGTCGTTCACGGAGAACTTGGTGGCGTTGGTGGAGACCGCCTTCACCCTGTCAGCCTGGATGGCGATGTCAGCCTCCACCAGGGCGTGTTTCTGCAGCAGGTCCTCCACACCCAGCAGATGCTTCCCATAATCCTGAGACAGCAGCAGCATCTGGACACCAAAGAGATCAACAGTTAGGACGGCTACAAAGATAAGAAGACAAATCAACACATCCGTTCATCTCTGCCCTCATTAGCGTACCTTCATCTCGTCCATCCAGTCCATGATGTAGAGCATCTCCTGGAAGACCCTCTGCAGGCCCAGGTTCATCTCCAGCCTCTGTCTGCGGGCCTTCAGCAGCTCCAGCAGGTATTCCCACAGCCGGATTACGTTGTCCTTCCTGGCGGTGATGCGTTTAATATCGTGGTAATGCTCCACTTCCAGTTCCTTCGCCACGGCAACCACAGCCTGCACGCGCTCTTCATACGCTGTAATGTCCGTCTCGATTGCTTCATGCTTCTTTGTGGCCGCCTCAACGGCCTGAAGGTCGAAACCAAAGTTGTCCTGGAGAAAGAAAAAAGAAGAATCCACTGTGATGTAACCGAAACAGAGATCAGGACATGATTTACAGATCAGACATGGAAACTATTACACAGTTAAACTTCAGCTGATCCTGAACCTGCGGACTCACCTGTGACACCAGCCTCTGGTTCTCGCTCAGCCAAGTCTCTCTCATCGCCGCCTTGCGGTCGAAACGTCTCGCCAGCTGTTCCAGTTTCTCCTGACGAATCAGCTCCGTCCTCAGAGCCAGCTCCCTCTCATGCTCCGCCTTCTCCAACCTCTCCCAGGCCTGCAGGGACGAAGACGCCATCAACACACCATCAACAAGCAACCAAGCAGAGAGCCACAACACATCTTACTCCTCCGACTGAGGTCGACATTTTTATTCTATTCTTTTATTTCTTTTGTTTTAAAACACCTGGAGCTGCATGTCTTGTATGAAAGGGGATAAATAAAGTTTTTATTATTATTGAACATATTAAACATATTAAATCTATTGTAGGCAAACATGCAGACTCTGCTGACCTTATTGATGTCTGAGATGAGTTTTCCTTCTCGGGGCATGTAAACTTTCTGATTGTTCGCTCTCATTTTACTCTGAATGGTGAAGAGGAGAACCTCCAGGTTTCCTTTCTCTGTGAACCTGAAACATGGAGAGATGGAGGTCAGGAGGAGGAGGGAGGAGCAGAGAGGAGGGAGGAAGAGGAGGAAGAGGGAGGAGCAGAGAGGAGGGTGAAGGTGCTGAGAGGAGAGCAGTGAGGGAGGAGGAGGTGGGAGGAAGTTGTTAAAAGAGCAGGTGTAGAGATGGAGGTATAGAGAAGGGGATTAAGGAGGAAGAGGAGGAGGAGGAGGAGGAGGAGGAGGAGGTGGTGGTGTAGAGGAGGTGACTCAGGAGGAGGTGCTGACTTTGGAGGTTTCTCCACGGTCCGGTAGGTGTTGAACGCCTGCAGCTGCTGCTGGACTCCCATCAGAGAGTTGGCGAACTTCCTGTTGTTGAGGATGATGATGGTCTGCTCGATCCACTCCAGCAGGTCCGACGCCAGAGACTCGTACTTCTCGATCATCTTCTCCGTCTCGATGGCGTTATCCAACACCTGGACAAAAAAACAGGAACGTTATCAAACACCTGGACAAAAAAAACAGGAACGTCTCTGCGATCTTCATCAGATGTCATCATGCTCCAGCAAACATTATAGAAACATCTTAAATCTGTGAGAAGCAGAAACCTGGTTGCCGACTCACCTTCCCAATACGTTTTCCCTCGACCTTCAGAGCTTTCATCTTAGAGAAGTAATGATAGTATGTCACCACGTAGGTGATGACTGACTTCTCATCAGGATGGTCCACACTGATATCTGAAACACACACAAACTGGGATTAGTTACTGCTGAAGGATCTGGACATTGTGGGGTTGTCAAGGAGGTCAGGGACAGTGCATATGGACTGGCAGACCGGGATGGTGGTTCCCATTTTTAAAAAGGGGACTGGAGGGTGTGCTCCAACTATCAGAGATCACACTACTCAGCCTCCCAGGAAAAGCTGATGCCAGGCTGCTGGAAAGGAGACTCCAGCTGATTGTCGAACCTCTGATTCAGGAGGAGCGATGTGGATTCGGACCGTGGAACAGTAGACCAGCTCTCCCCTCTGCTGTTTACGGTTGATGTTGTTCTGTTGGACTCTACAGGTGAAGTCCTCCAACAGGCTCTGGGACGGTTTGCAGCTGAATGTGAAGCAGTCGGGATGAGAGTCAGCACCTCTAAATCTGAGGCCATGGTGCTCTGCTGGAACAAGGTGGACTGCCCCCTTAGGGTTGTGGGGGGTGTGGGGGGGGTGCGCTGCCCCAGGCAGAGGAGTTTAAGTATCTGGGGGTCTTCTTCACAGTGAGGGTAAGATGGAGCGTGAGATTGACAGGCGGATCGGTGCAGCATCAGCAGTGATGCAGGTGTTGTACCGGACTGTCCTGGTGGAGAAAGAGCTGAGCCTGAAGGTGCAGCTCTCAGTTTAGCAGTCAGTCTACGTCCCAACCCTCACCTATGCTCACCAGCTTTGGGTAGGTTAAACTGGGTTTATTTAAACTGGTCTTACCCTCGGGGTCCAGCAGCTTGGTCAGGCCCAGGTGTTGCTCTGCCAGGTTAAAGGCGTTCTGCAGGTTGTAGTGAGCGTTGGACTTCTTCAGTTTGTCAAAGTCGATCAGATCAGGTCTGAAACAAACCAACAACAAACGTTAGACTGTTTAAGGTTACTGGACAAAAATGTGCTTTCTTGATGTAGTTGTGTAATGGATGTTTGATGATGATGATGATCTCACCTGTGTTTGTGGATGAGGGCGTTGAAGGCCATGCCGTCTCTCCAGCTGGTGCTGAAGTTGTGGATGTTGACGTTTGGATACCTGAAGAGAACGACACATCAGAATTATTAAAGAGAAACCAATCAGCTGATCATCAATAGTAGTAGTAGTATCAGTGGTAGTATTTGCAGTAGTAGTAGTATCAGTAGTAGTATTTGCAGTACTAGTATACAGTGAGTCTCACCCGGCCGTCTTCATCTGACACCACAGTAGCAGAGCATCTTTAGCTGATCTCTTCTCTTTGTTGTCTTCAGTCTCCACACTGATGTCCTGGATCTATACACACACACACACACACACACACACACACACACACACACACACACACACACACACACACACACACACACACAGACAGAGTCAGGATCCATACGAACATTCAGACTCTAATTGTATAATTCTATATTTAGCTGTGACTTTAACTTTCATCATCACTACGTTTAATTAGCAGAAACTCGTTAGAGCTGAAACTAATAATTAGTCTTCACAAAGATCGATCAGATTATTAATGAGCGTGTTACCTGGAAGCGGAGGATGATGGTCCAGATGAGGCCCAGCGTCAGTCGGTGGTTGCCGTCGACGATGTCGTGGGATCCCATGTTCTCCAGGTGAACCCGCTGTTCCTTCAGGAACTGCAGAGCTTTGTCCACGTTCTCCAGGCAGTGGATCCGCATCCGGCCTTTGGTGGGCTTCGGCTTCACGTGGAAGAAGAAACAGAGATGAAGCCTCACATACGGATCACATTCTGACCTGCCGCAGTACTTACACATCATCAGTCTCTATAACAAACACCTGAATCATAAATCCTTCATCAGATAAACATGATTAATACTTAATGAAGCTTTCAGAGAGCAGAGAGACTTTAGTTTTTATTTCTTATGAGAAAAAACGTCATAAAGACACAATAATGGTCCAATGTTCATAAAACATGAGAATAAAACTAGTTTAATGAATTATATTAAATGTGAAGAATTAATACTTTTGAAAATGCATCAAACACGCTGCAAATATGTTTGATAAAAAGATGAAATATTTCCTTTCTGGGTCACATGAGAGGAAGTGGTGCTGGGTCAAACGTAACTGAGCTTAATGTTGTTGCAGTTCCTCTGACGGCCACAAGGTGCCACTGTGATTAAACTCAACCATAAAAACCTGAATAACAGCTTCAATAATCTTCCTCAAACTGTGGAAATGAAACTAGATTTTATATTCAAATGTTGATTTAATAAAGTTTGGTTTGGGTCAGCTCTGAAATATAGCTTCTGTTATATTCAGGAAGTCAGATGAGTTTAAATTCATCACTTCATTTTACTTTGAGTGATATTTTAACAGAACGTACATATTGTATACTGCTATAAATGTGCATTTAATAAACATGTTCTGTATGTTTTAGATTAGGTTTTAGATCAGCTGATATATCAGAATATTTTACTCTAATATCAGAATCAGTATCGGCTCTGATTTTAACCACAAACACATCTGATAAACTCTGTGAGAGAAGCTGCAGAAAACTGTCAGTCATTAAAACGCTCTGAGTTATATTTAAGACTAACGGGAGGTTTGACAGGAAGTGGAGACGCTGGACTGTCCTGCAGGCCCTGAACGCAGCGCAGGAAGTGAGCTTGACTGTCCTGCAGGCCCTGAACGCAGCGCAGGAAGTAAACTGGACTGTCCTGCAGGCCCTGAACGCAGCGCAGGAAGTAAACTGGACTGTCCTGCAGTCACTGAACGCAGCGCAGGAAGTGAGCAGCTGGACGGCAGCCAGATCACCAACATCTGGAACCGGCTACACTCTCAATGTTTCAGGAGGAAAAACAGGAAGTGGGACACACCTGCTCTCAACATCATTAAAGACTCTGCTGCTGGTTTCAATCTGTAGCAGTCTCTCTCCTGATAGGACCTCCAGCAGAGTGTGTGTGTGTGTGTGTGTGTGTGTGTGTGTGTGTGTGTGTGTGTGTGTGTGTGTGTGTGTGTGTGTGTGTGTGTGTGTGTGTGTGTACCAGTCTCTCTCCTGATAGGACCTCCAGCAGCTTGATGAGCATGCGTCCATCCCTCAGGTCCATGTACAGGTCTGTGATCCTGCAGGAGACTCTGGACAGGTGGGAGTTGACCCACTTAGTGAAGGTCTTCTTCTGCACCGCCTCGCGCTCATCTGCAACACACACACACACACACACACACACACACACACACACACACAGCACTGATTAGATATTGATCACCTTCAGCAGCAGGGAGCCTCAGTGTTGTACTGAGAGATGAAACAGTTAGGAGAGAGGTTCATTATCATCATATATAAACTAGGGCTGTCAGCGTTAACGTGTTAATCGTGATTAGATTAATGCAATCCATAACGCGTTAGTTTTTTAAAATCTCATTTTAATGTTGCAAGCCTTTTTGTCCCTTCTCCTCCCCCGTAGACGGCTCCTCTAGCTGTAGCGCTATGCTTTGAAGTGGCCTCCTGCAGTAAACCTACCGCGCTGATGGAAAGTAAGAGAGCTACTGGACTTTTGAACGGCTTGTTTAACTTTAAAACACTTCCAGACGCTTCAGTTGACAAGTCAAAAGTAAAATGCAACCTGTGTCAAACGGAGTTTAACTACCACCGGAGTACGTGGAGTTTGAGTTAGCACCTCCACGCTAAACACCCAGGTGCAGCCAAGCCAGCCTCAGCTCCACCAAAGGACCATTTTGGAGTGTGGGAGTCGCAGCAGAGCCGTGATTGATTCCCAGTTAAGACACTCTGGTAAGAAATGCTTTACATTATGGGCTTAAAACTGCCTTCAAATGGAAAATAACAGGATTTTAAACATGCAATTCAAAACGTGATTAATCGTGATTAACTATGGAAACTCTGCGATTAATCTAGATTAAAAAAATTAATTGTTTGACAGCCCTAATATAAATACTTGATTACTTGGTTGACAGGAAATGGGAGGGGGGGGGGGGGGGGGGGGTCTGCACACAAACACACACCAAGCATAACATCAGGAAACTAACAATAGAAACATTGGATCAGCAGGTAGAGCATCGACCAATCAGAAGATCAGCGGTTTGATTTTACTACTGAACCGTGTGTGTGTGCGTGTGTGTGTGTGTGTTTGTGTGTGTGTGTGTGGTGTGTGTGTGTGTGTGTGTGTGTGTGAGTGAGTGTGTGTGTGTGTTAGCGTGTGTGTGCGTTCAGCTGTAAAACTGTTTAAACTTTAACGACAGGTTCAAAGATCGCCTCCATTTCCATCCTGCTGCAGCCGGAGGAGCGGAGACACACACACACACACACTAACACACACTAACACACACACACACACACACTATACACACACACACATTATACACACTAACACACACACACATTATACACACTAACACACACACACACACACACTAAGGGCCCATTTATGCTCAACGGACGTACGAAAATGTTTCCATCCTTTTCAAACTCTGTCATCGTCACTGCTCTCATACTTCCATGCTTCCTGTATGTTGGCGTGTTAACCGATACGTCCACCAGGGGGCAGCACAGAGTCACACGTTTATCACAACAACAAACTCAAAACAAACATGGCGGCTGTGGAGGAGAAATGTTGATCATGTTCCTCTATATTTTTGTCTAAAGACTGTGTAAAGTGAATTCAGACATTTACTTCTAAACACATTAAATAGGTCATAAATGTATTTCTATAAAAGGTGTAAAAAGCATTTCAACCATTTAGATTTGAATTGTGGAGCTAGGATTAGCATAAACCCGCCCCTGCTGCTGTAGAGGTATAAATACATTCAGCACACACTACTACTACTACAGTCTACAGTTAGCCAGTTAGCTGAGTTAGCACTACTACTACTACAGTCTACAGTTAGCCAGTTAGCTGGGTTAGCACTACTACTACTACTACAGTCTACAGTTAGCCAGTTAGCTGAGCTAGCCGCCAAGCTAGCTGCCAAGTTAGCCGCCGAGCTAGTAGCCGAGTTAGCCGCCGAGTTAGCCACCGAGCTAGCAGCCGAAGCAGAAAGCTTTCAGACGTAGCGTCCATGTTTCTGGTAGAGGTGGTGACTTTGATTGACAGGTGACACTTGGTAGGGGGCGGGGCTTCAGCGGACTCGGTGGCCACGCCCACAGCGTTTGGGAGCAGAGAAAGAGGCTGATTTTTACACAACTTTGAAACCTAATTTCATATATTTGGTGATTTTTTTAATCATTCAGATTTGTCAGGGTGGTTAACAACACACTTTTCTGTGGTATGTCAAACTCAGAACACATATTTATTCTTACTTTACACTGACTTTAATGACAGTTGCATCCTGATGAAAGTTATTATTAATATTCAAACTGAAGGTTGATCTATTTTATTTAACTGTGATATAAATAATATAAATAATATAAACACAGCTGGTTGATAACAGCTGCAGATGTAAGAAGGTACTGCAATGATTTATAACATCATATATTATATATAATATTACATAAGTCTGCACAGTTAGAATATATATTATATATTATATATATTATTATCTGCAGTAGTAGAGACCTCGATATCCTGCTGCTTCCTGAAGGACTCGCCTCCATCAGCTGTTTAAATATTACATTACATCATTATATCATTACATCATGGCTTCATTACATCATGACATCATGGCTTCATTACATCATGACATCATGGCTTCATTACATCATGACATCATGACATCATGGCTTCATTACATCATGACATCATGACATCATGGCTTCATTACATCATGACTATAATCAACACGTATAATCTATAAATAAATACACTGCTTATTTATTTATTACATGTTTATTGTTTATTGTTCCGTCATGTTGTAAATAAATAAATAAATAAATAAATGAGTTTTTTCTCTTTATGTTTTTAATCAGTAAACTTCCTGTAAAGTTATATTTATATATTTATACATTTCTTTATGTATGAAGTAATAAATCAGATGTTTGCAGACTGAATGAGAATCAAAGCTCAGTTTATAGATTAAATATAAAACTGTGTATAAATATGAA